>NC_133751.1:178997675-179303811 GCF_036562045.2 Rhinolophus sinicus | reverse complement strand
TAGGGAGTACTGTCTCTTCTTCAATTTTTTGGAAGAGTTTGAGCAGGATTGGTATTAGATCCTCTTTGAAGGTTTGGTAGAATTCACTAGTGAAGCCATCTGGTCCCGGACTTTTGCTTTTGGGAAGGTTTTGGATGACTGATTCAATTTCGTTACTGGTGATCGGTCTGTTTAGATTTTCCAGTTCTTCATGGTTCAGCCTTGAAGGCTATATGCTTCTAAGAACTTGTCCATTTCTTCTAGGTTATTGAATTTGGTGGCATATAGTCCTTCGTAGTATTCTTGGATGATCCTTTGTATTTCTGTGGTGTCCGTGATAACTTCCCCTTTTTCATTTCTGATTTTGTTAATTAGTGTCTTCTCTCTTTTTATCTTAGTGAGTCTAGCCAAGGGTTTGTCAATTTTGTTAATCTTTTCAAAGAACCAGCTCTTTGTCACATTAATTTTTTCTATTGTGTTTTTGTTCTCTATTTCATTTAGTTCTGCTCTAATTTTTGTTATTTCCTTTCTTCTGCTGACCTTGGGTTTCACTTGTTCTTCTTTTTCTAGTTCTTTAAGGTGTAACATGAGGTTATTTATTTGGGATTTTTCCTGTTTCTTGAGATAGGCCTGTAATGATATAAATTTCCCTCTCAAAACTGCTTTCGCTGCATCCCCAAAATTTTGGAAGGATGTATTTTCATTGTCATTTGTTTCTATGTATCTTTTGATCTCTCCTCTAATTTCTTCTTGACCCAGTTGTTCTCTGAAAGTATGAGTTTAATCTCCATGTATTTGTGTTTTTTCCCGCTTTCTTTTTGCAGTTGGTATCCAATTTCAAAGCCTTGTAACCAGAGAATATGCTTGGTATGATTTCAATCTTCTTAATTTGCTGAGGCTGATTTTATGTCCCAATATATGGTCTATCCTTGAGAATGTTCCGTGTACACTAGAAAAGAATGTATAGTCTGATGTTTTAGGATGAAGTGCTCTATATATGTCAATTATGTCCATTTCATCTAATGTGTCATTTAGGGCTGCTGTGTCGTTATTTATTTTCTGTTTGGATGATCTATCCATAGCGCTCAATGATGTATTTAAGTCCCCTAGCATAATTGTGTGTTGGTCAATTTCTCCCTTTAGTTCTGTTAGTAGTTGCTTGGTATATTTGGTGCTCCCTGATTGGGGGCATAAATATTGATGACTGTTATGTCTTCTTGTTGTACAGTCCCTTTCACCATTATGAAATGTCCATCTTTGTCTCTTGTTATCTTTTTCACCCTGAAGTTTATTTCATCTGATATCAGTATGGCTACACCTGATTTTCTCTGGATACCATTTACTTGGAGTGTCAATTTCCACCGTTTCACTTTGAGTCTATGCTTGTCCTTGTAACTGAGATGTGTCTCTTGGAGATAGCATATGATTGGAGTTAGTTTTTTGATCCAATCTGCTACTCTGTGCCTTTTTTTTGGTGAGTTCAGTCCATTTACATTTAGGGTGATTATTGATGTGTGAGGATTTCCTGTCATTCTATCTTTAGTTTTCTGGTAAGGCTGTGTCTCCATTGTTTCTTTACCTTTTTGTTGTTGTCTATTATTTCTGTGTGGTGGTATTCTATGATGTTAGCTCTGTTTCTTCTTTTATTACAGTATATATTTCAGTTCTGGATTTTTTTGAGTGGTTACCTTAAGTTTATGTAAAAGAAAGTTTGATATTTAGAGTATTCCATTATCTTCAGCATGCTTACTGTCTCCATTCCCATATTCCGGTTCAGGCCTTTACTCTCCCCCTTTTTATGTTTTGGTTGCCACAAATTGTCTCTGTTGATGGTGTTTATGAAATTCAAGTCATAGCTCCCACCCTCCAGAAATTGGCACCTGCATATAATGATTCAGTAAAAATTACGAAGCAAGATTTTGTTAAGTACCCAGAGTCAAACTTGCAGGGCTGGAAAAGTGGCATGCAAACATGGTTACTTTTGTTGTTGTTATTTTTGTTGCCAGAGTTCCAACAGAAATTTCTCATGACCTGAAGAGAATGTAAATTACCTCCCTAATTTCAAACTCCTGCTTCCTGTAGTCAGCCTCCCTTTTCACTCTTCACATCATCCTCATACGAGGTGCTTCAGTGTGGAAGATGACAGCTGCAGAAGGAGAGCACCCCAAAGGAAAAAGTGTGAAGGAATGAGTGGGAATTTAGACAGGATTTACTGTGTTGAGTGGGTTTATGGTGGTGCTATCTGCAAAATCAGTTTGTTTGTGTATATAAAAATTGGACAAAAAGAAATTTGATATTATGTGTTTTTCAGTGTTTGAACATTTATGTTAGAATACTCCAGACTGGACAACTTGTTTTTTTCTATTCATTCAACAAATATTTATTGAGTACTCATGAACTGATCCTAGTGACTATTGTACAAAGTGAGAGAGGAATAAAAAGCCCAAAAGATAATGGCTGTAGAATCACTGGAGAAAGGAAAGTTGCAGAGGCAACATGATTTAAAGAGGCAAATGAATAAAATATAGAAGTTAGTGAAACAGTTTCTCAGTCTCTGATGAAGAAAGGTTCTTGGCATGTCACACTTCAAAACACATCTACTACCAGGTCCTTGTGGTTTCCCAGGATTACAAACTCATTGATGTAGCCAGCACTTTCTATGAGACATCAAAACAGTCGTGGGATTTGTTCAGAGCTGTGGAAAATTCAACTGAGGTGTTTTATTGCATTTGGCAGACATGGACTTAGATGTAGCCTTTTATGTGGTAGCTCTAACATGTTAGGAACAGCAGGAAGAGTGTCACCTGCTCAGAAATGATTCAGTCACAAGGCAGAAGGTACTTTGATGGCTGTAGGAAAGAGATATAGCCTACCTATATTTATGTCATTGAAGACATATCTAGAAAACACCATCTTTCAGTATGAAAATAAAATTCTGGAGATGAAGAACTGTTTTTGTAAGGATTGTTGTTTTTTGTTGTTGTTGTTTTTTGCGCTGACACGCTCACTTGAGAGCATCAATTTGAGTCTTTGTATTCAGAGTTTACTGAGCTGTAGAATGAATAAACTATACATCGTCTACCTTAGGCATTGCATAGTAAATATTTCATGGCTTTAAATATGTGCCATGATTAGGTACGTGTTTTTTTTTGTTTTTGTTTTGTTTGTTTGTTCTTTTGATTAAAAATATCCTGTAATGCCTCATCTGGAGAGAATTTTTTTTCTTTTTATTATTATGATCATTTATTAGTTTCAGGTGTACAAAGCAACGTAATAGTTAGACATTTATACACCTCACAAAGTGATAATCCACCCCCAACTACTACTGAAATTATTTTTTTTATTTTTTAAAATTTTATTTTATTAAATTTATTGGGGTGACATTTGTTAGTAAAATTACATAGATTTCAGGTGTACAATTCTGTATTACATCATCTATAAATCCCATTGTATGTTCACCACCCAGAGTTGGTTCTCCTTCCATCACCATATATTTGATCCCCCTTACCCTCATCTCCCACCCTCCACCCCCCTTACCCTCTGGTAACCACTAAACTATTGTCTGTGTCTATGAGTTTCTGTTTCTCATTTGTTTGTCTTGTTCTTTTGTTGCTTTTGGTTTATATACCACATATCAGTGAAATCACATGGTTCTCTGCTTTTTCTGTCTGACTTATTTCGCTCAGCATTACACTTTCAAGATCCATCCTAAGTTCCTTTTCTGGAGACTTTTCACTTGCTTTCTGAGCTGTCTTGTTGCCTTGGTTATTCATGGCAATTACTGATTTATTATTTCTCTTCCTAGACATCTACATGAGTGGCTTCTGCAACAGGTTGCTAGGAAGAAGTCTTTCTTTTGTTTTCCAGTACTTGTTGGTAGGATGTTTTATTTTCTCTCCGACTGCAGCCTTTTTTCTCTCTTTCACACGGCAGTGCTATGTTTTCTCTGCACTATACCAGCTCTCACAAAATGGGGGGAGTCCCGGGGATATGGGCTTCTCCTCTGTTAATAGTTCGCCTGGGTCACAGGGCGCCATGTCCATGTGGGTATGCGGAGAGCTTTTGAAGTTCCAAAGCTCTTCCTGCACCAGATTCAGAGCCTGTATGTTTCAGCAGTTCTGTTCACTCCTGCAGGGATCCACTCAGCTAGGTGGGGCGTGGGGCGGGGTGAGGTGTGAGAGGTGGCCCAGAGCAACGGTGGCGACCACCACCACAGCCGGTCCTATTTCCACAGCTCCCTCCCCTTTGCCGGAACTAGTTGGGCTGCGAATCTGTGTCTGTGGTCCACAGTTCTCAGAACAGCAAATATTCTGTTCTTCTGATCTGACACTGCTACTGTTCTGCTTCTAGCACTGGGCAGGTGGGGGCGGGCGAGCTCTGGGAGGGTCAGTAGGGGGCGGCTAGTCTCAGTGCCTAAGGCTTTTGTTCTCTGCTCGGCAGTGAGGGCTTAAACCACCGTGTTCAGCCTTCTTCCGTCAGTCTTTTCTCCGAGGTCTCTGCCATGAGCGTTGGGTTCAGCTGTGTTATATGCTGCCCCCTCAGCCCTGTGGGCCATAAGCGGAGCCCTAGCAGTCCGAGTTCTTCCCTCTCCCGCAGCTGCTGTAGTTCCGGGATGCAGCGAGCTCCGAGCACTGAGCTAGGTCTGCATCCTGTGCCCGCACAGCTCTGTCTCCGCACTTCTCCCTTCCCTCCTCCCCCGCTCGCGCGATTCGCCCACCTTTAGGTGAATTTAGTAGTGGGCCTCTTCATCTTGCCTGTCTGCTGTGCAGGGAGTCCTTTGTGGAGTTATTGTTGTTCAATTATTTGTAAATTCCAGGGGAGCTTTACAGAAGCTCACCTCATGCAGCCATTTTGATCCCTCTCTTTTTTTATTAGTTTCAGGTGCACAAAACAATGTAATAGTCATTTATCATTTATATCCCTCACACAGTGACAACACCCCTCTCCCATCTACTACCCCTCTGATATCGCACACAGCTATTACATTTCCACTGTCTCTGTTCCTAATGCTGTACTCCGCTTCTTGTAACCATATATATATATTTGTAGTTAACATTCATTATTGTTCAGCTTCAACTTCAGGTGTACAGTACAGTGATCAGGCATCTACACCATCCCTGGGGTGTTCTCCTTAACGAGACGAGTGTCCATTGGATACCCTACAAAATTTTTACAACATTATTGATTACATTCCCCAAATTGACTTTCGTAACCCCGTGGCAATCTTGTGGTTACTAACTGTGCTTTCTAATTCCCTCACCTTCCCCCTTATCCCCACAACCCCTCCCATCTAGCAACCCTCAGACTGGACAACTTTTGAGTATGCTTTGGATACTAAAACTACTGAGTGTTTATGCCTTTTGAACATGACCTAAAGTACATTGGCTGCAATTATTTGCCTTTTCTCAACTTAACACAGTAGAACTATTTCAGTAGGAAATACAACCAATCTTCCTTTTGAGCCTACACATAGGGAAAGTATTCAATGAATAGAATTAGGCTAAATGTTACTCTGTTGAAGTTATGGTGACAAATATTTCCATAGGTTTTTCTCTACGGTTCTCTTAAATTGCCCTCAATAAATCACCTTAGGTACTGACTATGCTTTATGCAGTGAATTGAGTGAATTAATGATGTTTGATAACTGAGAGCCTTAGAAATTCAAGTGAATTGTGCATTAAAATAAATGAGTATTTACTTTTACAGTCACCATAGATTATCACTCATTATACTCCAATATTTGACACAGACTAATGATAAGAGCTAAAGAAAATTATTTTTTAGGCATAACATCTTAAATAAGAAACTTTACAAATACCAAGCAAACAACCATAAAAGCCTTCTGTTCTCCCATTTTTCCAAAGAACAGAAATGTTTTGGTGTAGGCTTTTATTTTCTTTATAAAATCAGCATGGAAGTAATGCATACAATTGAAAATAAATGCTATATTTACTTAAACACCCCATTTTTGTTGAAGCTCCAGGAACATAATTGCTTATACACATAATTGGAGATTACATGATATTTTAAAAGTATTACCATGCTTCCCTGAAAATAAGACCTAGCCGGACAATCAGCTCTAAGGTGTCTTTTGGAGCAAAAATTAAAATAAGACCCAGTCTTATTTTACTATAATATAAGACATGGTCTTATATAATATAATATTAGGGCTTATATTAATTTTTGCTCCAAAAGACACCTTAGGGCTGATTGTTCAGCTAGGTCTTATTTTCGGGCAAACACGGTTAAATGTGAAAATTCTGTAAATAAGAATTACAGATTTTGAGTTGCCCTTATTTTACATGTACTTTAGATAAAGATTTTTATACTAATGACCTGCCAAGTCTTTAACTTATTCAGAAAATCAACTTTTGTTCTTGAACTCTGAACATTAGGCCATAGCATTTAAAATCAATCATGGAATCTAAGACAAAAATTTGGAAGAAAGGTTTACAAACAGTAAATAAAAAAATTAAAACAAACACTATAATTAATTAGCAGGAAAATAGTTTCTGTTTTTAAACATTTCATCTATGTATCTTTCAAAAATGATTTGTTGAACTTGTATAAGCTTATTTTCTCTTTCCAAACATGTTGGTAGACATTATTTTTGTGGATAAATTAAAAGGATTCCTAATTCTTTCACATACCAAAGCAGAGACTAAATGTACACAGTACTTACTTAGCTAAAGATAAACTAATAATATATGTAAAAATGTTCTATGTTTAATCTTCTATGTTAGATCTTGCGACATTAGTATCATTTTATGAGGTTCCTATCAGCATGAGTAAACTGCAATCAGTTCAGAAGCTCACATTCTTCAGTTTAAGTGGGAACTAGACTTTTATCAAAATTGAAACAAAGAAAAAAATTATGAAAGGCAGAAAATACTCTTTAGGTGCATCATATTTATGCATAATTATTAAAAAATGTATAAAATTTGTTTAAGAAATAGCACATAAAACAAAGGAATGGCCTCATAAAAATCTAGGGATATTTTTTTCCCTTGTGAGCTTGTTTGCAAGATTAAAATTGAGGGTTTTTGTTTTTTTTCCTGTAAGGAAAGCTCAAATTAAGTAAAAGTGAAATCAAATTAGCATAAAGTTATCTTAAGTTAAAAAGGCCATCTCTTTAGTTTCCAAAAAACCAAAGAGTTACGCAACTTTTAAAAGCAAGTACCCACTGGAGGGATATGGGAACTGAAGAAGGAGTCAGTATGTAATAAAAGCCAAAAGCTAAACACATAAGTAAAACAGAATTTATATTATTCTATCAAATTCTTCTCTAAACAACCTCTTATCTAAATAAAGAAAAAATTTACAGATGGATAACCGGAATTCACCAATATTCAGTAGGGTCAAACTTTATCTAAAAAAGTAAATTTGTATTTATCACACAGAATAGAATTTCGAATTCTTTTCAGTACTTGTTTATGAGAAACCCAAAGCACAAAATGACATCTTCACAGCATAATTAGTTTAAAAGACATTTTTTTTGGGCTTTAAATCTTTATATGTGCAAAGGAGCATGATAAATAAAAGTAATTAACATCATGGGGACGTAAAGTACAGCTTAAGGAATATAGTCAACAATATTGTAATAACTATGTATTGTGCCAAGTGGATACTAGACTGATCGGGGGGATTGTTTTGTAAATTATATAAATGTCGAACCACTACGCTGTTGTTGTAGGATGGCTTCTTTTTGTTCCTTGTCCAGGGAACACCTCTGTAGACTGGACTACCTCCACAGCTAAAGCCAAGACTCAGTCCCAGTGCTGGATCCATGCACAATTGCCAACATCTGCTGGAGGAAGACCTCCCTGGAGTATCTATATGGCAAGTCAATCCGAACGGACAATGATGTGAAACAGTACTACCTAGCCCTCCACGTGGAAGTCTTGGAAGGGCACAGTCAAGCGTATTGGACTGCATGGACCAGCCCTGCTCAACCCTTCTACCCCACCCATGTTGATAAATGGAACTGCCAGAGGCCGAGCGGGCAGTGAGCTTGGTGCAGCTGAACCTCCCTCTTGGCCCGCATCACAGGACTTCAAAGGTTTGGACTGGACATTATGAAAAACTGGACTTCATCACAAACTGGACTTTAAAGATTTGGACTGGACGTTATTAAAAATTAGACTTGGCAGTGTGGCCCTTCTGATATTGGCCATTGGTGTGTTCAAAATCATGGTTGGGCAAATGTTACAGTAGGGTGGTCTCACGCTAGTGTCTGTACCAATGTTCTTCATGCAGCGTTAACCACAGGTATGAACCCCATAAACACCTCCCTCACGTCTCCTGATGTAACTCCATTGTTTCTTTTTATCTGTTTTCTCCCTCATTGAGGTGATGTTGTTTTTCTCCCCCATTGAGGTTAGTTTTGTTTGTTTCTTTGTTCCCTCACATGAGAAACTACATGTTGGTTAGTTTTTTTGCTCCCTCACATTAGAGACTGCATGTAAGGTGATGGTTAAATTTTGTCTGTTGACTCTTTGTTTTCTCACATAAGAGACTGCATGTGATTACCAATGAACAGAAAATTTGAGGCTGAATTATAGAGAAGATGTTGGAGAAAATTTGCCTTCATTGGTTGATGTGAGCTTTTGTCTATTCGCTTTTGTCTGTTACTACATATGAGGTAATGGTTAGCTTAGGGTTAAAAGAAGTCTGTGCTGTGATTAGGGGTTGAGTACATTCCCCCTTTGGTCTCATTCTCCCGAGTAGGGGAGGTACGAGATGATATTGCTTTCTGGGTCTCAATCTCCAGAGCAGGCGAGATATGGGATGAGGCTGCTTTTCTATATACGAGATAATGTTGCTTTCTGTCTGTTTCGCCCACATCAGCAGATGAAGTAAAGAAGTAGCTAAGTTATAGCAGGATGATGTGACAGGCATGTTGCCAGGTTTTGGAAGACCTTGGGCCGATGGTCCCAAGCAGGAACAGTAGATGTTGTTTGTCTGGATGAACTAGACCTTCAGCCGAATAAGCAATATTTTTATCATCGACTGCCGGACCCTCCCGGAACTGGCCATTTCCAGAGGGGGAGGCAGGAACAAGGAGCTTGGCTCTAAGGTACATGTGAGAAAATATATGACAGACCTTAGGTGGCATAAGGATTGATTGATTGCTATTTCAAGAGATTGCTATTCAGAAGACTTGTTGTTCCAGGACTGCCTTTCAGGATTGGATTGTTTCAGAGTAAGAGATCGGAACTTGCCTCAATGGACAGTAGAGACTTCTTTTGTTGGTGAATTGTCATCATTCTAGCATCTTTGGGAACTTGTATACAGCTTGCAGTTTGCAGTATCAGAAGACTCCCTAACTTCTAACAACAACAGCAGCAACAGAAGCAGCATTCTTGGGAACCAGCAAGCAGCAGTGGGAGACGCCTGAGTTTCTCTCAGCTGCAGACCTGGCAAGGTTTTGATTCCTGACTGTTCCATGTTGTTGTTCCTATGGTTTGGTGAGCTTTTGTCATCTACTGTAATAGTTACTATTGTGTAGAGTTTATTACTGCTTTTGGATACTCCTTATCGATGTTATTTGTGTATTTAGCCAAGTGATTTTTGATCAATAGTAAACATATGTTGGGATCTCTTAAACTTATATGTATGTGCACTCCTTCGACATGAAATTGTTATCAATATAAATAGTTTGGTCTTAACCACCTTTACTTCCTGTCATTAGCATATTCAATTAATTGCCTTTGTCTTTTGCTATTGCATATTGCTAAATAAATTAGATATTGCTAAATAAATAAATAGCTAAATAAATAAATATTAGGCCCTCTCTAGTGTTCTCCTCCCCTTTTCTTTTCCCTGCTCATCATTACAGCTGTACACCTGAAGCTAATGTAATATTGAATGTCAACTGTAACTGAAAAATTAAAAAATCAGAAAAATTATTAAAAGAGGGCTTTTTTCACTGTTAGTCACCTTAGAAGTGTTGTCATTAAATTTAAAGCAGGCGAACAAGTTTGCAAAGTTCCAGCTGATGAAACAGTCATCTTTCTGCATTTTATAGCTTTGTCAGCAGTTTTGTCAATTGCAGTTTTCTGATATATATACAGGAAGTTACGTACACAGGAAAGTATAAGCAGACACACAAAGAAGAATTTTACTGTTCAAGTTCAACACTATGGAAAGTGGGTGAATGTAATCTGAATACTGGTTCTGCAAAGTGATAAGCATACAGATCTACCATATAACGCATTCAGTGTCTTGAGCTACAAAAATACTTCTAACAATTTAAGTGACAACTTAGCTCAACCAGTGCACACCAGCTGTACTCACCAGCCTGGGCAGCTCCTCTGGCATTTCAGGCTTTTCCTTCCAGTTCTTCTTCACTTGTTTCCTAGGTCCAGAGCATAGCAAACCAATACCCTGAAAATGAGGACAGCCCTGCAATAGTGAAATGCTTTGTCCAATATTCCCAGGGAGGACAGACCACTGGTGATAAAATCCTCAAATTAATGCTGGCACGTTTTTGTCCTTGCTTAGCTTCAAGGGAGGAATTACATCTTTCCTACACTTGGGAAGCCAGGTACCTGCTTCAGGTAAACTCTTTTACCTGTATCCAGAAGGCACTAGATGAAGAAACATCCATTTGTTGGAAGCCAAATATACTTGTACATGCATTTGCACTTGCATCGTTAAAACACAAATGTATAATGATAGTCTACTGAGTTTTTGAAAAGTTCGACACACGGGTTTAAGACTGGGTTTAAGAAACATTCAAGGTATCTATTTAAGACACTTCTCTTTATAGAATGGATTCCTTCAGCCTCTGCCAAGTAGTTTTCAGTTTCTGTTTCTTACCAAGATGTTTTTCAAGAACCACTGAATCTACTGCAGAAAAGGCCAGAATGACTTAACATGCTCTGCTTAAATTCTCTTTGCTCCAGAGCACAAGGATAAATGCCACCCCTTTCACCTTGTCCTTTAGGGTCCTCAAGTGCACTGGGTGTGCTCTTTACAGGCATGTCCTGGGGGCAGTACTGAGGAGTGGCTGCTGCTTGGCCTGGTCGCTGTCACCAAGCCCCTGAGATTGTGGTCTTGAGCTAAGAAGCCCCGACTGGCGGGGTCCAGATCCTGGCCCCCAGCACTGAGAGCCGCGGCACCACCAGGACAAGGGCGCCCGCCGCGTGCACAACCACCGCATGTTTCTGCCCCTACAGGGGGGCGGGGCGGACGTTGACACCTGTGGGCCCCCAGGTGAGAGGCTACGAAACCCTACCCGGCTGCCCAGTCTCAGTCCCAGGTCCTGATGACCCCCCTCCCGGGGGTCTTTACACCCCAGAATCCGGGTGTGGTGTAGGGAGGGCCACAGTCTGTTGACTGTTGGTGTATCCGCGATGGAGCGCACAATGTCGGTTGAGCTAAGCAGTAACGTTTCAGGCCCAACCATAATTCTGCGCTCATCACGAGGAGCTCTGCGTTCCCGCGGGGACCTCGCCACACCTTTACGGGCTCAGATTATTGGCAAAGCCGAGTTTGGGCAGCGGGAGAACCTGGCTCAGAACAGCCTGTTGGCTTCTGGCCAGGGCTGGCTTAACTGCAAACCACCAAGTTCCCGCGCAGCGGCCACAGAGGCAGGCAAACTGAGTCTGCACGTCTCCCCCTACAGGTCACCCGGAGGTCCCCGCGGCCCACACACCCATTTCTGGTGACTTCCGCTCCCTCATGTTCCGGAAGGGCTTCTCCCTCCCGGTCCTGTCCTACTGTGAGCTCCCTTGGCATTAAGTGGCTTCATCTGTGCCACTACCAAATGACACTTGCCCAGCAGTCTGTACAGAGGAATCCATGGCGCCTCACTGGAGTCTCGTGGGTGTGGTAGGAGCACGGGACAGCCGTGAGGCAGGAGACAGGGCTTTCATACTTCACCCAGGCCCTCAACACCCCGGGATTTGGGGGCACATGAACAGAGGCTTCCTGGTGCTCCGGCTGCCTCCATCTGAGGGTGTGTGTGTGTGTGTGTGTGTGTGTGTGTGTGTGTGTTTTCAGGCCAACAGAGGAGAGGGTTTTGTTTTTCAAGGAGGTGTGCATGGGGATAGGGGGGTGAGGCATATAGTGGGGGACTCTTCAGGGCCTTTAACGTCTTGCTGGCTAATAGCAACCTCCTTGCGGGTGGGAGGTCGGCTCTTTCTGAAGGGGGGCTCCTGCGATGAGTAAGAACGGAGCCTCAGCACTCCACCCTTAGTTTCAAGGTGCTTAGTGCTTCCCTTCTACACCCACCTCGCAGCTCTGCCTTCCTGTGGAGCCTTCCCTGGCTCAATCCTTCCCCTCTCGCCTCCCTGTTTTCCTTCTTTTCTTTCCCTCTCACTCCTCGCCATCTACATTTTTCGCTCTTCCTTCTCTGAAGTTTCACCCACTAGTGACTTTTCTCCAGTCAGGGCTCGAAGTGCTCAGTGCACTCGTGCCTCATAAATCTGCATCCGAGAACCTTTGCCAACCGAGGATTAACTGTTGGATAAATCCCTTGGCTGACTACCAGGGTATATAAATCTAAAATTCACCTTGTTCCCTTAGAAAGCAGCTCCTCCTCCTGTGCTGCCTATTGCTACCATGTCCTCCCACTCACCTGAGCAGACCTTAGATTTATCTTTGACTCCTCTGTCCACTCTGTCTTATCAGATGACAGGGGCTGGAATCTCTATTACCAACGGCACTGTTCTCCCTCAAGCCTTTGTTACCTTCTGACTATTCCAGTAGATTTCCAACTTTATGTCCCATGCTAATTCATGTTATACAATCTGTCATGTTATACAATTAAATGCGATTATGTAATTTCATTGTTAATAAATCTTCAAAGGTCTGCATTGTTGACAGAATAAAACCTGGACTTTTAACTTGTATTTAAGCCATGATCCGATACATGCCTGATCCATGAAAATATAGTTTTCCAGTTTTCTCTCCAGATTTCCCCCATTCATTCTCTATCCTCTAGCCAAACGAAATTATCTATGTTCTGATCCATGCCTGGTACTTTTCTGACCCCCAGCCTTTGCAGCTCTATTTGCCTCCACCTGGAATTGCTTTTCCTTGTGTCTACTCCTCTAGATCATGTCGCCTCCTCCTCCTTACTGTCTATGGACTGCATCTGGCACAACACTTTCTACTTTGGGCTGCTTTCATTATAAGACCATATACAATTAAATTATAAACTCCATGAGGTGGGATATCTGATTTATTTTTGCCATTTCTTAAATGCCTGGCCACAACTTTTTAGGTGTTCCGTAAAAATGTGGTGAATAAATATATGAATGACTATGCATCTCAGTCTGCTCTCTCCTCCCTCTCTTGCCTTAGCTCCTGGAGAGAAATGACTAACAGTTTAACCCACAAAAACTACTGCCACTGCCATAGAATAATTGATCTGTTGCCTGATTTACAGATCAAAAATGTAGAACTGAGCTACATTTTTTCACATGCATCTTAAAATGTTTAATCAGATCAGGTTTGCACATATTCGGTGGCTTAAAGTAGTTATCAACTGACACTAAGTTAGAATAATGGGTTAATGTTTATAGCAGCCCTGCCAAACCTTAAACACCTATCTTCTTTGCCACTGTGACTCAGAAAGTCTTCCTTTGCTCAGTTCTCCATTATGGTGTTGTGGGTTAGAAAAATCAGAAAACACAAGGCTGGAAGCGTAGAGGACTGGCTGGCGAGTAGTAATGATCATTATTATAATAATCACTGGTAGCATTAATTTAGCTGTTAATGTGTGCTGGCACTGGGTTAAACACTTTTACATCCAAGCTCATTTAATACAGGGACCCTACTAGGTAGGTACCATATTTTCTCTATTTGACAGGTGTGGAAGCTGAGGCACAGGTAGGTCAAAACTTGCCCAAAGTCACGCTTACAGCTGGTTTAAGTGGCAGAGCTGGGATACAAATCAAGTTAATCTGGTTTTAAAGTCCCGGTGTCATTTGAAATTTTGTAATCACTCAGCATTTTCTGAATATTGGAGCTCAGTCCTGGAGGCAGAAGAAATAAGACAAGCTTCCTGCTCTAAAGCTTGCAATGCAGCTGGGGACAAAGAGAGAATCAGAAAACACTGGGGATGAGCAAAGCGCTCTCAGTTCTCGGCTCCCTCAGTGGTCAGACACCAGTACTGGGAGGTTTGTGTGTCAATCGCTTGCTTCCATGTCTGTTCCTCTGCAGACTCTGGTCGCCTTGGGGCAGGAGCATGTGTCCTTACGATAGCTCTCCCTTGGCCCAGAACAATGTCTCACACAGAGCAGGTACATAAAATGTGCTTGTGGAACTAAACCAAACTACTAAGTAGTGTTGTTGTTCGGAAGACAAATGTAATAACAGGACAGATGTGAGCCGGTCAGTCTGAGTGGGGTCATTGGGGGGTTCAGGGAGGAGACTTGAGAGATGAATACAGTTTGGAGGTTGTTATAGACAATGTTTGTGGCCTGCCACCCCCACCCCCGAATAAAAATTCATGTGTTGAAATTCTAACTCCCAAGGTGATGGTTTTGGGAGGCAGGGCCGTTGAAAGGTGATTAGGTCACCAGAGTGGAGCTCTCACGAGTGGATTATTGCTCTTATACAAAAGACCCCAGAGAGCAATTTTGCTCCTTCCACCATGTGATGACACAGTGAGAAGATGGCCATGTGTGAAGCAGGAAGCGACACTCAGCTGACACAAAATCTGCTGACACGTTGACCTTCCCAGCCTCCAGAACTGTGAGAAATAAATGTTGTTTGAGACGCCCAGTCTATGGTACTTTGTTACAGCAGCTGGAACTGACTGAGACAGAGGTCCTTTGCCTTTGCTGCTTTTTCACTCCTCTCTCTCTTTCCTTCCTCTCCTCTGTCCTGCCTTCCTCCCCCTTCCACTCCCCTCCCTCTCTTATTTCTTGGTATGTGCCTTTTCATTCTGAATCTTATGAAGTTTATTTTTTAAACAATTAAAGGGTTGATCTCCTTCCACGGCCCCCTACAGCCACTAAATATCTCCTAACTGCCAGTGCCTCTAAGTCTTGTCTTTTTTTCTCAGGTCAGGTTGCAGTAGGGATAGCCAGATCAGTGCTGTCCAATAGAAATGTAATGGAAGCCATAGAGGGGAGAGCCACATATATAATTAAAGATTTTCTAGCAGCCAGAGTAAGAAAAATAAAACAGGTGAAATTAATTTTAATTATATGTTTTACTTAACCCAATATAGCCAAAATAGTATTTCAACATCTAATCATTATAAAATTATTAATGAAGCATTTGACATTTTTCTCTTTTGGTAACATGTCTTCAAAATCTGCTGTGGGTTTCGCACTCACAGCATGTCCCCATCTGACCTGGCCTCATTTCATGGGCTCAGTAACCCCATGTGTCTCATGTTTGTGGTATTGGACAACGCAGGTCTGGAGCTGTAGGTGGGACTTCCCAACATTTTCCAGGCCATGGCACTCTTTGGAAATGATAATATTGTGCAGCACACCTGGGGTAAGTGGAGGAGGTTGACTGTGGCTGAAGGTTGCCGCACAGCTCAAAGGATCAATAGTCTGCCTATAAGCCATTGCGAGCCTAGACAGACAGTAAGCACCAAGTCACAATCCTTTAAAATCCATATTTCCTTTTGATAAATACAAACATCTTACAGCTTTCTATTTGAAACTTAAAAACGGGTAACTCTTATTTTCCAAATGAAAGCATTCTATTTGTTGAACTTACAAGTTCACCTTTAAATTGACATATGTCCCCGCCCCCATGTGCATCAGGCATCAGGAAGGAGTTGTGAGAATTCCCAGATAGGGAGGAGGGACCGCATACCAGGTGTGCAAACTGATTCACATAGGCCATTTGAACCAGCCCTGGCGTGGCTGGGCTGTCCATTGCAAAGTTGGAGCCAGGCCCCTCGCCCTGCCAGCTGCAGCCACAGGGTCTGTTATGGTAAAGAACACAGAAAACCCTAGAAACATTCCTGACTTACCTAGTCCTTGGGGGTAGAGGAGATAAAATCAAAAGGGAAGATTTTTAATAAACATGTCTTAGGACACCTAGCCCATGGGGAGTGACCAAAGTGACCACTTGCCTAGGTGACTTAGAAAAACATCTGAACGGGTCCCCTCCCTTGCATTCCTGGAACATACAGCTGGAAGGCCACTGGGAAGCAAAAGATGAAGTGAGACTTCTGTCTTGTTCACTGCTGTATTCTCCAGCCTGACCCAGTTACTGACCAAGCAGGGGCTCAGAGAATGCTTGTTGAATAAATACACCACCGATTAAACGTGTCAGTCCTGGCTGACAGTCCCTAGCCTCTTCCAAATAAATGCCTGCCTGGGCTCTTTTTTTTTTTTTTTTTTTTTTTAACGTGATGGTGTTTTCAACTGACCCTTATGACCAGTTCCAGGGCTACTCTGAGCTCGGTTGCAGATCTTGGTTTCTATTTGTGCAAGGAACTATAGACCCTGAAGGAGCTCTGTTCTGCAGGAAGGTAGGCCCAGGCAGTAATCCAGTAGCTGGCCCAGCTTGCCAACCAGTGAGGGAGACTGGCAAGGCCTGGAGGGCACAGGCCCGAGGGCACTGTGTCGGTGGGATGGGTGAGGCTGGCTGCAGTTTCAGGCATTATCCACACCATCCCAGCTTTTACATGAGAAAAGTTTCAAAATATCTTACTTTTTGACTGACACTCGTAGTCAGGCCTGTGCCAAATGTTTATCCTCTCTACTTCAAATTAAGTAAATAATCGGCTTTTTCCCCCAAAGTATAAACTTAGAGTACTCCATCAATGAGTCAATCCTCTTTCAAGGAATACATGTTCCTTTTTGGAGATTCCAATGTGTCCTCTTGGTGAGCGCTGCCTGCCAGGGAGGGTCTCTGGGTTAGATGTGCCCTGGGGCCTATTCTGAGGGTGTATGTTTCCATATCCTTTTCAATTGCCAGTTGCCACTGACACCCCCAACCCTACCTTCTTCCTCCTGTGAAAGGGTATTGTTTACTATCCTTCTCCTATCCTTTAGTCTTCTCCTCTCTGCCTACCCCCACCATGGTGAGTAGGGTCCACCTGCCGCCTGAATCCCACCCCCTCCACACGCACAATCCTGAGTCCTGTTCCCTCCCTCCTAATGTCTTTACATATCTCCCTCTCTAATCGAATCCAAGCAGCCTGGAACGTGGGCCCTGCTCAGCTGTGTCAGGGGCACTCACTCGCCCTGTCCTCTGCAGAAGGCCCTGTCATCCCATCCTGCCTGGCTGTGCAGGCTGGCTCCTGCACATGGGCTTCCGGGCAATGGGGTGAAATCCAGCCTCCACTCCCCTCCCACCAGGCCCCGACCTGTGAGGGGCACCTACCAGGAGGAAGGAGCCCTTTCTAATGTACCCAACAATGCCATCACCTTGGCTAAACACAGGGTATAACTGGTAGAAGAATCTCCTTTCCAACGATTGTGACCCTTTCAAATTCTAGGATAATCTATCTGTTTGGCAGTAACTGGGGAGAGCGTCACCTTGTCCAGTTTCAGAAGTACACAAGGAAAAAGCCATAATGATGTATCACAATTCTCTTTCTGTGGTTTGCTTTTTTAAGGTGTGCATTTTTCAACCAAGACATATATAGGTTACAAGAAACATCTTGACCCAGCACCACATCCACCATTGTCGCCCAGTTTCCTCTTCCTCCTCACCCAATACCACACCATCTAGGCCAAGTGACAGGAGAGAGATAAGTGGTTCCCCTTGTTATAAGCAGTGGAGAGATTTTCCTGGGACAGGCTCTAATCTGTACCTGACCTGATGGTTCTCAAAACTTAATTTGCGTTACAATTATAAAGGCGGGCCTATGAAAACAAATGTCTGGGCCCCCACACAGAGTTTCTGATCCAGCAGGCCTGGGCATGAGCGTGTGCATTTCTAACAAATTCCCAGGTGACACTGTTGCTGCTGGTCCACGGACCACACTTTGAGAACCAGTGACCTAACTATTTCTGGCTGCACCTTCCCTCAGAGAAATGAATGGCTCTACCCCTCCTGCCACAGCCCTGCGGAACTTTGAGAAGGGACAGCATTTTGGCTGGGCGGGGCCGTGTCCTCATCCCAGCTGCCCAATCAGCTGAAGATGGGATTGCAGAGGGTCAGTGTTAGGAGCTCTTATGTACAACAGTAGCTGCCAGAGGGGTGTGACAACCAAATCCAGTGAGCCCCACCTTAGAGACTGTAGGGAGAGGATGGGGTGAGACTGGAAGTGTGGGAATTCTGTCCTGGCTGATAAGTTTCTGTGTTTTGTTCTGTTTTGAGCATCCATATGTGCAGTCTTTCCTCCCTGGAGTTATTCCTGTCTCTTGATGGGAGCACCCACACTCTCTCCTCAGTTTTCTTCTTCAAACTAAATGTTCTGAGTTTCTTCCATGATTTTCAGTGATGTAGTTCTCAATCACTGTTCTGGCTGACTTATTGGTACTCTTTGGCAAGTCCTATGAAAAGACCCCGAACTGGTTATCCATCTGTTGAATGAATGACCACTCCAAAGAGAGCAGGCATCTGGGGCCTCTTCCTGCCTGACTCCCCGACTCCGGTATACTCTGCTATCACACACTGCATTTCAGCACATACTTAGTGAGCCTCCTTATGTGTATTTTGTGTACTAGATACCAAGAAAACAGAGATGCAAAGACAGAAACCTGCCTCCCACAAGAAGCCAGTGGTCTGGAGGGAGATGGGCTTGTGACCAGCCATTTGATTCAGAATGACATGTTCAAGGCTGGCAGTCTGCACAGGTACCAGGAGGGAAAGACAGCACTCGGCATTGGGAAGCACTTACTAATTATGAAGCTAAATGAACTAACTGTGTAGGGAATCCAGGTTCACTCAGGGATTTCCTAGAGGAGGTGATTTGTGAGCAAGGATTTCTTCCTATTCCATGGTGGAGTGCAAACCATCCATGATTATAAATTAGGCTTGATAGGGCTCTGAGAACCGAATATCCCACTTACAGGCTGAAACCTCTGGGGTTTAGAACTTGAGCTTTTCAATGGCTATCAGATTCTTAGCAGCATTTTCTGCGTCTTTCTGGACTCAAGGCTATATTCCACAGTGCTGAAGTTGCCAGAAGAATATCCGTCAGCGAGGTGGGAGCACTTTTACAACATAAAATGCATAGTATGAATCAGGCTTGGACTAGGGTCGCCCCAAATCCAATATGTCTGTATTCCTGAGACCCCCAGAAACAGGGAGATCTGAAAATGTCATAGCTTCATCTTGCTTTTAGCCTTTCTCTCATTCCCTGCATTAATGTCCCCTTTTCTTTTATGTGGATTGACTCAGCTGTCACCTAGTGCAGCAATACACTAGATTGTCATCTAGTGTAGCACTCGCATTATCTGAGAGACATAAGGGTGAGCACAGGCTCTGCAGATACTTGAAGTTGCAAGTTAGTGAATCACTGAATTTGAATTGGGTCTAATGACTTACTCTCACCATACATTTCCTAAGTAGGGGTGGCATCCTCCAGTTATTAATATGTCATCACCACACTCTAGAATAAAACGGATTGGTCCCAGAGAGAAAAAAAATAGAATCACAAATTTAAGTGATTTGAGATTGCAAGTTCGGGTTTGTGGAACGTTCCATAAACCTTGTCATCCTCTTGCCTATACGAGTTAAGAGACAAAGATTAGAATTACTTCCAGGAAAGAGTATACATTTCTTGGTTCTTTCTAACAAATGAGGCAGCTAAGGAAGTTATCTCTATGTTTAAGAAGTTCCTATTCTGTTGCTCTTTTTTAGGAGTCACAATAGACCACTTTTTGTGATTGTTTTTGTGCATAACTCTCAGTTTTTAAGATTGGTCATCAACAGCTATTCATTGGATCACCTCTGTGTAGTGTGATTTTTCTGATTCTTTTATTACTACCTTTTAGCCAGATTCTCCATTTATATTAATGGCATCAACATTTAACTGTCCTGCAAGGTTTAAAGTCTTGATTTCTCACATTCTTCATCCAAATATTAAACCATGTTCAAACCCTGCCATTCATTTCTTCTCACATCATTTCTAGGATCCAATTCTTCTCTTTCAACAGCCATTCCCTTGTTTGGGCCTTCAGCTCCTTACATCCAGACTACTGCAGTTGTTCAATTTCTAGAGTCTTCTCTGACCATGTCCATCTTCAGTCTACTCCATAAAAATAGCAGGAGAAACCTCAGAAAACATCACTTGGATTGTGACTTCCATAACAAACCTAGTGGTTTCCCTTTAGAATACTGAATCCCACTCTTTTCTTCATTCAATATTTCAGCTAATATTACCTCCTGGATGAAGCTCTTAAGATCACAGTCTACCTAATTTTGGTTAGAGTACTAAAATTGAACATATGCCCCATGCCTTTTTAATTACATGTATGTTCTTTTCTGAAAAATGGTGTGTGTGTGTGCGTGTGTGTGTCTGTGTAACGGTTCATGGCCCCTGAATACCTGGATACTCTAACTAGAAGCTGGACTACATAAGAACATGTCTGGTCTGCTTTAAAGAGGCAAAATTTATGATCTGGTCCCACCAGCATCATATCAGCATTCCTTTACGGGCTATGTGCACCAGTGATGGTTACATATTTAAGAAAAATAATAATTTTGTTGACTAGGTAATATATGTACATATTACACAATCCAAAACATTCTAAAGGTATTCATTGTAGAGGCTCCCACTTTTCCGTCCTGCAGCTCCATAGCTCTTCCAGGAAGCACAGCTATAAGCAGGTGTGTACTTTCTTATCTTATCTAATATGAATGTACTTTCTTATCTTATCTTCTAAACCAAATAAATTCTTTCGACAAATCATATCACGTTTTACTTACTCTTTCTTTTTTTTGCTGTTAGAAAATAAAAATGACTTTAAGCTAATAGCAGTAAGAATATTGAAATAGCATGCAACCACCACTGCCGACTCAGGTACAAGCACAAATGGAGGAATGCCCAAAGCTGGGCCTCATTAATGAGGCCTGATGGTAATGGCAGTCCCTTGGCTGTTAACCTGGAGTGTCTTTTGAGAGACGTCATAGACATAGTAGGAGTGAAGGGCTAATAACTGGAATATAGGGGCCCCTAAGTCTCTGTGAGTGTGTGGCTCTCCGATACTTGTTTGCCACTCCCACCCCTCAGGAGACCTGCTCGATTTCCCTCTGAAGGCTCCTCCAACACTTTTCACGGGATAGTTGAGTGCTCTGGGAATGCCCAAGATACAAGCCACCTCACCTGTAAGTGAGTCAGTTGTGGACACTGAGTGGAATCAAAGATGAGGGTATAAAGATTGGCCTTGGAAAGGAGGGAGGACCCCTCACCCTCTGAAACTGTGTGTGTGGTGGGAGTGAGAAGTGGAAATGGGGATCGGGGCAGTTCATACCTGATGGCCTCAATTATTATTATTATTATTAGTGAAGTAGGGGGAGGGGGAGAAGACTAATAAAAATTGGGACTGGGCTGTGCTTCTATCTTGATGTTCAATGTTTGATTAAACATTATGTCTTATACAGGGTTCCACAGCTATCAATCAAGAAAATGACATCTGTCATGTGGGGTCTCTGCTCCCACTCCCCACACAAGAATGTAGGACATGGTGAGGCCAAAAAGGAACACCCATGGAGCCATAGGTAGGGGATTCATACCACTATATTCTCGCTGGCGGCTGGGTTGGAGACACAGGAAGCAGGAGCCACACGATCCACAATCTGCCTGTCTGCTTCTCTGCCAACCAACCAATCAACCAACCCCTAGCATAGCCACGGCAGTTATATTAGTGGCTAATGGCTAACCGGTAACAGCTGATGGCCACCCAGCCATAGTGGATGGCCATCTGATTACAGCTAATGACATCTAATAGCCGAGCCAGCGCCCTTCCACGTAAGGCTGAGAGCTTGGAAACTTGTCTCTGGGACTCTGTCCCCACAACATCTCATTTAGAAATGCATCAACATGGCCCCAAAATCATGACTGGATAGGAACCAACCTGTGTGAATGCTGCATCCTGGCTTGACACATGTATGTCCATTTCTTTATCCTTTGCCTTGAATTTCCCCATAAAAATGTTCCTGTCCTCCAAGGTGTACTTCCCCTGTTAAACACAGCAAACAGGTGGGGGTCTTATTTTTAGAGATGTAATAGTACCTCAGTTGTCTGTGTTGACGAACATTTCGGTTTACAAACGCGGTAAATTTTATGGATCTATGGTATTATCAGATAGTAAAGTTCATGCTAAATTTGCAGTTTTAGGGGTTGCTTTTAAAGGTCTGGAATGGATTAATCCATTTTGCATTACTTTCTATGGGGAAACGGTGCCTCGGTTTTTGAACGTTTCAGAACACAAACGGACTTCCGGAATGGATTACCATTCGAAAACCAAGGTACCATTGTACTTAATTTAAATATATTCAAGACAGAATGTACTGCATTTTACTAAATGTTAATATTATTTTCTTTCAGGTCATGGGTATAATATGTGCTTTCCAGTCTTGATTTCAAAGAATATAATATGACAAAGTTTACACAGATGCTTATTATTTTACACAAGATAATTGAGCAATTATGTGCAATGACTAAAACCTCTTACACTTTTGGCTCCGTGTCCTTACCTGCCCACATTCCCAAGAACTAGAAACTGATTATCACTCATGTGAGCAACAACTCAATCATCAGATAAGATGTTCTTACCTAAGGGTGAATCCATTTTTGTAATGAAACAGCCTGACGTCGCGAAGGATGATTTTATATGGCATATAGAAATTTGTACTTCAACAGTGAAACCCAACATTGTTTTTCTTTCTTTTTCTATTTATTATAAACATTAAACCCAAACCACCATTTGGCACCACTGAAACAGGCCTCTTTAAACCCCACAGGGACCTTAGCTGTGAAGAAATAGTTGCCTGTGAGGGGAGAAGAGGAGGAAGGAGGGAGGATGGATCTTTTGTTCTAAATTTTACCCAAGTAGGATGTAGAATGTTCAGAAATCTGTAATGAATCGTAGGCATTAAAAAATAAAGTTTGCTTGCATTCAAGAAGCTACAGATGGCACAGGAAAAGTATCAGGGCAACTGGGATGACTTGGTGAAGTATTTAGTGATCAACCCATCAATACAGATTTATACTGACCTGGCATTAGAAAATATTTATATATGAGCAGCATTTGAATTCATACCCTTAAGTGTCTAGGATGGGCATCGTGGAATTATCGGGTTCATCCAGTTTTAGTGATTTAGGTGACAGGAGTCTGGGAATTTAGTAATAACTCCAACTGAAAGTGTTGCTGAAGAGTCTATCTTTAGGGCTTTTCTCTCGTTCTCTGTCTCGTCTTGGTCTCCTTTCCCTCAGCTTCTGTGTTTGGTGGCTATAATTTTCATCAGATTCCTTCTCTTTCCACCCCTTTTATTAATACTTCAGATTTTTGTCTTAAAGTATTTGTGTGTTTTTTTTAATTTGAAGGCCACATAACAACCTCTGTGGAACTAGGTAAGATACATATTTTTAAAATAGATTTTTAGACTCTCTACAAATGCATGCAAACTATACACCATTAGAATAGTTCTGGGACCTCATTGAATGGGCTTTCAAATAAGTAATTAAACATTTAAGATGTATTGATTCATTAATAAAATAAAGAAAGTGCAATGTCACACACACACACAAAAGATTTTTAGATATTATCCTTGCCTTTGGTGACTTCATTCACTCTCATGGTTTCTCCCAACCCATCTCCAGCCTCAGCATTTCTCAAAGCACCAGAATTCCCTTCTGATCATCTGTGGACAGTGCCCTTTGAATGCCCTGCTGGTCCCTTAAATCCCTCATCTGCTTGCCTCCAAACATGTCATATGTCTCCCATGTCATTAATGATGTATCTTTCCCTCAGCCAACCAATCTCTTATTTCAAGGTTTCCTTTGATTCTACTTTGCTCTTCACACCTAGTTGGTGACTTGTACTTAAATTCTCCTCTTTTCTTCAACGCACCAGTCATCTCTGATGAGACAGGTAATGAGCAACAGGAACAAGCTTGTGATGATACAGGTAAAGAGTTAACAGGAGCAAGCTTGTGAGTTAGCAGGAATGAGCTTAAAAATTAACCAATTGGCTCTGAATCCCCCACTAGCACTGCACCTACAAGCTGACAAGCACCCTACATCCATCATAGATGGGAACAGAATAGTTCCCAGAAGAAGCCAATTGTAACAGCAACCCCCTGCAAACTGAGAAGCACCCTACATCCTGCACAGAAAAATACAAAACCCCAGCTAAACAGAAACCCACGGCAGCTGTCTTCTCTGCCATGGGCATCCTTTCTTAATTTGCTTTCCTATTTTTCTGAGTCTCGTGAATTCTTTCATATTCTGCCAACAGCCAAGGGTATCCCAAAACAGTATACAATCATCTCCTACGTGGCATACTGTAGTGACCTTCACCCTTGTTTCCAGTGGACAGTCTCTTCCCACGTCAATCTAAACTGCACTGCCAGGTTCACCAGAGGGAAATTTTGCTCTTACCACGTTGTCACGCAGGGGATCCTGCCGCCTACGCCATGTGTCATGCGGGGAGTCCGGCGGGGTCTCTGCTCCCGCTCCCCACCTGTCGTGCGGGGTGGCCTGCGGGGTCTCTGCTCCCGCTCCCCACATAAGAATGCAGGATATGGTGAGGCCAAACAGGAACACCCACGGAGCCATAGGTAGGGGAGTCATACCACTATATTCTAGCTGGCGGCTGGGTTGGAGACACAGGAAGCAGGAGCCACACGATCCACAATCTGCCTGTCTGCTTCTCTGCCAACCAACCAACCAACCAACCCCTAGCATAGCCACGGCAGTTATATTAGTGGCTAATGGCTAACCGGTAACAGCTGATGGCCACCCAGCCATAGTGGATGGCCATCTGATTACAGCTGATGACATCTAATAGCCGAGCCAGCGCCCTTCCACGTGAGGCTGAGAGCTTGGAAACTTGTCTCTGGGACTCTGTCCCCACAACATCTCATTTAGAAATGCATCAACATGGCCCCAAAATCATGACTGGATAGGAACCAACCTGTGTGAATGCTGCATCCTGGCTTGACACATGTATGTCCATTTCTTTATCCTTTGCCTTGAATTTCCCCATAAAAATGTTCCTGTCCTCCAAGGTGTACTTCCCCTGTTAAACACAGCAAACAGGTGGGGGTCTGATTTTTAGAGATGTAATAGTACCTCAGTTGTCTCTGTTGACGAACATTTCGGTTTACAAACGCGGTAAATTTTATGGATCTATGGTATTATCAGATAGTAAAGTTCATGCTAAATTTGCAGTTTTAGGGGTTGCTTTTAAAGGTCTGGAATGGATTAATCCATTTTGCATTACTTTCTATGGGGAAACGGTGCCTCGGTTTTTGAACGTTTCAGAACACAAACGGACTTCCGGAATGGATTACCATTTGAAAACCAAGGTACCATTGTACTTAATTTAAATATATTCAAGACAGAATGTACTGCATTTTACTAAATGTTAATATTATTTTCTTTCAGGTCATGGGGATAATATGTGCTTTCCAGTCTTGATTTCAAAGAATATAATATGACAAAATTTACACAGATGCTTATTATTTTACACAAGATAATTGAGCAATTATGTGCAATGATTAAAACCTCTTACACTTTTGGCTCCGTGTCCTTACCTGCCCACATTCCCAAGAACTAGAAACTGATTATCACTCATGTGAGCAACAACTCAATCATCAGATAAGATGTTCTCACCTAAGGGTGAATCCATTTTTGTAATGAAACAGCCTGACGTCACGAAGGATGATTTTATATGGCATATAGAAATTTGTACTTCAACAGTGAAACCCAACATTGTTTTTCTTTCTTTTTCTATTTATTATAAATATTAAACCCAAACCACCATTTGGCACCACTGAAAGAGGCCTCTTTAAACCTCACAGGGACCTTAGCTGTGAAGAAATAGTTGCCTGTGAGGGGAGAAGAGGAGGAAGGAGGGAGGATGGATCTTTTGTTCTAAATTTTACCCAAGTAGGATGTAGAATGTTCAGAAATCTGTAATGAATCGTAGGCATTAAAAAATAAAGTTTGCTTGCATTCAAGAAGCTACAGATGGCACAAGAAAAGTGTCAGGGCAACTGGGATGACTTGGTGAAGTATTTAGTGATCAACCCATCAATACAGATTTATACTGACCTGGCATTAGAAAATATTTATATATGAGCAGCATTTGAATTCATACCCTTAAGTGTCTAGGATGGGCATCCTGGAATTATTGGGTTCATCCAGTTTTAATGATTTAGGTGACAGAATTCTGGGAATTTAGTAATAACTCCAACTGAAAGTGTTGCTGAAGAGTCTATCTTTAGGGCTTTTCTCTCGTTCTCTATCTATCTCGTCTTGGTCTCCTTTCCCCCAGCTTCTGTGTTTGGTGGCTATAATTTTCATCAGATTCCTTCTCTTTCCACCCCTTTTATTAATACTTCAGATTTTTGTCTTAAAGTGTTTTTTTTTTTTCTTTCTTTTTTTTTTTTTTTAATTTGAAGGCCACATAACAACCTCTGTAGAACTAGGTAAGATACATATTTTTAAAATAGATTTTTAGACTCTCTACAAATGCATGCAAACTATACACCATTAGAATAGTTCTGGGACCTCATTGAATGGGCTTTCAAATAAGTAATTAAACATTTAAGATGTATTGATTCATTAATAAAATAAAGAAAGTGCAATGTCACACACACACACACAAGATTTTTAGATATTATCCTTGCCTTTGGTGACTTCATTCACTCTCATGGCTTCTCCCATCCCATCTCCAGCCTCAGCATTTCTCAAAGCACCAGAATTCCCTTCTGACCATCTGTGGACAGTGCCCTTTGAATGCCCTGCTGGTCCCTTAAATCCCTCATCTGCTTGCCTCCAAACATGTCATATGTCTCCCATGTCATTAATGATGCCTCTTTCCCTCAGCCAACCAATCTCTTATTTCAAGGTTTCCTTTGATTCTACTTTGCTCTTCACACCTAGTTGGTGACTTGTACTTAAATTCTCCTCTTTTCTTCAACGCACCAGTCATCTCTGATGAGACAGGTAATGAGCAACAGGAACAAGCTTGTGATGATACAGGTAAAGAGTTAACAGGAGCAAGCTTGTGAGTTAGCAGGAATGAGCTTAAAAATTAACCAATTGGCTCTGAATCCCCCACTAGCACTGCACCTACAAGCTGACAAGCACCCTACATCCATCATAGATGGGAACAGAATAGTTCCCAGAAGAAGCCAATTATAACAGCAACCCCCTGCAAACTGAGAAGCACCCTACATCCTGCACAGAAAAATACAAAACCCCAGCTAAACAGAAACCCACGGCAGCTGTCTTCTCTGCCATGGGCATCCTTCCTTAATTTGCTTTCCTATTTTTCTGAGTCTTGTGAATTCTTTCATATTCTGCCAACAGCCAAGGGTATCCCAAAACAGTATACAATCATCTCCTACGTGGCATACTGTAGTGACCTTCACCCTTGTTTCCAGTGGACAGTCTCTTCCCACGTCAATCTAAACTGCACTGCCAGGTTCACCAGAGGGAAATTTTGCTCTTACCACGTTGACACGCAGGGGATCCTGCCGACTACGGGGAGTCTGGCGGGGTCTCTGCTCCCGCTCCCCACCTGTCGTGCGGGGTGGCCTGCGGGGTCTCTGCTCCCGCTCCCCACTTAAGAACGCAGGATATGGTGAGGCCAAACAGGAACACCTACGGAGCCATAGGTAGGGGAGTCATATTACTATATTCTCGCTGGCGGCTGGGTTGGAGAAACAGGAAACAGGAGCCACACTGTTCGCAACCCTCACTGCACTGCTTGCATGCTCAGCCACCATCTTGTTGCTAGCCCCCATTTTTTCCTGCTAGCGTAGCCACAGCAGTTATATTAGTGGCCAATGTCTCACTGGTTATAGCTGACGGCCAACTAGCCACAGCTGATGGCCATCCAATCACAGTTGATGGCCATTTACTACCTGAGCCAGCACTTTTCTATGTGAGGCCGAGAGCCTGGAAACTGCTTTCTGGGGCTCTGTCCCCACACACGTTCCTATTCAAAATCTCAAATGTCTTCCACAGTCTACGGCACCAGTACTAATTTTTTGGCCAAGGAATCAAGGTCCTTCATAAAAACCACCTCTCCTCTCTGAGTCTGATGTTCTGGATGGTCCATTTCCTTACTAATTTCCATGAGAAAACGTAAAATGAGTGATAGCATACAAGTTCTACAGAAGCCACGTCATCGATTAAAATTGCATCAGTATGTTAAAAAGTCTTATGATAAAAAGGGACTTAAGAATTCACTATCAATGATTTGATCAATAGAATCAAATGCCTCCTCAATGTTTCCTTGTTTTTTTCTCTCTCGCTCTCCTTTTTTTTTTTTTGCAGGTCCAGTGAATGATTTGTGTTATTTTGCATCCTGTGGGAGGTAACAAAGAAAAGGGTTTTTACCCAGGTAGTGCATTCAAGTTTTCTGACTTTGGTCACCTACGTATCCCTCACACTGAAAACCACATGTGATGTTCATAATCACTCCTAGAATTTGCTAGGACAGCACAGGTTTCAGACAGTACATCCAGTGCCTCAATGGGACAGCTGCCCTTCTCAGACCATGTACCCTGACCTGGCACACTTTAGGAAAGATGACCACCGTGTAATAGGATCCCATTACATGCATATTTAATTTACCTACGAATTTCAACCTTCTCTGGAATTGGGACTCCTTTAATCCTCACAAGAACAAATTCACCTGTTCTGGAGGCTTAATAATTGGTTTAGCCTAAGCCCTGCAGGCAAGCACATGTTCTTTAGAATTTCCCACCCACTCCCAACCAGGGACTTGGTAGGTGTGTTAAAGGAGAATGATTTCAGTACCCAGACACCTGCATAGCATCTTAACCTTTGTTCCTTATTTTAGTCAAGTTGTTTTCAAACTTTAGTCTGCATAAACATTACAGAGTAGGAGCGCATGTAGAAAATCTTATGTTCTAGACTTTATGGGCAATTTCAGAGACTTTTTGAGGCTATATTTTAAATTTATATTTCAAAATGAGGCAACACAAATGTTTTAAAAATGAAACAATTAAAATATATTTGATGAAGAGTCTTGTTCTTAGCCCTGTCTCTCTGTCTAGTTCCAACTTACTCCTACCAAAGGTGACCACCATTGTTAGTTTCTTGTATGTTCCTCTAGAGTTCTTCTATGCAAATACAAGCAAATTTACATATATATATATATATATATATATATTTATGACCTTTCTTTGCACAAATATTTTTCCACATTTTTCCACTTAGGGGCAGTGAGCACAAGTAGAGACCTGCTATTGCTGAGAGGATGCATTCCCAGACAGTAGTAAGAGAAAGAAAAGCAGACTGAAATTTTTAGGATTAAATGTGCTTTCTAGTCTGTTATCTCTGCAACAGCTGGGAAATGCCACACAAGATAAAGTGGTTTCTCAAGTACTGTGGTAACAACATGCTTTGGAAATTTCTGTAAAGATTCGTGATCAAAAGACCAATTGGATTCTGACTAAATGCCCACCATCACAGGCTCCACCTTTTGATACACAATCTTCACCGTTATATGCCAGAAGGGAACAAAACATACATCAGCAAGATCCCTGTCAGCTGGGGGTGACATACTCTTGGATTATATTTGTGGGGTTATTTGTAGGGCAGAGCACAGGCTTGGGTTTGAATACTGGCTCTGCCACCACTAGCTACATGACCTCAGGAAGTTTACAAGCATTCTGGAAGCCTCAGTATCCTCATCTTAAGATGGAGACATCCATGCCAACTTACCAGGGTCCGTAGGTGCCTCAAATTCGTTCTGAAGCAAGGCTTAGTACAAATAAATAATCTAAGGTTGTTAAGAGGACTACATGTGGTCATGTGTATAAAAGTGCCTGGAAAATAGCAGCTGCCGCTACTAATCCTCCTACACACTATTGTCATAGCGTCACCTCATCTGAAATTCAAAATTTGGAGGTGGAGTGAGGATAAAGTCCCATCAGGCAAGGGGACAATATGTGAAAGAAGATTTTTAAGGGGTGTCGGTTCTTACATTCTGTGACTCTGTGTAACCAGGTACGTAATGAGCACTCCCGACCCTCGCAGATGTCTTCCGCTGATCCTGGGTATGACTCCTAGGCCGTTCTTCAAATAAAAGGTTCTCTTCTGCGATCTGGTAAAACTACATGGACCAATAATCACCCCAGCTACAGCAGATCAGTCGGTGCCAGTGGTAGAAAGAGGCTCTGTAATCTGGGAAAGAAATTTGACCACTTCTCTGTCTTCTCTGCCCTGGCGGTTTGGGTGTACAGTGGTGGGTTAGCCTCGGATCCTGAAGGTCATGTGCATATCATTGTATGTCACATAAGTCCTTCTGCTTCAGCCACAGGGGTCAGCTTTAAAATCCTTTCCCCCTACATTTCCCTCGGGCTTCCAGCTGCCCTTTTGTTACATTTCTGTTCTTTAAGTCTGTCAGTGGTGTTCATTTTTCTGAGATTTCAATGGCATAAAAACATGATAGAACTATAAATGGTCAATAAACATCTGAAAAAAGTATAACTTCATTGATAATTAAAGTAATTTTGATGAAAAATAACAAGATACCATTTTTCTCTAATATCACAGATTAGAAATATATAATATCCGATGTTGGTAAGAGTGTAATGAAATGGGTATAATCATACCAGTTACTGAGAGGGTAAATTTAAACAATCTTTCTAAAGGCTATTAGTATTAAGTATGCAAAAATGAAGAAACTTCACTTCTAGGAATCAATTCGAATTGGACATAATTGGAAATGTGTGCAAAGATTTATGCACTAGAATATTCACTAAAATATGATTTTTCCCTCAACAATGGGGATTGGCTAATAAGTTATGGCACATTTATTTGAATAAAAAAAATAGCCATCAAAAACCCTGTTATTGAAAACTATTTAGTGACATGAGAAAATGTTCATGGTTAAGTGAAAAGAGAAATATGTGTGATTATATATACAATATAATCCTCACTTTGTAAAAAATATGTTTTATTTATTCACATATTTATATATATGCTAACAACTCTAAGGTTGGAAGGAAATCTATTAAAATTATAATGGTATGTTAAGAAATTCCGAGACTTGGAAAAAAGGCCAAAGAATGCTTATTGTCCTTACATGTCTTATTGGAACAGTCTAGCAGGTCCACCCGATGATAATCTGATTACCTAGGAGAACATTTCTTTAAGTTATTATTTGTTATTGATTACAGCCTAGAGTCTGCGAAGTTACATGATGACATGTGGATATTTTCCCAGTTGTGAATTAAATTATTTCTGCCCTCAAAGTTTCCAGTTTTATTCTCTGTAAGATATTAACCAGTTTTGTATCTAAACTAAAAATATTCTTCAATTGTTCTTGCAATGCCTGTTTATTCTGTCTCTCAAGTTCACTTTCATTCAGTTTTATCATCTCGCTGGTTCCCTCATTAGTGAGTTAAATAAATCTTTGACATGCGCTTACTTTAGGTTGACATGAGAATCAAGTTTTTAATATTTTCAAAATACTTTGACGTATATGGGTGGTAGGTTTACAAGAGATTTTTCTTTTTGTCTTTATATTCTTCTGTATTGGTCAAATGTTCATTGAAGGACATGTCTTACTTTTCTCATGAGAAAGTGCGAATACCAGGGGTTCCAAAAAATGTATACACGACTTGTATTCATCTTTTGTTATTGGTATATACTGAGTATTACAATTTTAATACAGTTTTTTTCTTTCTTAAATTGTGTACACATTTTTTGGCACCCTCTGTGTGTATGTTTATATGTGTATAGGACACCTACACGTCCTATATTGATTCTCAGTCCATGCTTTCCTTGACCCTGTACCCAGTGAAAAGCCTACCTCCCCTTGGACTTCTAAAAGTGGCTTTGCAGTTGACAGGGCAGATACTTACTCCATGGGACATATAGAAAAAGGTGTTATTATGCTCCCTGAAAACCAATCTGCATTGCTGGATAAGAAGAGGTTAAGGCTGATAAAATCCATTTCCACCATGCTGAGTTGGGCACAGGATTGCCTTTTCAGTGGGAGGTGAGGACAAGGATAAGAATATAAGAATGCACTCCTCCCCACAATGCCCCTTCACTGATGGAAACTGGAGTCTGAGTCCCAGGTGAGGGACTGGAAAAGATTCTCACGGAAAAATCCAGATTTGAGCCCCAGTGCTTTCAATGCCAGCTTCCTGCAGAGACAGCGGCCAGACTCAGTAATAACCTAGGAACAGAGGTGCTGCCATCCACTGGGCTCTGAGGGGTGCGACAGCAAGACTCCTGCCATGTTGGATGTGCATATTCTAGGCTGGAGAGAAGGCCCCAGAGATACCACCTAGCCAGCCACTGCCTGATTACTCATTGTTATAAGAACTGATAACGTATGTTTTCTTGCTGCATTCTGAAACTTCATAAACAGCATCATAGAAAACGCCACTTTGAAAAACGAACATAAAATACATGGAAGCAGGACAGAAGGCCTCTGCTGCCCCCTGTTGGTGGCATATAAGAATATGCTATTTGATTTCCGTATTTTGGTCCTGGTTCTGGCACCCATTCACTGTGAAACTGTGTTGAAATAATTACAATTCTTTGGATCTCAATCTCCTTACCTGTACAATAAGCTTATTAGTCTCTTTAAATGATATGATTTGTGATTCCAAAGAACCTAGGTTTTCAGAGCATTTGAAAAAGAAGGATAAGGAAATCATGCACTCTCCTGAAGTTCTCTAATAAAGCAGATCAACCTTTACTCTGTTATTGTTTTCACCTTGGAATGTATAAAATGTTCACTGCAAATTCTATTTTTATGATTGGAATTTAATTCAAGATAAAAATAAAGCAACTAAAATCAAACAGATGAAAGTGAACATCATACGTTTCATATTCTTGTACATTTCCGGAGACAGGAATGAAAACAGACACCAGGACTTGTTCTGGCTTAAGGTTTGTATTTGTTGCTCCAGTTGAAAAAAAATTGTTGTGTTCCTTCTGTTAAGAATTAAAAAGCATTTCACTTAAAGGTAACATATACTACTGAAACTACTTTATATCTTATTAAGTCCAGTAGTGTTCTTATTATAAAAAAGCATTTTAAAGTTAAAATGAAATTGAAAAGTAACCACACGTATCATGACTCTCCCATGATCGGGTTATATCCAGAAATATTTTGGGACCCTGTCTTGGAAAAGCTAGGCTTTTTCCTGTGCTGACCGAGCAGAAGCCCTCCACCTAATGGGATGCACACTGGCAAAGTTTCAATGTGAGATTTGTAGGGCAGAAGGATCTGAGTCTGTGGGTACATGTGGTGACAATGATAGATGGGCATGTTGTGGGAGAGAGCATGCAGTGAGTTTGAAATGTCTCTAGAGGTTCGATGGTAGTCACGGGTGTATTGCTCATGAGAACAGTGACGTTGACAAACGAAATACAAATGACAGCAGTAACATCAGTACATGAAAGACAGCCATAAAGTCATGGGATTATTTAAACCCCAAATTTTGAAAGATGGACACGCAAACAGCTGTTAATCCCCTTGAAGTAGTTATCTTGGGAGAGATGACATTTATCTCAATAGTGCTATCTGTCTCAAGACACGTTGGGAATTCTTTGGAGGGATGTTCTTGGAAAGCCTGTGGTCTCCATGGCAATAAATCTTTACCCTTTGAAGGTGGGTTTGATTCGTGGTAAGAGGTAAAAGACATTCAGAAGCCAGCTTGATGGATAAGGCCGTGGGTCAGATTGGCTAACACACTTTTTTTTGTCAAAAGTCAAGTGAAAAAGAGACTGATTTTTCTTGTATAGTTTGTAAACCAAGAAGTGTTCTGTTTTGTCTTCTGTTTCACCACATAGGGGCACTGCCCCCAGGCTGGTCCTTTTGAAACTTCCCTTTTCAATTAATTTACCTGATAAGTCAAGATAAAATTAGATAGTTTACATTCACTAGGCTCTTGACACTAGGAAATATGTCTTACGATCCTCATGAATCCTTTTCTGAGGATTCCACTACAGTTAAATAAATTTTCCCATAAAAGATACCAATGTATAAACTTTTTTAAAAAGTAAATGATCTCTTTATAACCTAAACATATAAGTTCAGGATAGACATAAGTCATAAAGCTGTTAAAATAAATTAGCTACTAAACTAAAACTCTATGCTACGTTACATCATAGTCTTGCTATAAGAATATAAATAACACTAATCATAAACTTATTTCAACTGCAAATATTTTATCTCTTAATAATGAGTAGGTAAGAAGACAGACAAGTTGAGATGCTGTCACTGGTGCTTCCTGATTACCTAAAGTGTCTCATTTCGGGCCTGCCATGTGGCTCAGGTGGTTGGAGCTCCATGCTCCTAACTCCGAAGGCTGCCAGTTCGATTCCCACATGCGCCAGTGGTTCTCAACCACAAGGTTGCCGGTTCAACTCCTGGAGTCCCGCAAAGCATGGTGGCTGCGCCCCCTGCAACTAAGATTGAAAGGACAACAACTTGACTTGGAAAAATCCTGGAAGAACACACTGTTCCCAAATAAAGTCCTGTTCCCCTTCCCCAATAAAATCTTTTAAAAAATACTACTAATAATAAAACAAATTGTCTCATTTCTACATACTATCCTCATGACATGTGTGCTTTCAGTTCTAATCACAGCAAAATGAAAAACTAGCTCTGTATCCAATGACATAAATGAGCGGTTCATAGTATCCCACAATTCTGTATTCAATTATGTTTGTAAAACTGACATCAGTATTTGTAAGGGGATTTGGCAGATCACCTTTTGATACAATTACCAAATGGGGTTGGGGTCTGAAGTTGAAAGTCTGCTCATAATATGACCTCCTAAGGACTAAAAGAAAGATTTGTCAGCAACCTTAGGGCTTTTATTGTGAATGCTGATTTAAATACAGAATGACATTGCTTTTCTATCTAACTAGGTAAATGGAATCAAAATTGCCATCATGAATGAAAGATTTTCTTGCAAATCCTAAAATGGTTTACAGGAGTCATGTATCCCTCCCTGCCTTTTTTTTTTTTTTTTTTTTTTTTTTTTTTACAAAACAGAAACTGAAGACAAATAGGGGAAATCGCTTGAATGTTACTCCTAATTTCTAACTTGGAGGGACTCAAATTATCACTTATGCATGAAGAAGTTATTCGGAAAACTATGGATGTGTAGCTTGCATGATAGACAAGAAATGGTTAAGCAGCGTCACCTTGGGTGCCTGCAGCCGGTTGGGACTAGCAGGATGGGTAGTGTGTGTGTGTGTGTGTGTGTGTGTGTGTGTGTGTGTGTGTGTGTGTTGTAGTCTGAATGTGTACTCCCCAAATTCATATGTTGAAATCCTAACCCACAAAGATAAGGGGGTTAGGAGGAGGGGCCTTTGGGAAGTGCTTTGGTCATGAGGGCAGAGCCTTCATGAATGGGATTAGTGCCTAATAAAAGAGTCTCCAGAGAGTTCCCCGTCCATTCTACCATGTGTAGACACAGGAAGAAGGCACCAGGTTGGAACCAGGAAGAAAGTTTTCACCAGAATGTAACCTAGCTGGTGTCATGATCTTGGATTTCCAGCCTCCAGAACTATGAAAAATAAACTACCAGTCTGTGGCATTTTGTTATAACAGCCCAAACGGACTACGATATGGAGGAAGGTAGAGAAGGGGGGACAAGAGGCAAAGAGTGAGTTGTGGGGTGAGGCAGTTGCTGAGGTAGAGCGTGTTTGAAAGAGAGGACCAGGCAGCGTTCCTGAAACAGTGACATCTGCAACAGGATAAATGTTTATCTTCCCAGCCAGGCACTATGAAAACCCTTGCAGTACAGATACAAGTAGAACAGAGCTGATAAGCACGGAGAGAGGTGGGAGGGGGTGGAAGAGAGATGGACTGTGGACAACACACTGTCACAACCTTCGGTCTGGGGAAGCTGCCTCCCAAGGAGGCCATTGCTGAGGATTCCATCTTTGAAGAGTTCACCGTGAGCATGGATTGCAGACAGGATGATGGAGGTTACCCTCTCTGGTTAAAGGCCGTCATAAGAAATGCAACCATTCTAGTGCAGGAAGCCTAGAACGTGAACAGCACAGGATCCAGAAGAGACCAGCAGGAACGCAAAGCCACAGTGTTCAAAACAGAGGATTTAGACTGGGACACAGACAACCCAACAATTCTTTTATACAAAGAGATTGAGGGTTAACCAGAATAACTCTGCTGTGTTATTTATAGTTATGTATATGTTTATTTAAGTACATATTATATAGCTATTTGTTATATATCATAGTTGTTATAATAAAGAATTCCCCTCAAAGGTAGAGTAAATTGTGTTGTTCTTATTTGTATTTGTTACCAGGTCAATTATTCTTAAAGAATCCGTTAGTTGTATTTATTAGGTAACAAGTTAAAGAACACTTTTGGAAGTCGTGAAATATAGACCATTCTGGACCAGATAGATCCTCAACAGAAAATTGCAGACAAGATTTGGGTCGTGGGTGGGAGGACCAGGAAGGCAGTCCCGCCACCCCCCTTAAAACCTGGTCATGTAAGTGATTATACCAGAATTATCTGAAATTAGGCATTTTATCTGACTCAGTCATGTGAAAAACACAGATGGACATAGCAGGAAACAGTAGGAGTATTAGATGATACAAACTTTCCTCACTAAGGTCGCCACATTCAGATGTTTGTAAAAAGAATATACACCAGATTCCTGACCTGTTGTCCAGCTCTCAGATGATTGACGCGTCTTCTCTTCAGAGACTTTGGGGTGTTATCTCCTAGGATGTCCTGCACCTGGGCCGCCATTAGGGTCATCTCTGATAATTAAATACCTTCATTAATATTCTGCAAGCCTGGAAAAGAATAAGGCAATTAGGGAAAGAAGACTATACTTTTCTCTTTCATAAATGTTCTATTGTTTTTCTGATTACTGAAATAACACATACTTGTTGTAGACCATCTTATAAATACAGAAACATAGGGAACAGAGCGTAAAAAGAACTTAGAATCCTTAAAAAGTTGCTAAAACAACCAGGACCATTTATTGCTCTTGGGACAAAGACGACGCTCCCTCACCAGGTGCTGTGTGGTCCCTCACCTGCCTTCTCCCCTCACTCTGCAGCCACAGCACTATTTTCGGTCTCTGGCACTTGGTACATGCTGCGTCTACACTCTTTACCTGGTCATTGCCCCTTACCTTCTGATCTTAGGTAGGAGAAGCCTTCCCTGACCCCCCATTAAAGTTGGAGCACCCTGTTATCTGCTCTTCTAACATCATCTATCTCTCCTTTGCAGCTCTTGGCCCAGTTGCAAATTTACCGTTTATTTGTGTGATTATTTGTTTGACATCTGTCTTCACCATCAGGCTGTAGGCTTCATGAGGGCAGAGTCCACGCCTTTTTTTTTTTTTTAAAGATTGTATCCCTATTGCCTAGCACAATGCTTGTTTCTTTGTCTAACTTGACTAAACCGTTTCCATCTTTCAGGTTGAGCTTGAATGCCAACCTTTCACTGTGCTTCATTAATTTTCTCATTTTTTCATTTCCTACTAAATTTGTATCTAGTTCCGTGATTGACACTGAATCGTTCTCTAATTGAATCATAATCCTAAGTGACACTATAAGTAAATGCTGGCCTGCCTGCTTCCCTCTCTCCCTCCATTTATTAAACAAATATTGCTCTGTACCTACTGTGTGCCAGGCACTGTTCTAAGTGCTGAAAGCACAGACAACATCTCTGCTATCAGGAAGTCAACATTCTAGTAGGGGTGACAGCCATAACCAGATCAATGAATAAATAAGTAATATAATTTCAGACATAAGTGCTATGAAGAATTGAAGCCAGGTAATAGGGTGGGTGTGAGAACGGGCTTGTAAACACTTTCTGGTAATTACATCGGTGGTTACAAAGAATTGCCATTCCAGGGGTCAGTGCTTAGAAAAAAAAAAAAACCCTCAAGATTCTCTACCTTAATAAATTACTTTTCTCTACCTTTCCTTTCCACTCCATATTATAGTCATGAGGTTTTTTTTAAATGGAACTAATAAGCAATGCACAAATGTTTTAGATTGTGTTTCATCGACACAAGACTAATTCACTCAGCAGAGGGAGCTCATGCTTTAATTTTGGGAAGGTGGACAAAAAGCAGGCTCTTGTAAAAAGAACCTAAAATAAGCCATGCGACTCTCATTTTAAATAAGGTTTCCTTTTAGTGCTTCTTGGAGCTAAGACTATTTGATTAAGGTTTGTTTGATTTTTATCTCCTTAAATAGATGTGACTGATGAATTCTTTTGGGGCAGGATTTTCTTCAATAAAGTTCTGTTTTGCTACTAAACAGGCTAACTTAGAACAGATATCCCAGCTCAGGAGTCTAAGGATTCATCTAGACAGATGATAACTGTCCACATGCCCACCTTTCTGGGGCTTTTTATGTTACACTGTGAACTCAGAACATAAACGTATTTGTCTTGTTTTAATATGACTATGATTTGACATTGAACACTTGCTTGCAGAGGTCTCTGCTCTTTGAGATTATGAAACAGCTATTTAAGTAAAACTTCAAAGGATGTTTATTATGACATGATCTAAGTTCAAAGGCAAAGTAAATAAAGATTGAGAGAATGAATTAATCTCTCAGATAAAGAAACGGTGCCATGAAGTTGACTCAGCAGCATTCAAATCGTGGGTGAAAATCAGCAACACTAACAGATGGGGTTTGGTCTGTAAACAACGATTTTTCAGTTATCTAAAGGACTATAGTAATGACAGAAAAAGGTGGATTAGGTAGAAGTTTCTTTCCCCAGGGATGAGATTTCTAATGTCAAATTCTCATGTGAAGAAATAATTTTTGGCTAAGTCACAAATGGTGATAGAACATTAACAAAGAATTAACTACATGTGCACTGGGGTGTGTGTGTTATTTATCATGAGGCAAGCTCACTGAGTAGAAAAACACCGGGAAACAGGAGACCGCGGTTCTAAGCCCCGCCTGACCACTAAGCAGCCCGGTGAATTCAGGGAAACCTCAGAACCTCTCTAGGCGTGACTTCATCTGCAAATTACGGATTTGACTAGAAACTCTTTGGGCTCTCAGACACCATATTTATGTGAGGCAAGTGGGCTGTTTCGTTGAACCACAGAAATATGGTAAAGCATAGAATGTGAGACTTTTTAAAGTAGTGGGGACATTCTTTTCACAGGCCATCGCTGTTTCCCCAGCAAGATTGAGGGGTTTCACAGCTACAGTTGAAAATCAGACTTTTCTCAATTAGCAGAAATCGTTAGTGGGCAGAATTTCTTTAAAGTTTTTCTCCCATCCATTTCTCTAAAACTAATGGCACCGAAAGTGAAGGCTGACAATAAGATGGAATGAATAAGTAGAAAACAAATACTTATGAGGGTAATTTGCAAATATTTGACCATGTTTAATTGGGTGACCTTTTTCTTTTCCTTTCTCTTCTTTTTAATGGGCTTCTGTGATCCTAGTTTTGATCTGGTACAGGGATATTATAATACAGTTACGTTTTTGTCATGCAGGGTGTCATGCGGGGTCTCAGCTCCTGCTCCCCACATAAGAACGCAGGACATGGTGAGGCCAAAAAGGAACACCCACGGAGCCATGGATAGGGGAGTCATACCACTATAGTCTCACTGGCGGCTGGGTTGGAGACACAAGAAGCAGGAGCCACACGATCTGCAACCTGCCGTCCGCTTCTCTGCCAACCAACCAACCCCACTTGTTAGCTGCAACCCGCCGTGCTAGCTCAGCCACCATCTTCTTGCTAGCCCCCATTTTCTGCTAGCGTAGCCACAGCAGTTATATTAGTGGCCAATAGCTCACTGGTTACAGGTGACGGCCAACTAGCCACAGCTGATGGCCATTTACTACCTGAGCCAGCACCTCTCCATGTGAGGCCGAGAGCCTGGAAACTGCACTCCTGGCTCTGTCCCCACAGTTTTCTAAGTCTAAAATTGTTTCTATTCCTTTTAGTCCAGCTAAATTTGCTGTTATTTTATGGTGTTCAGTAAAGAATATGGTATTCAAGGAAAAGCCCTTGACTCTGATTGCTCCTTCACATGAGTAAATCTGAAAGTCACGGGTCTAGTTTTATAGAAGAAAATAACAATAAGGCCCAAAGAGGGGAAGTGACCCGGTCAAGGTGACACACATAGTTAATGGGAACAGGACCATGAACCCGAGGGCACCAAGTTCCCTGACCTGAGTCCTCTGGAACTGAAATGGTTCCATGCATCTGGAAAAAGCATAGTTTAAACAACTTCTGCTTGTTAATAATAAATAAGGGGACCATTTCTCAAGGGAATTGAACTGTTTCATTTGTATGAAATTAAATTTTATGATACCTGTGGGGACAGAGCCCCAGAGAACAGTTTCCAGGCTCTCGGCCTCTCGTTGAAAGGTGCTGGCTCGGGTCTTAGATGGCCACCAGCTGTGGCTAGTTGGCCGTCAGCTGTAACCCTTGAGTCATTGGTCACTAATATAACTGCCGCGACTACATTGGGCAGTCGAGTCGAGGAAGGTTGCTCGGTTGGCAGAAAAGCGGACAGCAGGTCGCACGTCGTGTGAATCTAGCCTCCAGTGAGACTATAGTGGTATGACTCCCCTATTTATGGCTCTGTGGGTGTTCCGTTTTGGCCTCACCACATACTGTGTTCTTGTGTGGGGAGCGGGAGCTGAGACCCCGCAGGCCACCCCGCACGAAAATACCCTTGTAAAAATGTTTTATGCGACATTATTTTGTTCTTTGTGAGAACCATCAAAAGGGCAGAACTTTTGGTGGACTTTACAACAAATCATCTCATATGTGTAAGCACAAAACTAGCTCAAAATGGTCCTATCCTTTTAACAAGATACTGAGTTACTTTTCAGAGACAACAGACCAAATCCTCATGTCATGCAGATAAAGCATGAACAGAGGAGAGAACTTTGACCTCCAGTTGCACCCAGCATCAAAGTCTCGTTCCCCTCTCCCCTCCACATGGAACAAAACAATTGGATGTAACTGGAATTTGAACACCAGAATGCTTTTAGAAGCAAAGTTTCCAGGAAGAACCCCTTGTCATAAATGACCAAATTCCAAGGTCCTCCAATGAAAACTTGCCCCACCCGTACTTCCACATATGTGTTCTCCCTAGCCCCTTAAAAAACCCTTAACCTAGTCCAGTGAGCTAGATTGATCTGAGGTACCATTAGGTCTCCCATCTTCTTTGTTGGCAACTTCTCGATCAATAAACCTTTTCTTACTCCAAACTCTGCTGTTTTGAGTTTTGTCTTTTCGAAACATCAGGCATACGAACTTGGGTTCAGTAACAACTGAATAATTTCAACATTGAACAAAAATCATAGTGGAAGCTGCTTAACTGACTAAAGCGATGGAAATTGAACAAGTAAGCAGATTGGCTAAATGAGAATTTCTTTATCATAAGGATCCTGTAAATGTAGCCTTAAGTTATGCGTTTTGCTGGAAAGGATGACAGAGAGATGGAAGACTCTGAGAATCGATTAAAAAATCCAGTTAATGAAGTAATTCATATGTTTCTCTCATCAGGTTAGGCCAATGGTTCTGAGTATAGATTCCTGGGGGTCCCTCAAACCATTTCAGGGATCTGAAGGTCAAAACTGTTTTATAATGAAAGATGTTATTTGCCTTCTTCGTTCTCATTCTCTTATGAGTGTATAGTAAATCTTTCTAAGACCTTTGAATTATGTGTGGTATTGTGACTAGCTGCATATAGAAGCAGATATGCAAATCCAGACATTTTCTTGTAAGCCAGTATTAAAAAGATTTGCAAATATTGTAAAACAATGCCATTCTCATTGATGTTTCTTTGGAAAATATAGGTATTCTTCATGAACCATGTGTTCTTTATGTTAATGTGCAATGGGTTTACTCATGTCTTTTTCAAATAAATAATACAAATGCTTAAAATAGTTTCCAGTTTTAATTTCAAATACTACAAATGGGAATAATGTTAATAAACAAAATTTAACCAAGTAAATGTGAAGATTGGCTTTACTAAGTAACTCATGAATTGAGCAGCATCTCATCAAGCAACTTGAAGGGAGCTCTGAATGGTTGTACAAAATGGAAGGTTTTTATAGGAAGAAGGGTGGGGCAAGGAAGCTATTGACTAAGGAAAAGAAAGGGTTATTTTTGGGCCGGACATCTTTTCTTGGGGAAAGAAAAGGAGAAGGGTTTTCTGTGTGTGTGTTTCTTTTCTTTCCTTTTCTTTTCTTTTTTATCATGCAGATTGCTGTTTCTTTCTATGGGGGATAGAGAAGGCCCTTGTGACAGATTACCTTACCGGTGCTTGTCTGGAAAATTCCAGACTGATTAAGATTATATTTCTGGGAGAGGTTGAAACTGCAATTTAGAACAAGTATTAACTTTAGGTTTGGTATCATGGTATCAGTTCTTTTAGGACAAGTGATGCCATTTTCGGTCTGGGGATTTCTCTTTAACAATAGCTAAACCCACATAAACAAAGCTCTTTAGGTCCTCAATGATTTTTAAGGGTATACATGGTCTTGAGCCCCCCCCCCCAAAAAAAAAAAATTGAGTATTGCTGTGCCAGGCAACGGTGACACAGTGGTGAACACCACACTTTCCTTCTCAGAGCCAACTTGAGCTCGCAACCCAGTGAGTAAATAGGTGATCAATATCCAGCAGAAAATACCCTACAGGGGAAGGACAGAGGCTTAGGGGGGTCCAGGGAGATTCTTCCCCAGACTTGGAAGCAGTGTTTTAATGAAAGTTTTCTGAAAGAAATAGAAAAGGGGTTCCTCAATCAACACTTTGGGCCTCACCCCTTTCATCTCTTAAGTATTCAACATCTTCCTTTTACTTGTATTCTTCCCATCAGCATTCATGTTTCTTCCACTAACAAAGAAGACAAAACTTAAATTCTCCAATCCTTGCTACTGCCCTCTCTATTCTCTCCCTCAGCCAAGTTTGTAAAGCACTCTTTTGCCTCACTGCCTCCATTTTTTCCCTTCCCAGTTTCTCCTCTACATACTCCTTTCTGCTTTTGTGAAGGTGAAGAGTGCTGTCATCTCTGTCACTAATCTCAGTTCTCATCCTGCTTCATGTCTCAATAATACTTGCTGCATTTCACCATTCTCTCCTCATCAAAACATTCTCTTCCACTGCTTCTGGAATACCCCAGTCTTCTGATGTTTCTGTCCCCTCTCTAGCTCTTGTTCTCAATCTCTTGGCTCTACTCATCCTTCCATCTACTCATTAGCTGTTGGAATTCCCTAAGGGGCTTAGATCCAGGGCTACTTCTCAGCTATGCTCTCATCAGTACCTGTGGTTTTGATTTAAATAACTTGTAAATGTATGCACATAACCCTCACCTCTCCCTGAACTTCCAACTACTTATTGGACACTCCCCTTGGATTTCTTAAAAGGATTTCAAACTAGTATTGGAAATCCAAATTTCTGATCTGTCCTATGAAAGGTACTTCTACTCCAGTTCCCTAATTTAACATCTCGTTGTGCAAATTGAAAGCCTAGGAGTTACTCCTGCCCTTCTCTTCTGTAACCCTCCTATATCTAGTCCACTGCCACGCCCTACTAATTTTGTCTCAAACATTTCCCACATCTATCCCCTTCCACACCAGCACCCTATTCCCAGATGATATTGTCCCTCTCCTGGTTTGTTGTGATACCTATCTGCTACCCTGCATTCATTTGTAACCGCTTCCATTTTTTCCTCCATACAACAGCCAGAGTGACCTTTCAAAATTGTAAATATCCTTTATCAAAATTCTTTAATGTGTCTCCATTACCTGTATAAAAAAATTCGTATTTTTTAGATCTGTATTAAAGGTCCATCATGATCTGGACTCCTCCTCTTCCCTTTCTAGCCTCACACTGTGGGGTAGGTGTGGGAGTATCATTGAACCCTCCAACATGCCATGCCCTAGTTATTTGAAATTGTTTGTTTTCCCTGAAAGACCCACATTCTGCAAAGCCACAGGCCAATGCCCATGATTTTTGCTTCACCTGGAACTCCCTCTCCACGTCTCGTTTATCCTCCTTCCCACTTCCTGATCACTTCTATTTATAATTCAAGTTGTAGCTCAAGCTTGGCTCTTTGGAGAAGTCTCTCTGTATGTCTGCCTTATCCTACCTCTTGCTCTCTTCTCTACTCCCAGACCTTGGTTCATAGGTCATATTCATATTCATTTACATTCTGTTGTTAATTATCACTGGCACATCTGTCTGACTCCACCATTTGACTGTGAGCTGCTGAGGGACAGGTGGGGTGTCTTTTCTGTGTCTTAAGTGCCTAGTTCAGTGCTGACATTTGGGAGGGATGCCTGGATGAAGAATTAAAACAAAACAAAAGGGGGCAATTAGATGCTTTTAAGCTGTGCCAAGCTGTCAGGTAAGTAAGGAACTGGTAACTGCCCTCACCTGCTTATGGATTGAACCCTGAGTTTTCCTTGGATTTTAATAAAGATGATCTGTGACTGTCCGCCCTAGACACAGAGGGAGAGGAGTTCCATTAGATGAAAGATTAGGGACCAGGTAGGTTGACCCAGGGGACAGGTCTGGGGGGGAAATGCCTTTCACAGTTTCCTGAGGATGACAGTAGTGCAAAGGTGCCCACGGGGGCAAATTAATACTAAGCCAATTAATATTTCGAGTAAGTAAAATTTCCTGTGATAGATACTGAACCCTGTCTCAGGTTGGCTTTATTTTTAATGTAAAAAACTAAAGAAATAAGTTGAAAGGAAGAAAGTGTTTTGCCTTAAAGATGTTTCACATTTTCCTTTTGACATTCAGGTTAAGATATCTGAATAAAAGATAGAAAGTATCAACTGGGAAACTTATTCCCTCACCATCAGCATAAAAAGAGAAATAAATTGGAGGAAAAGGAACATACCGTTCATTCAGGTGGAAATATATGTTCCTCGGTTGGGTCCAAAGGCTGAAATTCTTCTTTTCTATACGACTTGGTACAAACCTTAAGAAAAAAATAATAACATTTTAATCTGTTGGCAAGAACAACATCAAGGGTTGATAAGCATGATGGTCATTAACAGGCAAATACTGAGTTTCTCTTGTTTGAAAGGCCCTGGACTGCAGAGAGGGACACAAGGCGGTGAGAGACAGACCAGCCTTTCAGTTTTACTCTGACTGGAGAAACCTGGGGGAAGGGGGAGCAGAAGGAAGCCGGCAGCTGTTAAACACTTGCTCTGTTGTGCCCAACTCTGGGCTCAGCTGGAGAAAGATGAACTCTAATTAGGGTTAGCAGAAGCTAAGTGACAAAAGAGTGATACAAACAGCATGCTCCCCGGGAAGTCAGGGAGCAAGCCAACGTAGAGGCTTCCTGGAAGAGGGGTCGGGGGCGGGGGGAATAGAACCAGCACAGATTCATATGGGAGGCTAGTCAAGAGGTGTTAGGAAGAAATAAAAAAGATGACCTTGACTACAGAAGAGAGACTAGAAGGAGACAGTGTCAGAAGCAGTTCAGACCAGACTGTAGAAAGTTTTAAAAGGCAGTCTTCAGGCTTGAGATGGTATTTGGAGCCAGTGGGAGACACTCAGCATTTTCTTAGTCGATATTTCTGGGAGATTAATTTGACTGTGATATGCAGTGGTTCCCAATTCCAGACCTGCAGGCTGGTTGGATATGTCACCTAGGGAACTTTGTAAAAATTCAAGGTATTCCTAGATCATAACACAGGAGGTTCCAGTGCCGTAAAACCGAGGGAAATCCCAGCTAATTACATTTTTAAAAGCTTCCTAAGGAATTCTGGGAAATTTGGGAACCCTGCCATGAGTTGGGTTGTACGGGGAGGCAGGAAGGAGACCAGGTGAGGAACTTGCGATAATCTCAGTGTACATGAAGATGGTCTGGACCAGGGCAGTATGGATACAGACGAAAAGCAGTAGAGAAGCTTAAGGGCTGGTGCATGTTACATTCATCAGGCCTTGGTTATGGGGGAGAAAAAAACAAAAAATGGTGATACCTATAACCTGAGTATGGAAGTCAGGAGAGACACTGGTTTAGTGGATGGAGTCTGAGTGGGAATTACAATGGACTCAGGATTCGGTATGTGAAGGAAGGGTCAAGAGAGAGCAATAGGAAAAGATCTGGGAATCATTTATGGAGTTCTTTCCTGGAATCTCAGGAATGGATGAGGCATTAAAGTGGAGAAAGTGCATAAAAAAGAACTAAACAGGAGACAAGGAAGATTAATGCAGAAGGGAAGAGGGTATGTGTGAGAGGTGGCTGCTTCTGTGAGAAAGGCTGTCTCAGATGAGGTACAGACTTGCCCAATATTATCCCATAAGTAGAAATTACAGGAAAGCAGATCTCAGATCAATTAAGAAATGGCTTTCTAATGCAGAACTGGCCCAGGGAACCGTTGTTGGTGGTTACAGTTCCAGCGAAGTTCACCATTGAGTTTCCAGTTCTCACAGAAACTAAACATGGTTAGTTGACACTTTGCAGGGAGGTGATGTGGGGGAAATTATTGCTGACAAATGAGTAATGGTTAAATTAAGCACTTCATTAGATTTTCTGCAATGTTGTTTTTTATGCATATGAAACACCATCTTAGAGTTCATTCTTATTTATATTTTCATTGAGGTCAGAAGCATCAAATGTAGCTTCAAGGAGTCCATTACCCACATTGTCCTTAGGCCTCAGATCACCGGGACTCTGCTCTGGGTCCCAATTCTGGTCTCCTCTTGCCACACTCCATCTCAAGGGGCAAGGAGTCCTTGGCATAAAAGGGACATTCCACTCACAGCCAATACCTCATCTTCTAACCACAAGTTGTGGGCACCCATGACCTCAGGATTCCCTTCCCCAGTGGCACCAAACCTACTTCCAAGGCCCATATGGGCCTCTGCTCTAGTCCTGCTTCCCAGAGAGAGCAGATGGGCAACGTGGAGTTCACCCATAGGCCTTTGAAGCTGCCAAGGAGCAGCTGTTTGGGGGATGGACAGAGCTTGGACATGTGAGCTGGGTATCAGTCTGTGATGGCATCAATGCAAGACAGAGCTGGGGGAGGGGAGAGAAGAGCATTGGGCATCTTCCATTTGTACTCTTGCTTTGGGTCTTGCAAATGTTAGGGGCAGGTCTGCCCTTTCCTTCCAGGCCAGGCAGTGGTATTTGGTAAGCAGGTTATTTAATTACCACTAGGTAAGAAGCTATGCCAATCTTTAAAGCTTCCTCCTCCCCTTTTCAATCTAAGCTAGATACCAAATGAATTTGGTTTTTAGAGGGAATTCTATTTCTGCTGTGACTACTATACCATCCATAGGAATTTCTTTTTTAAAACATTTTCTGTATGTGCAATTACAAAATTAAGCATGTTCATGTAAAAAAGATCATGTAGAGTTGCTGTAAAATCTAGAAAATAAAATTCATAATCCAATTGTGTGGAGATAACTACCATTAACGTTATGCGTATTTCCTCCCATTTTTATTCTCTCTCTCTCTCTCTCTCTCTCTCTCTCTCTCTATATATATATATATATATATATATATATATATATATATATATATATATATTTCCCCCCCCCCTAAAAATTTGGTGTCAGGTGCTCAATTAAAAAAAAAATTTAACTGGAAACAATTTTATTTTCAAATTCTTCCAATATTACACAAAAAAGATTTTTAAAGATAGCTTAAGTTTCAGTCATGTGGGTATACCATGATTTATTTAAGTGATCTCCTATTGTTGAACACTTAAGTTATTTCTAAGTTTTGTTATTATAAATGACATTATGACAAGCATCCCCGTATATAATAAATATTTGACCTACCTCTAATTTCCTGGGGTAGATTCCTGGCAGTGGAATTACTGAGTCAAAAAGTATAAACGTAGACATTTTTAATGTCCTGAATACTCTCTAATTTCTATTGTTTTTGTGAGTCATCTCTTGCCAAGATTGGTCCTAACGGCAATTTCGAACATTAATTATTAGGAAAAATTGGCATTTACTAAGTAACTGCTATGTGCTTATCACGGTGCTTGGGACTTTATGTATATCATTTATGTCTATCATTTAGTCTTTCCAACAACTTCCTTGAAGTATCCCAATTATACCGAGGAGGAAATTAATCTTGAGCTGGAAGTTTCAGAGCTGGGACTCAAGTTGTGTCTGCTCTTGCCAAAGTTGGTGTCACCATGCTGGTACCATCTTTGAGTAGTTACTACTTCCTGCAGGCCCAGCACGTAACATCCCTTTCTCCCAGGAAGACTTGGGTTTGCAGTGGCTGAATGTCAATGGAGGGAAAGGGATAGAAGGAGTGGCAGAAAAGAAGTGCTTTGGGGACTTCCATAAGTCCTTCCACTAGCACCCCAATCCCTGTTAGTTAGGTTCAATATGCTAGATCAATAAGGTGCACTAAGACCAAACAGGAAAAGTTGCAGATAAAAGAGGAGAGAAAAAGAAGGGCTTATACTAGTTTTGTTCTCACGCTTCTTTTCCTCTTGATCTAAGCAAATTTCTTGTCCCCATTCATTTGGCAGCAAGATGAACTCGAAGGAAGAAAACAAGGAATGCAAAATCAGGGAATCCTAGAGCTGTAAAATAGCATAGGAGGTATTTGATGATGATAATAATAATATTAATGATGGTGGTAGTAGTACCAATGGTAGTAGCTTTATTGATTAATTATACTAGAGGTTTTATTGAGCACTTATATGCTCAGTATGTGCTCAACCTGATATTTTCTACTTTACAGACATGATATAATTTAATCCTGATAATCATAATCTTCTTTTACATGTAAGGAAACAGGGGCCCAGAAAGGTTAAGTAATTTATCAAATTATATACCTAAAGAATAGCAGAATCAGAACTGAAAGCTATGTATCCTGATAATGGAGTTCACGCTTGTAAAACACAGCTTTGTAGTGCCTATAACTATTAACAACTAGTGTCCACCACAGTCCGTGCTTCCCATCCACTAAGGCATTTCATCCTCAGAACAACCCTCCAGAGAGAGGACAGAAATGCCTGCAGGCCCTGCAGCCTCCTGAGTTAGAACAACACCCTCCCAGCTACCACCGAGAACCAGGGGTTGGCTCCATGGTCGGAGTCTCCCTTCTGCTGGATCTGTGGCCCCTCCATCCAGATCAGCCTAGGAATCTGGCGTAGGCCTTTTCTCTGCACTTATTTGAACCCGTGTTCTAGCTGATTAAATAATCTTTATATTCCTGAGGAAACCGAAAATGAAATACAGGTGACAATGGAAGGTACCTAGTTTCTATAACACATAAATTCAATAAATAATGAATAAATTGAAAAATAAATGGATAAATAAATAAATAAATAGATAGATAGATATTATTGTGACTTGTCTTGCTTCTCCAGCTCAGGCAAATAGTAATACTAATATTTATAACTGCTAGGCACCAAAACAAATGTTTTACGTGAATATTTTGTTTACATGGCTTTCTAGTTTCCAGTCTTAAATTTTTCCTTTAGACATATTTTCTTGCATGTCCCTTTTGGCACCATCTTAACTCTTTCTCACTCCCCCCCCCCTTTTTTTTACAATTTAGAAATCAAAACATCTCTGGATATATAACTTCTGCAGTTTATAAGATATAGCTTTGCAGAAAAAAGATTGTACTTTTTAAATTAATGATTCCATGTATTCTTTTTTAGCTATTTACCATAGGTTTTTTTTTTTGGGGGGGGGGGGTTGAATTGTAGGGAGTGGGCAGAGGAAGGTCTGAAACAAATTCTCTATGGATGTTATAGATTGCTATTGATTCCATGCAACATGAAAGATGGAAATGGTTTCTCCTCTCTTCCCCATAGACCATTAGTACTAATCAAAGATGTTATCACATTGAGAGAGGACATAGGCATTTATTTCACAACATGTTTCACTTTGGCTATAACTCCACAAAATGTGCTGCTGAAATCACAGTGTGAGAAATAGACTCTTCTCTGTTTTTTCCTATCACAAAGCTAGATGTTAGGAAGATGGCCTCATCAGTTTTCACTTAGAATATGCTATTCTACAAACTTCACCTTCAAAAAGGCCATTAAGCTGCTACCTGTCTGTATTTCTGAGAAAAATATCTAGTACACTCACTGAGAGGGCCAGAATGGTAAACCTCTGAGTCTGTAATGCACAATTCTGTCCTTTCCTTGAAAACCAATTCCGCGTAATGGGTGTGATGCTTTGCTATTAAATCCAGAAGTGCTGGTACAGCAGCTATCAGTTGCTGCATACTCATAGGACTAAAACTTTCTCCCCTTTCCACAAAAGGTCTGTGTCCAGTACAGTGGCATAAATTACCCCATAGACATAAATATACAATGTTTCAACACAAAGGACACTTTTCTGCCCTTTGTCTCCCTTGTTCATAACTAGGACTTCCCTCTTCTCCAATAAGAATCATAGACAAAAATCCCAGTAGTTTTTCTTGATTGAACCAGTGTCCTCATTCAGGATACATTTCTGGGGAAGGGTGCAGAGCAAGAAATCAGTGAAGAGAAAGGACGAGGGATGGAGGAAACCCCTACAAGGGGCACAGGTCACAAGCCAGAGATGTGCGCATCTCATGAGCAGAGGCACTGACTGCTTTTGTTCCAGACTGTGTTTTCAAGGATGTTGGTAGAGTGAACAACCTTGGAAGATAAAGACTATGTGGCCCTGCGGAAGAATTGTCAAGACTTCTTACTGCCCAGTATAATAAAAATAAGGTCACCTCCTGGGAGGCTTATTACAAAACATTTGGGTTCCCTGATCTCAGGGCTCCTCTCCTGTAACACACACAACCCATTGCATATCCAGCTGTCAGTTGGCCCCTCTGCACATTGTCTTGTGGGAATCAGGGCTCGGGAAGCTGGCATAAGTGTCACTACTCTAGCTGTGCCGTTGTTGTGAATAATAAAGTCCTTTGTCTCTGAGCCAGGAGTGTTGTGTCTTCTGCCAACATTTGTCAGACTGTGTCAGGCTAACTTGGTAGGGTAAAATATCAAACGCTTTATTGTTCTTGATAATCACTTGATGGTATTAAAAGATCTTATAACATTGGAAGGACTAACACTGACACAGAGGAAGTATCTCTTACAAAGGTTAGGAAAGCATGTTTGAGGGCGTGGTTCCTAGATTTAATCAGGAGGCCACTGTGTTATAATTATTTCTGTGTCTCTTTAGATCAGTGATTCTCACCTTTATGGAGGCAGTCATAGACTCTGAGAATATGAGGAGAGTTCTCTTTTGTGACTATTTCCTCCAAATCACATGTGAAAAAATTTTGCACATTCATGGGCTCCTTAAAGACATGAATTATCCCTGAATCAGAACCCCTTGTTTGGACTGATTCTCCCTACGAGTAAGAACCATAGCATACTGCTCATAACACAGTAGACACTCAACTGATGTTTATAGATGGGCGCATGAAGAAATGTGAGAATGAAACAAGTAAATTAGAAGACTAGACACTTACACCGATGATACTCCAAAATATGAAACTCAACAAAACTTTAGTCTTGGGGGGAAAAGTAATCATAATAAAGGAAGCTCCTGATAATTCTCTAGGAAAAATAACAGGAAAATGATCTCAAGAAAACAAACAGATTCAGACAGTAAGATGGTTAAGAACACGGATTCTACAACCAAATTACCTGGGTTCAAATCCTGACTCTTCCATCTGCTACTGATGTGATCTTGTCCGTAACTTAACCAATCTGTACTTCAGTTTTGTCATCTGTACAATCGGCACATAGTACCTACCATAGATAGCATAGTGCCTGATACATAGAAAGTACTCATTAAAAGTCAGCTTTGTGATGATGTCTAGATACTAAAGCACAGACTGTGGGTGATAAAGAAGACTTGCAATTTTGGTGCAATCATGCTACTGTCGTCTAACATTGGCCACCCAAACCTACAGGGATGAGACCCACTCATGGGACCTGGCAATGTTAGGAAGAAAACTAACAAAGGAGACAGGGACCACATGATCCTAACATATAAACTTGAGTGGCAATCCAGAGATCTCACAGGAAAGAAGGGGGTAAAGACCATTTCAGGGAGAGCTTACAGAGGAACGAACAGGAATGTGGCTGTGACTCTCTCATGCCTCACACCACGGGCTGCCTGAAGGTAACCATCCTGCCTCACTTCTTCTCTCCAAACTTACTGTTTTTATCCCTGACCCTCTGATCCTTGGCCTTTGTTGGCTTTTGATATCTGCCTTTAGCCCCTCAAGTTTTGGGCAAAATGTTGAAACTTCTACTTCTGGCTTATTGAACCCAACTTCCTCTGTCCGGACTCCTAGTTTCAGCATCCTTTGCAGTCCCAATATGGGATGTCGTCAAGTCTCCAACCCTGTCCTACCAGTTAAACCAACATCTAGCTCCCAAGGGATTTGAACAACACAGGCCACTTACTCCAACAAAAAGGATGGGGTTTCCCTAAAATAAATGATAAAACTGATAACCGGGGAAGGACATAGCTGGGAAGGGATCCTTCAATTACCCAGGTTTTGAGAAATTCGGTCTCTTCTACAGAAGAGGGGCTAAAATGTTCTAACATGGCTCAAAAGTGAAAGGAATAAATGAGGGGAATGGCTGTCAAGCTAATCAGAGAGCCTGTGATATGAAAGTCAGAGAATGTTTGGGGAGAACATCTTTGGGTTCATAACAAGAGAAAGAGAAGAATGCTGGGTGTTTTTATTTAGGGCTGTAGGCTTATGAAAGCTACAGTTTCAGGAAGTACACAGCAATGATGAAACTTCTCCCACTTATCAGAAACTGGAAAAAGGAAATACAACATAAACTGCATACAAAGCACTCAGAAATTAAAATTGGAGGACAGAATTGTAAATAAGGAAGAAATAAGGAGTGGGGCAGGGCACTGTAACCAGACTGTTCTCTGATCAGTGAAGACAAAGAAAGGATATGAACAAATGATGGAAACAATGGGGCAAACTGATGTGAAAGCAAGTGTGGCACAGAGCAGTGTCAAGTTGTCTAAGGCACCGGAGAGAGATATGTTTTGTGGAAAGTATTGTCAACCATAAACTATATCATGCAGAAAACAAATATCTTGCTCAATGAAGATAGAGTGATAGTAACAGATGCAAGAGAAAAACAAAACCATCTTATTCTAACTTTTGATTCCATATTTCTCACCGAAGAAATGCTTGGTACACTAAAAGCATCAGACGAGCACAGTTAAGAAGGAAATGAAGCTCAAGGTACGTGATTTTAAGAGAGCACTTAGCCTCTTAAATTCATTCAAGTGGTCAGATCAATCAAGGCTAATTATGGACTATGACTTTGAAATTATTTGTAGATGAGTTTGTGAAACCATAATCAGTAATCTTTTTGAGACATCACAGAAAACCAGAGCAATGCTAGAACCTGGAGACAGGCGACCATTGATCCTGGTTTTCAAAAAGATGGATTTAGATGTGGTCAACTTTGCTGTCAGGCAACTTCCTGGGTTTACTCTGGAATGAATTGCTGATGAGAGGACCCACAACGCTGGTCCCTAAGAGGAGGCTGGGTACTCAAGAAAACTAGCAACATCTTCTTTTGAGATTAGATTTCTAGACTGAGCAACTGATCAGTGTCACAGACACAGGGCTTGGGGGTTTCACAGGCATTTGGCAGTGTCTGCACTCCCTCTGTGGAGAAGCCAGAGAAAGGTAAATGCATGATACCACAGCAGGGTTTATACTTGATTGAGCAAGTGTGAACGGTGTAGAGTATTTTTCTCATAGTTCTGCACTTGGCTTACTTGTCAATATTTTAATCAACAGCTTACAAAGAGAGAGAAGGTAATGTTGATCAGATTTGCAAGTAATGGCAAAAAAGTTAAAAACTATCTTGATAGGATAGAATGAATAGATGAAATTTAATAAGAATTTAAAAATTTCCAAAAGGACAGAAAGGGGAAACATCACTTTAAAAGTCTTAAGGCATTTCAAATGATTGCAAAATTATGAGTCATAAGTGGTTGTTTTTCCCCTGATTCCTAAGAGTCTGCGATTTCATAAGCATTAATAGTACTTAACTAGCAACTGTAGCAGCAACAGCCACAACAAAAAGTAAAAACAACCCAAAAAGTCCTTGTGTCTTTTGGCTAGCTCTAAGTATATCATTAAAAGATTTTTAAGGTCCTAATATTTCCAAACACCATTCCAGTAACATTTCAGTTGCATCAAGTCACCGAAGCAAAGACTGTTTCAATAAGCTTATGCTACCCAAACATACATTACCCTAAAATGATCAGAAACAATTGATACAGTGCCAAGACTCATAGTCATATGGAAAATTCACTTTATTTTCTGGCTTGCTGCCACAGTTTCCCCTCCTGCTAAATATGGATGGATAACACTTACCAACCCTGCTTGAGGGGCGTGGATCATAAAGATCAACGAATCAATCTTTGTCAAGCCATTGTGTTTAATTCCTTGGAGGAAAATGCTCACAAATCCTTGCTCCTCTTGTTAAAGACAATACCCATTCTATAGTATCAGAGAGTCATGACTCACCACCCAAGTTTTCCACTGACTGCTTCGTGGGGGGCTCCAGGAGCCTCCTTAGGAGAGTGTAGATGTCCCTCACCACACCTGGGGTGCAGAACCTGCCTGGGTTTCTTGGCCTTTAGCATTCCTTTCCTAAAAGCACAGAACACAGAGGATCCAGCCTGAAAGCTGAGGCGTAGGCAGCTCTCAGATGACAAAGAGGCTTCTGATTGGCACAGCTGAAGGTAGGCACAGTCCCATCACGTACCAACTGGAAGTGCTCTGATTTGTTCACACTGGAAATGCCAAGGGAAGCTTTGGGGAAAGAGATTGCTTTGAGGTAGTTGGGAGAAGCAGTCTTTACGGTCATCCCAGGGCTTGACTTCAAGGGCACGGCTTGGATTCAACCAAGACCACAGACACAGATTATCTGCTTTGATTTTGTTCTCTCCCTCATTCTGTTTCTACTTGAGGGAAAAGAAAACAAATTTGAAGAGTAGGGATTTATTGTAAAATCTTCTGTCCATCAAGAGAGCTCCAGCATTTTCACTTCTCATTTCCTGTTCTGACGTTGGAGAGTTATCTGGTGTTTCATTCACGCTGGGACATTTTTACTAATGAATCTTCAGTACATGAGCTAAAAAAAATCCCACACAAATACCTGAGACTAACGTACCCAGCTGTGTGCCTCTGATGGTGTGAAGGGCTTCGTGGGGCAAAAGGACAAACAGGCTGGTGATGCTCCTTCACCCCCAGCAATCTCTATGGTGTTCCAGTTCCTTATGGTGTGGGAAGTATTTTTAGACTGATACATAATCCTTGCCCCCAAAGGGTGGGTAACTTAGTTTGGGGATAGTCAACATCTATAGTCTTGATTAAAGACAATTACATAGCATGCCAACTTCAAATATCCAAGTCACAAAGGTATATTTTCTGGTTAGAATTAGTGGCATGCCTATTTACACAGATAAAACATAGACTACGTAGCCTTGTTTTTCTCATTTTATTATGTAGGAACCAACATAATTATGAATTGCCCCCTTTTCCATGTCTGTGCACAGGACACAAATCAAAATGTTTGTAATGAAGTGTGATAGAACAAGAAGTTCTACAAATGCAACAGAGATTGCAAAGTTTCTAGTTTCTTATTTGTGTCGCTTTCCCAAACAAACAAAAGGATATGTTTTTTTATTCTTTTTTTTCTTAGGTAGAACAATAAATTTACTTCAGGGTCTGAATTCCTCTTGTTGGCTGTGCAGAGGAAATGACCATATAGGTTATGGTGGTTTTTCTGTAGCCCATTATTTCTGAATATTAAGTCATTTAGGATATATTTGTTGATCTTGTTTCCCTGAGTTGATCAAACATCACTCCTTGCAATTATAAAATTATGTAACACTGTATTGTTTTTGGTTTTATTTTGGCGGGACAAATATTTGGCTTTGTTTTGGAGGATAATCCACAAGGATTTGCATTCTACCACAACAGTGGTTACGGATAAATAATAAAAGGTGGTGAAACATGGAATAGCTATAAACTTTAAAAATTCTTGAGTTCACACAGTTGAATAAAAGGGTTTTGATTCTCACTGCTGCCTGCAAAACATATCCTTTGTTCTTTACCCATATTTGTAAAGTTATTCGTATTTGTAAAGTTAAGACCTTGGCAGCAGTAGACAAATAGCATTATTTTCGCACCCACAGGAAAACATTGGCACAACCCTCTGCCACTTCCTATTAGTGAAAGGATTCTGGAAGACTTGCCATCTCCGCAGGAGAGGAAACATGGTGTGGAGGAAAGAACACAACTTTGTGAGCAGACAGATGAAAGGCAAGTCCCTCTAATGCCTGCTAGCTCAGTGATCTTGGGCACGTTACACAGTGTGGGAGCCTCCATTTCTTTGCACAGCCCCATGTGGAGACACAGGCTCAGTTTCAGCCTTGACTAACTCTTCCTCTTTGCCAGTGGTGCTGAAAACACTGATACTGGGTTGCCCTTGAGGTGCCCTGTCAAGGACCGTGAAAAGCAAAGAGCACATTCCGTTCGTGGATTACATGTTAGAGAAATCTCAAGAACTCAAAACAAAACTGGGACCAGAAAATTATTTTGCCGCTTCGCTTCAGTGGTTTAAGAATCTCTGCTTAAAGGAGCAACATATTAAAATGTAAACTAACTGTGAAGTTTATTCCGAACTTTCTAGTATGATTTCTCTTCTGTTTTTGCTGGTCAAAATTTTATAATTATTTGTAAATGACATGAAGATTTTACACTCTTAATTTGTGTGTGTTTGTGTGGCGGGGTGGTGATGGTGGTTTAAGGAGGTGGAGAGGAGGAAGGAAATAGGGAGGGAGCGATGAAAAAACTGTAATGAAGAGTTGTTAATGCCTAACACTTAAATGAAAACAAGTGCAATTACAAAATGTCTGAAAACATCAATCTGATCAAATGCTTTTCATCTAGCAATCCTAATACCTTTTACAAGTAGGTTTTCTCTTGCGTATTCTCTCCCCAACCTCCAGAAAACTACAGATACAGATTGATACAGGTTTTTCATAGACATAGAGCAAATCACCACTCACACAGCGGTCACTTAAACCTAACACCTACTTTCCACCATGGTTTCTTTCTCTACATAAATTTAGCAATACAATGTGGAAAACTTACTTTCTTCTGTTCACAAAGAAACAACTTCATTTGACTTAGAATAAACGTTATACTAAAATAACTGGCTGGAAGTTGTGAAGTTGTGGAGAGCAGCTGCTGCTGTGTCCACCTGAGACCTGCTGAGGTGCATCTGTGGGAGGGTGGACAGGAGGATGGAGGGCAGCCCAGGGGTCAGGGGGTGATCTTGGCCTGCTCTCTGAGTGTTCCTCCAATCAAATCCTGTCTGTCTATGCTCCCAACCCTCTTATTTCCCCACCTTCCTCTGCTACCCAAACTTTCCTCCTCCCTTAAGCCAATTTGGAACTTCAGTCTCAATCGAGTTCTTACAGAATGCACACTTCTTTCTCCCTGTCCAGTGGTGACCCGCTGGAATAAAATTTCTTTTTATAGCCAGCAACAAAAATCAGTGAAACGGAACTAAACAATGTAAATGTCATGAATTCAGATGCATTTCTAGGTGTTAAATGTATTTGTTTATTAATTTGTTTTAAAAACAAAACTAATACATAATATTTTTTTAGTTGGGTCTTTTTTTTAATTAAAGTTTATTGGGGTGACAATTGTTAGTAAAGTTACATAGATTTCAGGTGTACAATTATGTAATACATCATCTACATCTTATATTGTGCGTTCACCATACAGAGTCAGTTCTCCTTCCATCACCATATATTAGACCCCGTTTACCCACTAGAGCGCCCCTCCCTCTTCCCCTCTGGTAACCCCTAAACTCTTGTTTATGTCTATGAGTTTTTGTCCCTTCATTTGTCTTGACCTTCTATTGTTTTCAGTTTTATATACTTTTATATACCACATATCAGTGAAATCATATGTTTCTCTACTTTTTCTGTCTGACTTATTTCACTTAGCATTATAATCCCAAGATCCATCCATGTTGTCACAAATGGTACTATTTCATCTTTTCTTACTGCCGAATAGTATTCCATTGTGTATATATACCACAACTTCTTTATCCATTCATCTATCGGAGGACATTTTGGTTGTTTCCATGTCTTGGCCACCGTAAACAAAACTGCAATGAACATTGGAGCACATGTGTCTTTATAGATAAATGTTTTCAGATTTTTTGGGTAGATACCCAGGAGAGGGATTGCTGGGTCATATGGTAATTCTATTCGTAATTTTTTGAAGGAACCTCCACACTGCCTTCCATAACGGCTGCACCAGTCTGCGTTCCCACCAACAGTGTATGAGGGTTCCTTTTTCTTCACAGCCTCTCCAACACTTGTTACTATTTGTCTTGTTGATGATAGCCATTCTAACTGGGGTGAGGTGATATCTCATTGTGGTTTTGATTTGCATTTCTCTGATGATTAGTGATGTTGAGCATTTTTTCATATGTCTATTGGCCATTTGTTTGTCCTCTTTGGAGAAAAGTTTCTTCAGGTCCTCTGCCCATTTTTCAATTGGGTTGCTTGTTTTTTGTTGTTGTTGAGTTGTATGAGTTCCTTGTACATCTTGGATATTATCAGAGGTGTTGTTTGTAAAAATCTTCTCCCACTCAGTTGGTTGCCTATTTATTTTGTCGATGGTTTCTTTTGCTGTGCAGAAGCTTTTAAGTTTGATATAGTCCCATTCATTTATTTTAGCTTTTACTTCCCTTGCTTTTGGAGTCGAATTCATAAAACGCTCTTTGAACCCAAGGTCCATAAATTTAGTACCTATGTTTTCTTCTACACAGTTTATTGTTTCAGGTCTTATGCTTAGGTTTTTGATCCATTTTGAATTAATTTTGGTACACGGTGACAGATAGCAGTCCAGTTTCATTCTTTTGCCCATGGCTATCCAATTCTCCCAGCACCATTTATTGAAGAGGCTGTCTTTTCTCCATTGTATGTTTTTGGCCTCTTTGTCAAAGATTATCTGTCCATATTTATGTGGATTTCTGGGTTCTCAATTCTATTCCAGTGGTCTGTGTGTCTGTTTTTCTGCCAATACCATGCTGTTTTGATTATTGTTGCCCTGTAGTACAAGCTAAAGTCAGGGAGTGTGATACCTCCAGTATTGTTCTTTTTTCTTAGGATTGCTTTGGCTATTCAGGGTCTTTTGTGGGTCCAAACAAATCTGATAATTTTTTGTTCTATTTCTTTAAAAAATGCCATTGGGATTTTGATGGGGATTGCATTAAATCTGTACATTGCTTTGGGTAATATGGCCATTTTAACTATGTTGATTCTTTCAATCCATAAGCATGAAATGTCTTTCCATTTCTTTATGTCTTCTTCAATTTCTTTTAAAAATGTCTTATAGTTTTCAGCCTATAAGTCCTTCACATCCTTGGTTAAGTTTATTCCTAGATATTTTATTCCTTTTGTTGCAATTGCAAAAGAAATTGTTTTTTTTGTTTTTTTTTTCTTTTTCTGAGATTTCATTGTTAGTATATATCTCAGTTAGTATATATCTCGTTGATTTTGTAGCTGGCAACTTGACTGTATTCGTTTATTGTTTCTAGTAGTGTTTTGGTGGAGTCTTTAGGTTTTTCTATACATAGCATCATGTCATCTGCAAAGAGTGACAACTTAACTTCATTCCAAATTTGGTGCCTTTTATTTCTTTCTCTTGCCTGATTGCTCTGGCGAGGACTTCCAAAACTATGTTGAAAATGCATATTTTTTAAAAAACTGAAAATTACAAAAGTGTGTAAAGCAAAACGTGAATATCCTTTACAGTTCAAACTACTAATAAAATTATAGAAAATTGCCTTTCACTAGACAGTAAATTTCTGTTAGTGGATATAAGCCAAATGTGAATCATACACAAGTCATCACCTCTATTCCATTCAGCTGGTTGGGTTGAAGGGACAGAGTAATGGAGAATATCATTCTAGAGGAAACCAGTTAGTATTTGTACCATTTCAAATATGATTTCTAAATTGCTTAAGCATATCTATCGAGACCTAAATGGAACATTTAAAATCAGCATCATATAAAAGCATATAAAATCATATAAAAGCAATACTCTGTGAAATGATTTCTGAAGTGTGAAACTTCGTCTTTCAGGCCTAGCCTCATAGAGCGTAGAGACTGGATAGATTGCTGTGTTAGAAGAGTCACTCCTTTTTCCTCCATAAGCTTGTACTTGATTCATATGCGTATATTCCAAGGAACATAGGATCCAGGCTTATCTCTTGGAATCTAGAATAAAAGGACAAATTTGTATGTTTGCACTTGGAAAATGTTTGTGACAAATGGAAAACAGCAGAATACAAAATACTCATATGATAAAAACTACCCAGAGGGCCACCAGGCCAATGAGAAGACAGGCAATGACAGAGTGAGAAATGTGGAGGAATCCAGGAGGGGACTAAGGGTCGGGTGGGGCAGGGCAGGTACAGAGTCATCATCCCATGAATCCCATGTGGGCTTGAAGACCCACAAATGAAAAGCAGAATCAGTCTGTGTTTCTCCAGAGTGAAGCGGTGATTCACAGGGCTTAGGAAAAGCTATACGGGGTTCCACAAAGAGCCAGCATAAGAGGAGGTATAGGAGGCGGCTCGCCCCTCCTTATAGGAATATACAAGGAATAACTTGTTTATAATCAGAAGAATCACTGTGAATGATATGAGTTCTATAATTAAAAATCTCGTCACTGGAAATGACTACAAAGAGCTAAAGTGTTTGCTTGGCAGGGGTGTGGATGCAGGAGGAATTCCCTCCAGTGGCCGTTGGGAAAGGGCCCTTCCCGCTCTGGTTCAAATCAGGAATTGCACACATTCCCAGTGCCTGGTTGGGGTGCACTGAGATAAGACTGTTGGAGTGGCCCATATTCTTGGCCTGGGTGTCTTGGGTTCAGGTAACAGTTTCTGAACTTCTATTCCTGACCAATGTGTGTTGGGTTTAGGAGGGGAGGGCGGTGGAGGGGGGGTGGCGATGACAAAACAAAGGAGGAACATACGACTGATGATAAAAAATAAATCTTCTTTTTTCAAGTGGTGTAGAACTGAGCCCCACTGCAGGCCAGGCGGGCCAGGCTGATGGAAAAATGCAGTTCGCGGGCCACTGTGCTCTTCTGCTCAAATGCCTTTGGGATTCTTGTCACCTTTCTTGCATGGAAAACCATGGAAGAAAGGTGGGTTTCTTTCTTCCACGGTGAGTTAAGGAAACTTGACCACAAGGACAGGGGACAAAATCTCAGAATTTAATAACAGAACGTACCATTTTTGTGAACTTATCTTCACATGCCATTCTAATCTTCTCTGGGGTCAGTGGACTATTGAGCTTCAAAGGTCCAAACAAGCCTCTCTCCTGTCGTGCTGCATTCACCGCATCATGAATGGCAAAAAACACGGAACACCCCAGGAAGACGCCAGGCTCTCCCAGGCCCTTGAAGGGAGACAAGTCAATTAGATTATGGCGCTCTCTCTGTATATATGCGTATGTACATCTACAGGTCAGTATGTGCATGTATAAAACATAAAACATATGTGACTCTTCCTTTTTAAAAAGTAATTTATTATTGAAATCCAATGTTCTCATTCTTAGGTTTCCAGCCTAAGGAAATGATCCCAAATGGAGAAAGGAGATTTAGGCATGATGATGATTACTGCAAGATGAAAAATCAGATGCAACCTGATGGCAACAGTAGCTTGTGTCAGGCTCCAGGATCTGGAGTATTTCTTTAAAAAAATTTATAATGTTAATTTTATAATGCAAATGTTTAATAGAGCTTCCCCCCCTCCCCCAATCCTGGTAAAACCCTAAGAGATGAATGTAACCTCTCCCTCCCTGCACGGTGTCACACAGCATGCATTTATTCGTGGAGCACCGCTTACCTTAGACGAATACAGGGTATTCGAGTTTTGTGTCGGAGGCAACAAAGAGATGTGTAGCTCTGCGGGTACGTCACAGATGGCAGGGATTTTATACTGGTCTGGACCACGAGTGTATAGTACACCCTGAGGAGAATAATTCAGTTCCTCGATTGTATAAAGTCCCATGCCTTGAATAAATGCACCTTCAATCTGAGGCAAAAAAATAAAAAAATTTCAAAAAATTAGAATTTCCATATGTGAGAAAAACACATACTGTTGACTAACAGTAGCATTTCAACTTCATGCTGTTTGTCGGAATTTTTAAAATACAGTGTTGAGAGGTTTCTCAGCATGTCTTGGAGCATGTCTCTGAAAGTTTACTTAAAAGTTTACCTAAAAGCATTTCTAAACATCTTATTGGGCACTAAGTTCAAAGTCAAAGGCCTTCAGTGTGAATCTCAGCGTGGCATTAGAATCGTAGGTCTAGAAGAGGCCGCACAGAGCCTATAGCCCAAATGCTCTCTTTTTTTTCTTCCTGTGAGGCAGATGAAACCCTCTCTGCCTGGTGTGTCCACAGACCCCAGGACACGAGAAAAGGATCTCAGGGCTTTAGAATCCCTTCATCTCATCTGACCATCCTTGCTCACGAGCTGGCTGGCCTCACGTCTCTGAATTCAGTTTCCTTGCATCTAACATAAGGGGTTTGAACTATGTGTTCTCTATGCTTCCTGGACAGCTTAAAAATGCTCCAGTTCTTAGATGTGCTAGACATTTGAATATTTATGTAAAACAGCTTGTGATTTTTCAATCTGGTCAATTATTTCAAATTTAAATTGAAAAAGTCTGTGGGCAAAATAGGCTACTACCAATCACTACCGCTGCAGTTATTAACGTTTGTTATCCCAGCCCAACTTCAAACTCCTTGAAACCAGAGCCTGGCATGTGCCCAGGGCTCAGCATTTAGCACTACATTCTACTTCTTTCCCAGACATGTGGGGCTCATTTTTTCACCTCTAAGCTTAGTCTTGCCTCATTCAAACTCCCCAGGCACTGGCTGTATGTTTCTTCCCAAACGACCTAAAACGCCTTTGTTTCCTTCCCTCTTTTAAGCAATAAGAGATTGCGGTTCCGCAGCTGGCCTGTACAGAAGGATTCTGACTGAAAGGGTAGAAAAATAAGATGATGAATAAGCTGGATGGAATGTTTTGCCTGCATATCCCCACAGCAGTTTTGACTTTTACAAATAGGAAGTGAGGCAAATCAGTTATACATACCTGGCCTCTGTCAAGGGCTGGATTTATACTGTAGCCGATATCCATGACAATGTCTGTTCTGATATTCTAGTAATAAAAGAAGTGAAAATATTTACTGTGATGAATCAAGCTGAGGGAGAGAAAGTTGAGAAACAGTTCCTGCCAGGAGGCATTGGTATAGAATCTTTCTTTGGGCCACACTGTATTTCAGGAGAAAGGAACAATATTTTATTATGTTGCAAAGTTTATTATGTATAAACTTCAGAGTTATACAAATACTCTTAACCAGCTTAAGCACTGATCATTTTTTACTGGAAATATTAGGAGAGGAAAATATTTACTTGACTTTAATCCCAGCTGAGTGATGTAACACACGGACTTTTAGCCAGTACAACGGATATAAGATAGGACACAGAAAACAGGAAATGTCTATGGCCTTCATGACCCTTGTTGCAAAACTTTGTGGCCACCACCCAACCCAACATCCAGAGTCCAACTGGCCAAGTGATATTTACTGAACCACAGAACTCAGGGTGCAACGGCAAAAGTCTTTCAATTGTTATCCACTGTTCTAGATTTTTCATTTTTAGAGCAGGAGAGAGAATAAATCTAACATTACAAGTTGGTGACTAAAAAGTTCTCTGATAACCTACCAAAGAGGAGGCTTACAGCAGGCCCAGCCAGGCTGGTGATAACATGTTTGTTCTCTGGCAGGCCTGTCCCTTTTTTTATGTGACATTAATGGTCTCATGAGAGCCATGACAAACAGATTCTATTTATAATTATTAACGGAACAAAGGAAACCCAAGAGTGTCCTCATTTGATGAGGGACTTTCATCTAACATTTTCCTAATAAAAATTAGATAGTGATCCAGAATGCTCTACTTCAGGTACTCACCTCTCTTATGTAAAGACACAATGAAATGTAAAGTTCTCTTTGACACTAGATAGCAAGGCTGGCCTTCCACGAGACAACTGGCCTCAACTGGAAGTGAGTGAAGGTTTTGCTTTCAAAGCTGTGGTTTTACTACTGTTTCTCATTGCCTTTTGATAGGGCTGCTAAGAGTGGTTTTAGGTTGTATTTGCCAGCCTCCCAGGTGGCCCTCAATGATCGCCACCTGCTGGTCACATAAGGTTGAAGCCTTATGCAGTTCCCTCCTACATCTTACCAAGGTTGGTTTATGTGACCAATAGGACATGGCAGAAGTGATAATATGTCACCCCAATACTAGGTTATATTATAAAAGACTGTGGCTCTGTCTTGTTAGCGGGTTGTGGATACCTATGAAATCCTTCAAGAATGTCATATGATGACATTTCACATAAACAGCCAGGCTTGCCGGTTGTACCAACACTCTACATGGAAGCCCCCTTTACGCTGTGTTATTTCCTTGAAGTGGTTCCTTTCCTGATTCCATTTAAAAGGGCCAGGGAAATAAAGAAGAAAGGCCATTGGTCATTTTCCATGGAAGCAACCATAGCACCGAGGCAATTACCAAGCTTCTATTTCGTTCTGATAATGCAGAGAAATCATCCTTAGGCTGAATCCATGGTGCTTCCGCGGTGCTCACACAGATGGAGTATGTGGAATCTAAGTGTATCTAAGAGCGCAACGTGAAGACCCTCCCAACTGGTACTGACCTTATGAGCACCTGTCAGGCAATCTATTTCAACCTCGGAACAGGCAGCTCCAAAAACAAAGTATTCGAAAGGATGGCCTTCGCCTGTCTCCCAGTTCATGCTTGACTCATAACCCCTGGAAAACAGAATTATTGAGGAATGTTGTTATGAGATCATCTCCTAATTGCAGACTGTGATGATTAAACACACCCATTAGGAGCTGTGCTCGATTTGTACAGTGATGTGCCAGCACATAATCATGCAATACATGTGGTGAATAAATATTTACTTCTTTCTTATTACACTTGCTTTGTCTGATAAAAACATCCAATTGCTCCCTACCAATGACTCCTTATGCCTGGAAGTTAATTGCTGACTGTATGATTATCCATCCAATTGCCATGGGTTAATATGGGCTCATGTAATCCTATTGTCATCAGATTTGGGGACTTCCACCTGCATTTTACACCAAATACTACTTTAAAGGTCCATAATGGCCTGTTTATTTGTCTTTCTGCCTCTAGGATTCAGCCTCCTGTGTGAGGGATCAAGCCCCCTGGCTGTGGGGCTTTGTGAATACTCTGGTCTCCCCACCTCAGGCTCCATGACCTGCTCTGTGTCCAGCTCCTCTGTAAGGACACCAAATGAATGTCATGGTAAAAGAGAAGCACAGGCCAGCAGCTTACCAGCACTTTCTACCCTTTTCTCCTCTACTCCCCCCCGGCCCAGAGGTGGCCATTAAAAATGCTTCCAGTGATTATTCCTCATAGTCAGCCAGTGCCCTGGAACCCCCATGACAACTGTCAAAGTGCCAATATCAGGGAACACTCTCTGTGTCACCCTGCTCTCTGATGGCTTTCACGCTCCATTAAAATAATTTGATAAATTGTTTTCCAGAGTACGTGAGTTCTGGTTCTTCCACATTTTGACAACACATAGTTATCGACAGATTTCTTATTTTTTGCCCATCTAGAAAGTGTAAATGGTGTTTATCTTATTATGGGTTTAATTTGCATTTCCTTACCTTTGTTTCTTAACTTAAGGGATACACTGAGTGTTCAACAAAAGGTCAACTGCTCTGTACCATTAGTGCTCTGTACTAAGCCCCAAAGAACCCTCTGGAATTACCCAGTATGATCTGAATCATCAATTCAGATGTATTTATTTTCATGCCCATTTTTCCCCCCAACAAAAGCCTTTCTGGACATTTGGATTAAGCAGCAGCTACATGTTCTTTATAACAGTGGGTTAATAGAAGGTACAACATTAATTTTGACCAAAATTGCAAACAGAAGTGAAACTCTTCCCCAGGATACCACAGCTATTTTCCATAGCATGCCACTGAAAGGACTATTTACCTGAAGTATCCAGTAGCTGAGAGAGAAATGCTTTCATCAAAAGCAGCATGTGCCTGTGAAAGAAGAGTGTCACATGATACAATAAGAATATTTAAAATAAGAATCATTTGAAACTTCAATTTTAATTTTACTATGTGTTAAATAATTATCAGTAGTAATAACTAGTAGTAACTCCCTAATAATAACCAGGAAGGACCAAGATTACTTTGTTCCTTTCAGCATTTTCCATCTCCACAGGCAATTGTGTGCATCAGTGCTTGTAGCAACAGCATTAGTTCTTCAAATGCATATTACCATAATCAATGATGTCACGGAATGTTACACTTACAGTCTGCACTATGGTGGACAATGCATATTCTGCTTATGAAGATTTTCACTAAGTCATCTGGAAAGACTAAGCCTATTAACGTGGAACGTTTCAGAAAAACATGGGTGGTTGGAGGTGTAACTCTAATATCATGTACCTATAACAGTTTTAGGAGAGGAGTAAAATTTTGCTAAGTTGTACCCTTTAAACCCAAAGTTCTCCTGACTCTTCAGTGCACACATTGACTAATAAATGGAAAAATGGGGGTCAAGTCCAAGTCCCCAGGTCTGAGAAAGAAAAAGGTGAGAAGTGCAACCATTACAGAAGAAAGTGGGCTGAATGGCAGCATTTCATAATGAGGGGGCCTGACTCTCTTGCACTGTATCTCACCCCAGCTTTTTCCAACCAGATTCTCTCAACCTTCCTGAGCCCGAGAAGCACAGGGCAGAAGGGAGAAAAAAATATACCCAGAAAGGATTGAGAGCGCCCATAAATATGAATTACAGAATAAGTCCTAACTCTGGACTATCAGGGACCATTTCTAAGTGAGACTTCCCAAATGTTACTTCCTCCAGACCAATGCTTTTAATGTGACATTCTAGAACAGTCAGCATGACACATATTCCCAGCCTTTACTGATAGCCATTCCATATGATCTGATACTTTAGAACCTATTACTTTGAAAAATTTGCTAGTTGACTTTAGAATGGGTGTTTTCTCTTCCAACTAGATCATAAGTAGATCAAAGGAAGCAATTGAATATTTCCATTACATTTGGTGCCTATTATTGGTTGAATATATACCCAATGGCTTGCCTTCCTATTTCTTTCTTTTTTTTTTTTTTTTAATTTATTGGGGTGACAATTGTTAGTAAAATTACATAGAGATTTCAGGTGTACAATTCTGTATTACATCATCTGTAAATCCCATTGTGTGTTCACCACCCAGAGTCAGTTCTCCTTCCATCACCATATATTTGATCCCCCTTACCCTCATCTCCCACCCCCACCCCCTTTACCCTCTGGTTGCTTTCCTATTTCTAAATAAGTGCTTATATGATTTTTCCTTGCATAGAAGGATTCTAGTGTTTTCTTCCCATTTAAAAACAGTGGAACCCAAAGAAGGAGAATAAACAGATTTACAGCTATTATCTAGAAAATACCTAAGTTTCATAGGAAGAAACATCAATTAATTCTTGCTTAAAACAAGAATCCTGGACAGAAGACCATTTTTTTCTCTAATAGAGAATTTTCCCAGATGTAAGAGCTCCTCCATCATACTATGATAAGATTTCCAAATGCCACAGCCAAAGGGCCTCTATTTATCACTACGTAACTATAGTGCCTGCTAAAGTGCCCTTTCTACTGATATTTAATTCACACATACATCTCATTCTCCCTCTTCTTTTCCCCCCCGCCAAACACAAAATACGAAGTAACAGTGATTCTCACCCACTCCTTCCAAGTGCCTTGAGGATTCTTGCTGATGATGGGTTCAAGGCGCTTTAGGAGAGTTTGACAAGCATCCTAGGAATTATTTTTTTAAATTAAAATTATAATCATAATTTCACACAAACATCAATTTCAAAACCACATGATATGTGCCATTATATGGACTTATTTAAGAGGCCCAAGGAACATGGACCAGGAAGAGAGCGCCCCTGTAATAACTGATGTCACAGGTTCAATGGGGATGGGGCTGAAGCGGGACCACCTAGGACAGGGGCCTTATAAGCCACACTAAGAGGTCGGACTTAACGGAAATCCTGTTGGCAAGCCACTGGCCACTGTTTTTAATCATAGCATGGTCAGATTTATTTTGTGGGAAAGCTTGCTCTGGCTGCATGAAGTCAGCATGAACAATGGAACTGGGGTGGAGAGACAGCCTTGCAACGGCGCTGGCAGCAGGTGAGAGTCTGCATCACGGCAGCCACATATATTACTGCAACATGGAAGTGGAATGACACAGAGACACTTCTGAGTAGAATTGAAATGACTAGCTGACCAGGGAGGTGTCAGGAATGAGGGAGAAAAATAGATGGCTATTTCAGCCAGGAGAGCAGTTGAGTGCTGTACCACTGACTGAGGAGACCCGGGGAAGGGCAGCTTTCACTGAGAGGGTGTGGGAAGGAGATAAATGCTGGGTTAATTCTCAGCATCTTCTGAGTGCCACCCACGTATTTGGTCCTGACGGGGTTAGTGATTTGGATGCCACTGCAATGATTCTTACCTTTATTGCCAACCCATTCAGGTCTGCCACCAGAGAAGCTCCAGAGAAGTTGGTATTAGGGACGGTTTCTGTGCTTGTTTCACGCAGGTGGACACTGGACAATGGCATTTTTAATTCACGACTGGCCACCTGAATTTTAGAAGAGAGGTTTTTCCCCCCCAAAACTTTGGTTAGTCACAGACCCATGCACATGGCCACGTGGCAGCACGACTGTGAAGCCCTCATGTGCACAATGGGGGCTAGTGGGCAGAGTCATGAATTCCTCCAGCCACAAAATGTCCCTCCTTCTAAAATCCCTGTAGCTAGTCTGGACCCTGAGCCCTGAGCACACTTTTCTTTTCTTTGAGTTTCTTATGTGCCGTAGCATCAGGTAGAGAAAGCAAGGCCCATGGCGAGGCAGGAAGCAATACTTCGTGTCTTTATCATCATGAAATCAATATCTCTGAGGCCTCTCCTATCCCATACTGTGCAAAATTCTAGCAAAGTCGACCTCGGCAGAGAAGACATGCCTTTTCCACATTTTTCGACATGCTCCAGGAAAAGAGTTCTGGTTGTGAGAAAGGACAATGGCCTTGTTAAAGAAGCAGCACCAACGTGAGATCACAAAAGGAGATGGTGCCAGTGCCGCTGGCCAACATGAGCACTTACTGGCTGCTTTGTTCTTCCTTTGTTTTTAGTGCTGGGGAGCAAAATCATATTACTAACTTCAGCTCTTCCCAAATTCTCTGCTTTCCTGCAAGCAGTATAGCTTAACAGAGTTTGCTCATAGCTGGGACAAGGACATGGGCATATGGAGTCCTTCTGTGTCTTCGACTTTCAAAAGATTGTCTACACAAAATGCATAGGCTTAGAACATAAAGGTCTCAAAGAGAGAGAGAGAGAGAGAGAGAGAACCCAAATTAATAAAATCAGAAATGAAAGAGGAGAAGTGACAATAGACACCACAGAAATACAAAAAATTTTAAGAAATTACTATGAGCAACTATATGCCAACAAATTAGACAATCTGGAAGAAATGGACAATTTTCTAGAAGCGTACAACCTTCCAACGCTAACTCAAGAAGAAATCGAAAACCTGAATAGATTGACTACTACCAGGGAAATTGAATCAGAAATCAACAAGCTCCCAACAAACAAAAGCCCTGGACCAGATGGCTTTACAGCAGAATTTTACAAAACACTCAAAAAAGAATTATCACCTATTCTCCTCAAACTTCCAAAAAATCCAGAAGGAGAGAAGGCTCCCAAATACTTTTTATGAGGCCACTATCACCCTGATCTCAAAATCAGATGAAGACATTACAGAAAAAGAAAACTTCAGGCCGATATCCTTAATGAACATAGATGCAAAAATCCTCAACAAAATATTAGTGAAAAAAATTCAGCAATATATTAAAAAGATCATACACCATGATCAATTGGGATTCATTTCTGGTATGCAATGGTGGTTCAACATCCAAAAACCAATTAATGTGATTTACCATATTAACAAAATGAAAATTAAAAATCATATGATCATATCAATAGATGCAGAAAAAGAATTTGAGAAAATCCAGCAGCCATTTATGATAAAAACTATTAAGAAAGTGGGAATAGAGGGACCATATTTCAACATAATAAAAGCCATATATGATAAACCCACAGCTAACATCATACTCAATGGGAAAAAGCTAAAACCATTCCCCTTAAGATCAGGAGCAAGGCAAGGTTGTCCACTTTTTCCACTTCTATTCAACATAGTTCTGGAAGTTCTAGCCACAGCAACCAGACAAGAAAAAGAAATAAAAGGCATCCAAATTGGTAAAGAGGAAGTAAACTTTTCATTATATGCAAATGACATGATACTATATATAGAGAACCCCAAAGACTCCACCAAAAGACTGTTAGAACTGATAAATGAATTTAGTAAAGTAGCAGGATACAAAATTAATATTCAGAAATCAGTTGTATTTGTATATACCAATAATAAAATATCAGAAGGAGAAATTAAGAAAACAGTCCCATTTACAATTGCTTCAAAGGCTATGAAATACCTAGGAATAAATTTAACCAAAGAAGTAAAAGACCTGTACTCAGAAAATTCTAAGACACTAAAGAGAGAAATTAAAGAAGATAAAAATCGATGGACACACATACCATGCTCATGGATAGGAAGAATTAATATCGTTAAAATGTCCATACTGCCTAAGGCAATATACAGATTCAACGCAATTCCTATCAAACTGCCAAGGACATTTTTCACAGAAATAGAACATATAATCCTAAAATTTATATGGAACCATAAAAGACCCGGATAGCCTTGGCAATCTTGAGAAATAAGAACAAAGTAGGAGGTATTATGATACCTGACATCAAATTATACTACAAGGCTACACAGTAATCAAAACAGCATGGTACTGGCATAAAAAACAGACACATAGATCATGGAACAGAATAGAGAGCCCAGAAATAAATCCATGCCTATATGGTCATTTAATCTACGGCAATGGAAGCAAGAATTTACACTGTGGTAAAGACAGTCTATTCAATAAATGGTGCTGGGAAACCTGGACAGACACATGCAAAAAAACAAAGCTGGACCACCTCCTTATACAATATACAAGAATAAATTCAAAAGGGATTAAAGACCTGAAGCCATAAAACTCCTAGAAGAAAATATAGGAAAAAAAATTTTACAGACATTACCTGGAGTAATATTTTTACTGATATATCCCATTGGGCAAGGGAAATAAGAGAAAAAAATAAACATATGAGATTACGTCAAACTAAAAAAGTTTTTTCACAGCTAAGGAAACCATCAGTAAAACAAAAAGGGAGCCTACTGAATGGGAGAAGATATTTGTCAATGACATATCTGACAAGGGGTTAATATCCAAAATTTATTTAAAAAAAACTCATTCAACTCAATACTAAAAAAACAAACAATCCAATTAAAAAATGTGCAGAGGACATGAAGAGACATTTTGCTAAAGAGGACATACAGATGGCAAACAGACCTATGAAAAAATGCTCAACCTCACTAATCATTAGAGAAATGCAAATAAAAACCACAATGAGATACCACCTCACCCCAGTCAAAATGGCTGTCATCAATAAATAAACAAACAACAAGTGCTGGCGAGGATGTGGAGAAAAGGGAACCTTCGAGCACTGTTGGTTGGATTGCAAATTAGTGCAGCCACTATGGAAAACAGTACAGAGGCATCTCAAAAAATTGAAAATGGAACTACCTTATGGAGAGCTATTCTACTCTTGGGTATCTATCCAGAGAATTCCAAAATGCTAATTCGAAAAAAATCTATGCACCCCTGTGTTTATTGAAGCAGTATTCACAATAGCCAAGACATGGAAACAACCGAAATGCCCATCAGTAGCCGACTGGATTAAGAAACTGTGGTACATTTATACATGGAGTATTATGCAGCCATAAAGAAGAATGAAATCTTACCATTCACAATGGATGGACCTAGAGAACATAGTGCTAAGTGAAATAAGTCAGACAGAGAAAGACAAATACCATATGATCTCACTTTTATGTGGAATTTAAAGAATAGACTAAATGAACGAACTAATCAGAAACAGTCTCAGAGACATATAGGAAAAACTGAAGGTTGCTAGATGGGGGTGGGGTGGGGATGAGGGAGAAGGTGAGGGGATTAGAAAGCACAATCGGTAACCACAAGAAAGTCAATTGGGGAAATATAAGCAATAATGTTGTAAAGATTTTTTCAGGTATCCGATGGACACTTGTCTTATTAGGGAGACCACTTCAGGGATGGTGTAGATGCCTCATCACTGCACTGTACACCTGAAGCTGAATAATAATGAATGTCAACTATAATTTTATATATATATAAATATATTCACAAGAAGTGGAGCACAGCATAAGGAATAGAGACAGTGGAAATGCAATGGCTGTATGTGATGTCAGAGGGGTAGTAGATTGGGGGAGGGGGTTATCACTTTGTGAGGGGTGTAAATGCTAAATGTCTAAGTGTTTTGTACACATGAAACTAATAAAAAAAACTAATAAAACTAAAAGAAGATGGCAATAGCAAAAAAAAAAAAAAAAAAAAAGAAAAGAAAAAGAAAGTCTCTGGTGGCCCAGTAAGGGAAACAATGAAGTCTCCAAAATGGGGAGCTATAACCACAGAATTCTCAAGTGACTGATACTATGAAAGAAAATATATATTCAACATCTCTCTAATCAGAAAAAATGCAAATTAAAGCAATAATGAAGTACAATCATTCACCTATCAATTTTTCGAAGATTTTTAAAACAATCCATAATATACAATGTCGGTTGGTAGTGTACTGAGATGGCTACTTTCTGAAAAACAATTGGTAATATGTGCCAAATGATTTAAGATACATTCTGTGACCAGTAATTCCATTTCTGGGAATCTATTTTAAGAAAATATTCATTGATTTGATCACAGGTTTATGTAAAAATATTCACTGAAGTGTTCAACAATTGGGGAAGGTTAAATAAATGATACATATCAACATGCAGCCATTACAAATCACGATTGCAAAGAATTCTTAACGATGGAAGAAGTGCTCACTCTATGTAAGAAACAAACAGAAGACAAAATTATATAACAGCATGTTGGTAATTTTTTGGAAAAAGAAAAAGTCAAGATGGAAAGAACCCAAAACAGTGATTATCGCTAAGTGGTGGAATTGTGTAGGGTCTTCTTAAAAAAATTATTTGCCTCTTACAAATGCTTTATAATCTGTATTATTACTAATATGATTAGCAAAATAGAAACGGTAGCTAAAAATTAAATCTAAAGTAAAAGAGCCAAAAGAAAACTGGTAAAGTTTGGTTAGAAATATCAGATGTGATTTACATTAGCAATTGTTCAGAGTCCTGACTATAAAAAAAGCAAGAAATAGCGCAGTATGTCAGAATTTACATATCTTTTTGTTGCTCAGCAACAAAAAGACAACTCATTCATGTATCCAAAGGAAAGCAGCAAATAACCACACATCCTTGTACATCAACAAGACAACCTGAGGCTCTTCCGCCACATTTGTTTAAGAAGGACAGTTACAAACTGGCTTGTCAACTCAGTTTCTGCTACTAGCTTAACAGTTTATGTGGTCAAAGCTGCAGTCTCCTATCCTTCTTATTTTGAAACAGAGAATGTACAGTCATGATTTCTCCCTCGTACACATATCTATAAGCACACATCCAAAATCATGCAAGTATTTGCATTCTTACCTGAATCATTTTAGTGTGGACCCCCTGCCCCATTTCAATTCCACCATGAGTCACCAGCACAGATCCATCTAGATAAATGTGAACGAGGGCAGCAGCCTAAGCACAAAAGATGAAAACAGTTCCCATGATTTTTTGACTAATGTTATCACGTCTTGTCAATTAAAACATTTGTCCTGGAAATGATCCCCTCCTTTCCATCTCCTGCCATAATATCCAAGGACACTTTTCCCGTCACCCGGAGCACATGCAGCAGAGACAGGGCAATGCTGGGGCATTCCGTGACCACCCAGGAGAGGCCTGATTGTCACTGGATAGCTTTGAGTCTGGGGCAGGACTATGCTCCTTAAGCTACTATTTCCTCAGTAGGACATGTGAGAGCACTGGTACCTTCAAGGATCCCCTGACACGGGTGGGGCAACAATTCAGGTTTGGGCTTGTTTTGGGGGTGGGGGGGGCATCAGTTTTAACATGCAAAGTTTAGAGTAGATAGTTTAGGGAATAGGCAGAAGAATTGTTTATGTGAATACATATTCCCATGGTTGTAGGTGTGTTATAGAGAAGCAAAAAGGAAAATCTAAGTAATATGAAACAGGCATTAATTTTTCTGCTGCAAAAAGAGCTAAGCTCATTTTTAATCATCTTGGCACAGAATTACAGAGCTTTAGTAGGAAGGGATCTTGGAACCAATCTTATCTAACTGTACAGCTCCCCACAAGGATCCAGAAGGAACCAAACTGCTCACAGAATTAAGGGCTGCTGTAATCAGAAACATCTCAACTCTAAGCTAAACATGTTTTACAATTAACAAGAACATGCCATATTGCAAGCCTGCTCATGCTAAACTAGTGGGTATGGAGGTAGCTCGGGAAACTGTGGGAAACAAGGATGGCTTCTTCATTTTGCGTCTCCAGAGTAAGAGCAATAGTAACAGCATATGGTCTTAAGAAAACGCTTCTAACACTGCAGTTCCAGAAGGCCTGCAAGGCACACCTTTTTGCAGCTGCTCAGCTAAGCAATGCCAGCCCCAGAGATAGGGTCTGGGCCAGGCAGAGGTCATTAAGCTGTTGACTAGTTTCTTATCATCTACGCTTTGATGCAGAGTGGCGTAATTATTTAGTACTTGTAACAGGGTCTTCAGAAATGCTGGAAACAAGCTCATTTCCATTGAATAAAGCTCAAATTTTAGTAAGCCTTTATCACTCACTGAGATTACTTATAAACAACCCTGGTAATAAGGGAAGTCAACGGACTTGTATGTCAATCATCAGACACAGCCAAGGAAAGGACTGCATTCCTAGCTGGATGCTCAGGCCACCAGAAGGAACTCCCTGGGCCACACCTGGAGACTTGCTTCTTTATTGGTGCCCAAAGGCTCACATTACTCCAGCTAATGGCAAGCTAAAACCTCTATCATTTCTAGTGAGACACTTTTGACAGTGAAAATGGGCTCTATTTACATGGTCAGCAGGTGTAAACTAGGGATGTATTAGGAAAATAGGGACATAGAGGTTCCCTTTCTCCAAGGACAAAGGCAGATGTTCACAGAGCAAGAGAGATTTTTAGAACCTTAAGAAAGGCATCATAGCCATAATGATAGCCCAACGGCCTTGGGAAGATGTAGCAGAGAGTATTTAACCGTCTGTTGACACATCACTCCTGGAAACACTGTCTTGTGCTCTTGGCCATTTTTTCTCAAAACAATAACGATAAGGAATGGCATTCTCTACAGATAGTACAGAGATGGCTGCCCTGGGGCTGCACATCAGATGTCAGCTGATGCCAGCAGCAGTGGTTGCTCCTGGGCTCTATTCTATGGCCCTTAATAGCACGCTTCTAGAATGTGAGCCCCCTGAAAGGCAGGACCCTCTCCTAAGGCATCCTTTGGAATGCAGCATAGTATCTCACATATAGTAAATGCTCAATAAAAGTTTGATAGATGAATTTACAACAGCATAGCCCTTCAATCTGTTTCTTAAGCTTGTAGACACTGTATTTGGTCTCCTTGGCTCAGCAAGCATTTCAGAAGTTGCTTGTGAATTAAATTATTAGCTAGCATATATAATTGAGCAACAATTACAGTGAATTGTGCATTTCTTACATCATATGGCCCAGCTGTCAGTGTCACTCTCCCTGTGTGTCCAGGGAGACATTTCTAGCAGAGACTGCTGAGTAATTTGTTCCATATGCTGCTGCAATCTACTTGCGCCATTCAAAATGTCAAATGTGGTTCAGTTAAGGGGCACCACAGGATGGTTCATCGTTAGCACCACAAAAGTTAATTCCACAAAGCTTCATCTATGAAATCGGCACAACTGGAGCATTAGAACAGATGGTTCTCCAATAATAAACTGGGAACTCGGTCTCTGAAATTTAAATCTTCAAGCAATGACTACCGGTTTTGGTAAGAAACTTACTTTGGTCCCACAGATTCCCAAAATGTCTCAGCCATTCAAACACTTGAGTTCCTACTCTGTGCCAGGTTCCATACTAAGACACTGGGGATACAGAGGTTAATTAGAGACTATATGTCCTTCAGTGTTCACAGTTCAGGAATTAAATATAATGCAGGTGAGGTATGTTTGATCCCTTAGCTATTGGGAGCACAGGGGCTCCTTCTGCTCTGGGAGGCATCATGGAAGGATAAAGGCACATGGGATCTGTGTCCAGACAGTCCTGAAGTGAAATCCTTGTTCTGTCATTCACTAGCTGGATGTCCTTCGCAAGACAGCAGACCTCTATGACCTTCCATTTCCCCGTCTATAAAATAGAATCACATCTACCCAACAGATAGGGATTCAATCAAGTGGGAAATGACAAATCACCCAGCCTAGGGCCTCACGCATAGAAGGTACTTAAATGTCATTTCTAGTTCCCTCCTCTATTTGGTTTGCTTTAGAATAGTCTTTCAGCATATGGCGTCCAGGAAGCATCTTGATTGATCTCAAAGTCCTTGATTCAGCCCGAAGCAAATGTTCTAAGCACAGAAGCTGGTTAGTTTCTGGGGGAGGGTGGGAGGAAGTGGTATGGGGGGAGCTTCTCAGGAGCCTTTGAAAACAAAGTACTGCTGGCTGCTGGCTGGTTTCTTCCCAGCTGAGCTGGATCCCACCTCAGTTCCCACTGAAAGGCTCCGTGAAGGGGCAGCTTGATGTAGTTGAGAAAGCACGGTTTCTGGGAACTCTCAGACCTGAGTTCTAGCTCCAGCCCCTCCTCTCACCAACTGTGGGATTTGGGGGCAAGTTATCTAAGCTCTCCAGCCTCAGTTTCTCACACTAAGTTAATACGGCTACAAATGCTCTAGGTTGCCCTGAGGGTTGAATTAGGTAAAACCTAAAATAACTTATAACATAGTAGGTGCTCAATAATCATCGTTATTTTTTACCTACTTTTTGAGAAATTTCTGATGAAGGAAATGGGAAAGACTTGGTCTACTGGAGACCAGATATTAAGTAACGGTAACCATTAAATAGAGGCAGTTGCCATGTCTACCACAGCCTAATGCCCAGGGGTTTCCAGATGACCCATAAACAGTGGAGATTGTTTTTCTCATGAGCCTGGTCAGTGTGCTCAAGGACAGACGGCCCAGACCGACCTCTTCGCTAGCTGCCAGTGAATCACTTTACCCCAAAACTGTATATTGTCCTTTTTTCTAGTGGTATTTTCCCCCCCTTTTTTCTTTTTGAATAATCTTATTTTTGCCTTTATTCCTCAACTATAGCCTCTTGACTGTCTCCCTCATCTGGGTAAATTGTGTGCAGATGACTAAACGGTTCTGTGTTGTTTTTGCCATCATAAACAGGCAAGGGGTGGGAAGGCTACAATAAGATCTCCAATTGTATTGTTAAAATTCTCCTCTGAGCTAATCCACCCGCAATCGTAACTATATGAAAATGTTCTAATGATTACACCAAACTGAACCAGGATGGTTAGGTGAAGGAATGGCTATGGGAACGAGGGGTGGACTTTCATATCTGCTTTTCCTGGCTTCCTCTGCTCCCTCAACAGCCAGCTTACACACTAATGCCCTTCACAGCTTCACCCCCATCTATCCCTATTCTGTCAACACACCTGCTACACCTTCATCATGGCTCAGCTGAAGGTGTGAATTCTGCAAAGGAGAGTGGCAACCGTTTTGAGGGCTCTGCCATCTTATCCACATATGTGCATATATATAAGACGTATACATATGGAAGAACATAGATAATAGGGGGCCCATTTCACTGCTGTAAATGAGCTAGAAGAGAGCAGTCCTTCACTAGCTGTTTGGGGTAAGTTTCATTCAAGAATGAAGAGGTAGAAACAGCAAGTAGGATTTAGCAACCAATTAGGCAATTTATGTAATTAATTAAAGAAATTAAACTGCAAGAACAGATTTTTAAGTTCCCCCTTCACACTTTTAATAGCTATGAAATGAACAAGCTCCTAAAATTGTGTTTTAAAAAATTGTTTAAATGATTTACTTGTCTGGATTTAGCTTACCCAAACCCACCATGAAGGGGAGGGGTACCTGCAAATGTCTTCCAGCCTCTCATTTCTATGTCATAGTCCAGGCACACAGAATCATACAATAGCAGGAAGAGGAGTCTTGGTGGCCATGGGTGCCACCCTCTTACTATATACTTGAGCAATTTGGGGCCCAGAGTGAGTTGACTCATCCGCTTAATGCCAGGAACAGGAGTAGACGTAGGGCCTCCTAATTTCTCAGAAAGAATGTTTGTCAGCAACCTGGGGACACGGGCAAAGCAGCTCTTGTCTCCTCTGAAGAAAAGTTAGTTTGGCTGGGTACAAACTTGGGTGAAGTTGAACAATCAGGTATTGCAACCATATGGCTAATTCACCTTCCTGGAAAGTTTCCTCAACACCTTTTGACTTGTCTGTTTGGAGAACTGACCTGAGCAGCAGCACGTGAGTCAAGGCCAATGGGATACTTCAGGGGCACCATGGCCAACCCCTTTTTCTTCCAGTAATTCTCCGAGTTGAATTTTTCCACGGCCGCTTTCCTCAGGGAGTAGGAAGACATGGCCATACATTCTTTCCAACACTGGATCAGATTCTTGGCACTAAACTCTTGTTTGCAGGGTGTTTGGGCAACTTCCTTGTACATGTTTATCATTCGGACCTATAAAAGGAAAGGAGATGAAAAGGGTGTTGGGGGTACTCGGCAGACAGTCTCTTCCATCCTCTGTCCTAGTCAAAATTTGCTCATCCTGTAGGCCCAAACTGAGTTCAACTTATTCCTTGTGGAAGCCTTTCCCAATGCATAACACTCTTCTACTGGGAGCTTCTGTCAAACATTCATACTCACATGCTTTTCATGCTGCTCTTGTGTAAGTTCAAAGGAAGGAATCCGTTCCTCATGTTTCTTATATAACTCAACACAGCCCAGGTACACTGCAGACTTAATTCTAGATGTCTTTGTGAATACTATTGAAAGGTAATCCTGAATTTAATTTCCAGGCTACACGATTTGGATTATTCAGATGCTATGGCAAGATAAGGTTGCTTACTTCCAAACAAGAAAAAAATGAAACTGTGTTTAAATAGAACTCAAAACTAAGATGAAGAACAAATTAAAGGATTCCAGCCCAGGATGTCTGAAGTACTGAGTAGAATTCTTCTTGTATTCCCCAAATTGGCAACTAAGGTCCCCGGCTGAGAACAAAAGGTCAAATACCTCACATTCTAACTTGAGAAAACTCGGCAGTTGAGGCCAGCCCATTTCCTCAAGCTGACCGAGGCCATTACAGACATATACTCTCCTCACCCACCTGAGAAAAGAATCCCCAGATCGTTATAAAAAGATGACTAGAGATTAGAAAGCTGTGCCATTTTGAGGAAGGCGGTGTTTTTAAGGGTGGCTATTCTCTCCTCCAACTTCCCTGGGGATGAAAGGAGGTGACTATCTGATTCTCCTCCCTAGTGCTACCAAATGTGACTGAGCATCTGGGAGAGAGGCTGTGGTGAGATGGCCAGGAAAGGAGGCACAAGGACCACCCACAAGTTCAAGAGACGCAGAAGATGGCTCCTGCCTGTGGCCACAGATTTTCATGCTGAGGGGAAAGAAGGTAGATGAATTGGGGCCTGGGGCTTTCCATGGACTGCTGCAGCATGGGGCGAAGAGGTGTGGACATAAGGGGACTGCTACATGAGGTGCCAGCTGAGGGTCAGTTGGAGGTTTAACCCCCCTGACAGGGGACTGTTGATTTCTGAGAGAGCTGGCAGAAACGGAGCCCACCGACAACATACTTGAAAAGTGGTTACATCTAACCAAGTGGATGACAGAGTGTTCACTGGGAAAAGTCACATGGGGAGATACCGTCTGTTTCCTCTGGCCCTCCACTTCCTCCCAACACTTCCTGCCAGCAGAAGGCACAGGGGAGGAGAAGGGGTAAGAGAGCATGGAGTCCCCCCACCCTAATTCCACCGCAGGGTCCGAGGCAGAAGAGGCACAGGAAGGGAACAGAGCTTGTTAATGATGAAGTTGGGACTGAGACTTAACTGAAAGGAGACAATTTTAGTGACTAAAGTGACAGAAATTTTAGGGCAGCTGCCTGAGATGTTAAGGAAGCAGGGGAAAGAAAGGTGTGACAGAACTTGTGAGGAGCAGGTGTACCCCCAACCAATGGAGACTCCCACTAAACAAGTCAGAATCCTCTGCTCACTCTTCAATATCTTCATGTCACCAGGACCTGAGTAAGACAAGGGTCACTTCACTGAACTTTGGAGTCTAGGCCCTGTATTAACTAGTTCACTGGGTTACTTCGGGCACAGCATTTAGCCCCGATGGATCTCAAATTCCTCAACATGAATGACTCCCAGTGGCCTGCCCACCTCTAACATTCTGTATCTTTTGTATACGAGACTAATTTACTGTTACCTTCTCAGGGGACAACCCACACTTGGCTGCAACTTTCGTGATACAGGATTCGGTGATCAGCCCCGTCTGAGGAAAGCCAAACCCACGCAGAGCCGTGTTGGATGGAAGGTTGGTTCTGCACACCTTCGCCCGGCAGCGCAGGTTGGGAAACTGGTAAGCATTTTCCATTTTCAGAACTCCTGTTTCTAACACCTGGGGAAATCCAGAGTTGATGTCATGAGACCCTCGTCCTTCTGTACCTGTGTTCCCATCCTGAGACCTCAGACTAAAACCAGGCCAGAAGTGACTGCCCCCGCTGCATCACATCGAACATGCTAAAATAGACCCAGATCTCAAATTCAATGTATTTTTACTATAAAATAATATTTAAGGATTTGAATAATTTTTCTTTTGAAATCATTTTTTTATTTTCACATTTTAAAGCTAATGCATTTTTTCCAGGTTTCAAGCATTTCTAAAAGCCTCTGAAGCATTCATAGGCCCCAAACACCAAATGTAATGAATATAATATACTAGAAAACAGAAAAAAAATGTTTCGTCATTTGGTCTAATGCATTGGTTCTCATCCAGGGGCAATTTTGCCCTCTTTGCCTCTGGGACATTTGGCAATGTTTGGAGACATTTTGGTTGTTAAGGCTGGAGGGTAGCACTGACTTCTGCTGGGTAGAGGCCAAGAATACTGCCAAATATCCTACACCACATGGGAGAACTATAACAAAGAACTATCCAACCCAAAATATCAATAGGTCTGAGGTTGTGTCTAATGCTTACATCTGGGAAAAAAGCTGTAAGTATAGGAAACATGGAGATAACACACAGATGCAGACTTAGCCAATATCTTTGGGTTCACTTTGGGGGCACAAGTAACATGTGGTTATCCCTACAATGAGGGCCTTTATGCTTTTATTATTAAATGTATTGAACTACTGAAAATTTTCTTAATTAAATCATTTTATGCCTCACTTTCCGGAATAGGAACTTGTTTCTTAAAACACTTACAAGTGCTGACTCATCCAGCGTGCTGCCTCCATTGCTATAATACTGCATATCCAGGGCCAAGATTCTGCCATCGTTCATGAAACCAACCTGGGGAAAGAGATTGACCTTTGATTCTGGTGCTGGGGGCCAAGTCTCTCCAAAGTTTGCTTTCTCACTTGTGAATCCTTCACACATAGCCAAAATGCTTCATGGCATTGGGTTTGGCCATGATTTCTCGGATATGACACCCAAAAAGCACAAGCAATAAAAGAAAGAATAGATAAATTGGACTCCATCAAAATTTGAAACTTCCATGTATCAAAAGACACAATCAACAGAGTGAAAAGACAACCCAGAGAATGGCATAAAATATTTGCAAATCATAGACCTGTTAAGGGGTTAATATACAAAATGTATAAAGAACTTCTTCAACTCAACAACAACAAAAAACAAACAACAGGTTAAAAAGTAGACATAGATATGTATATATATATGTATATATACCTCTCTCTATATATACATATATATATAACGTATATAGTTACAAGAAGAGGAGTACAGCATTAGGAATAGAGACAGTGGAAATGTAATGGCTCTGTGCGATGTCAGAGGGGTAGTAGATGGGGGAGGGGAGTTGACACAGTGTGAGGGATATAAATGATAAATGTCTATCTATTACATTGTTTTGTGCACCTGAAACTAATAAAAAATTTTTTTATAAATGTAGACATAGGACTTGAATAGACAGTTCTTCAAAGAAGATGTACAAATGTCCAAAAGCACATGAAAAGATGTTCAACATCACTAATCATTAGGGAAATACAAATCAAAAGCACAAGACACGACCTCACATCCATTAGGATGGCTGCTATAAAAAAAAACAACAGAAACAGAAAATAATAAATGTTGGTGAGGATGTGGAGAAATTGGAACCTTTGTGCCCCATTGGTGGGAATGTGAAATGGGGTAGCTGCTATGGAAAACACTATGGCAGCTCCTCAAAAAATTAAAACCAAAACTACCATATGATCCAGCAATCTCACATCTGGGTATTTTTCCAAAAGAATTGAAGGCAGGGTCTCAAAGAGATATTTGTACACCTATGTTCATAGCAGTATTATTCACAATAGCCACGGGGTAGTAATATCCATCAACAGATGAGTGGATAAACAAAATTCGGCATATACATACTATGGAATAGTCTTCCACCTTTAAAAGGAAGAAACTTCTGACACATGTTATAATATGGATGAACTTTGAGGACTTTATGTTAAGGGACATAGGCCAGTCACAAAAGGACAAATACCATGTGATTCCATTTATATGAGTGGTCAAATTCATAGAGACAGAAAGTAGAATGGTGGTTTCTCCAGGCGTTGTTTGGTAGATGAAGGAATGAGGAACTATTGCTTAATGGATGCAGGGTTTCAGTTTTACAAGATGAAAAGAATTCCAGAGTTGGATGGTTGCGATGATTACACAATAATATGAATACTTAATGCCACCAAAATATACACTTAAAAATGGTTAAGATGGTAAATTTTATGTTATGTGTATTTTGCCACAACTAAAGATAATAATGAAAAAAAAAGCAAGGATAGAGAAGATATGAAAGCAAAACAAACAAACAAAAAACACTCCTATTTAATCCATCACTACTGTCCAGTCAATTATTTTGTCTCCTCCTAAAGCAAATCAACTGTATAGGAGTATTTCTTGACCTCTTGTTCTTGCCGTAAGTCCTTGAATTCTGCCTCCTATCCTCTTACATCTCTACCAAAACCTTCTCCCCTAAAGCCACTGATCTTCTCCTAATCTTCAGATCTGGTGGCCTGCTCATACTGTACTCTGCACATTTTTTTTCACAGGGCCCAATTCAGTCAAAGCTCCTTGGCATATTTGGTGCTGTTGGAGGTATTGTAAATAAATACCTTTTAATGTTTTTAAGATGTATCCAATATTACTGTTTTCGGTCTGCACACTTTTCAATATCTCTGAACTCATTAAAGTTCACTTTAATGATTTTTGTTGAATAGAAGCAAATTCAAACCGAAGTAGTTAGTAGTCAAGGGCATGGACTATGAATTCCAGCCATTTGACTTTGAGTCCTGATTCTGCCACCCAACCTGCTCTGGAATCTTAGGCAAGCTCTATAACCTATCTGTGAAACAGCAGGAAGTAAGGTAATGCATGGAAAATCATAGGCAAGTGATTGAAACATAGCAAGTACTCTAAATGTAAATTATTGATATTACTATTATAAATATTGTTAATATCATCTTCTGTCCTCACACTACCCTCCATCAGAAAACATTACTTTCTCATAGTTTTAATCTCCACTATGCTGATGGCTTCTGTAACTATAAGTCAGTCCTTTCAATGAAGTCTCATTGGTGAAGGACATTTCTACTTAAATGTCCTGTTGTCACTTCCTCCCCAACACTTACACAAACAAACTCATCACTGCCCCTCCAGATTGGTTCCTTCTCCCAACTTGGCTCTTTCTACTAGAAAACTCCAAGTCATGTGTGTGGTTTTATTCTGCATTGTATTTTGCCAAGTTTGTCACCAAATTTTAATAATGGCTCCTGGACTCATCTCTTTTTCTATATCCTGCTATCATAGCTCAGACCTCAACTGCTTCATATTTGAATGTATCAGCTGCCTCCTGCTGGTCCGTTTGCCTCCATCCTCTCGCTTTCCTCGGCCATCCTGCCCAGTGCCATGATAACACTCTCCCCAATGAACCCATGTTTGGTTATGACACTTGACTGCTCAAGGATCTACTCAGTCTCACTCTTTCTGATGAGATCAAGTTTAAACCTCCATCCTGGGATTCTCAGGCCCCTCTCAGCCTGGCATCACCTAATCCAAACAATCTTATTTTCCACTCTGTGCTCTAATTCCCCTTCTCCCTTTATTCCTGCCCCCATCAAACATGCAATGTTCATCCCACCTCTGCATTTTTGCTCTTACTATTCCCACAACTTGGTATACCTTCTTTCTGCCTATTCATTCTTGAAGGTTGTTTACGTTTCACCTTTTCTAAGAAGCCTCCTGCAAACACTTCAACTCATGTTCATCTCTCTCCCTATAGTTTACTATGTGTGCCTCATCTTTTAACCTGAAATTATTATGTTTTCATAATGACTTCATACGTGTAAGTCTTATTTCGTCCTCAACCACTAAAATGTAATCTCCTTCAGGACAAAGTTCACTCTAATAAATCTTTGTTGAACTAAACTAAATTCAAATAATAGCCTAGGGTGAATGTGAATTGAAGTAGATACATTCATTATCTTCTAAAAATATGTATGCTGGTACACCACTTGTAGTGGAAACCATACTATGTGTTCAACAAATCCTGTTGTCCTTCATCTTAGGCACACAGGAAGACTACATTTCCCAGCCTCCCTTGCAGTTAGGTGGCAAAGTTCTGGCCAATAATAGGCAGATAGAAGTGAGGTTCACCACTTACAGGCCTGGTACCTAAAACACTACCCACATGACACTCTGTGCTCCCTTTCTTCCCTTGTCTGCTGCCCACTGCAAAAGACCCAGTGGAGGAGTCAGAGTACGTAGGGCAGTACTATCCAATAGAAACTTCTGTGCTGTTCTATGTCTGGATATAGAATATGGCAGGCAGTCACTAGCTGCATGTGATTACTGAGCACTTAAAATACAGCTAACGCAACTGTAAAACTGAATTTTTAATTGTATTTAATTTAGTACATTTAAATTTAAATATAGCCATATGTACCTACTGGCTTCCATATTTGACAGTACAGTCCGAGGAGACGATGGTGGCCCTAAGATGGAAAAAGCCCGAGTCCCTGAATGATTTTGTGGGGCAGTCCTCTCCTCTTATGCCCCTTTCCTCCCCCCGTCTCCCAGCCAGATTACACTGGGCTGTTACTTGAGCAAAAATGAACACAATAAAGGTTTAAGTCCTTGAGAGTTTTCAGTTGTTTGTTAGAGTCTCTAGCCCACTCTGACAAGTAAACTTATTTCTTAGAAAGCAAAAGAATAATTACTTTCAGCTATGGAAACTTTTCCAGGAATTTTTGTGACAGAGTTTTATAAAAATACACTTGGTACACTTAAAAATAAGGAACCTGTTGTCAAATTTTTTTATAATTTCACGTAACACTGTTGTTATAGGAATTATTCTATTTTCACTTCTTTTATATGTGGGACAGTATGGTTATCAGATCTATTTTCATGGACCTATATACTCATATGTTTTCCAGTTATTCACTCTGTAGCAGCTAATACCAGTAGCATGTTTTCACAAACTGACATTTTTGAGCAAAGCAGAAAAGCCTAATTAAACCAGACAGTAATCAAACAATTAGCACAAGAAATAGAAAGTTAAACAGATGCAGTTTGTTGATTTGCTCATTGTTATTCCCCACTAGAGAGTAGCCAAATGCTGCCCTCTGCATTTATGGAATGTTATATTTACAACATGAATCCTCCTCTGCCCTCCTTCAACTCACTTTGTACTTTCCAAGATAAGGGTGGCGACCTCCAGTTATCAACATGTCTTCTCCTCGTTCCAGAATGCAGCGGACTGCATGGCCATGTCTAAGACAGAAAAAAAGCAAGAGATGTAAGTAAACTCTTTTACCAAGTAAGTCTTTTCTGGGGTTTATATAACCCCTAGTGACAGCTTGAGTGGCATCCATACACATTAGAGAACAACACAACTACTCCCTGAGTCCAGGCCGTGTGGATCTGGAGCATATACAGTGGCCTCCCCTCCCTTTGGCACAATGCCTGGCATTCTCTACTTATGGGAGAGAGGCTCATGGGTGCCAGAGTCTCCAGAGTATTGTTTTCTGGGTATTTCCCATTGTGATAACAACCTCTGCTACAGGCATATAGTCCAAATGCCACATTATAGACTGGTTACAAATGGAGGAACTCAGGTGGGGTGTGACTGTCAAGTGCTCCCAGATAGGACAGGTCTGGAATCAAGGGCTTTTTGTACCATGGGATAGAGGAACTGACCTATATTACTGAGCAAAGAAATGAAGCCTTATGGGTGTACCTGCTCCAAAGACAATTTCCTATGGTAATATTTTGAGATTCTAGAAGGAAAATGGTAATATAAATAAAGGTAAGCATAACAAAAGCAAAATCTCCATGTAAATCAAGGGAACACACACACACACACACACACACACACACACACACACACACACACACGCTAAGGACAAGTAACCTCCACCCTTTCAAGACCTGTTTCTGTCTACTCCAAGTACTATAGTATTTTCACTGTTTTTAAATTCTTTTCAGTCACTGATTCTCATTTTGGTTCTTATAGTATATAGGTTGACAAGATAAGATAAAAAAGTTGTAATAAGCTGGTAACTTGTTTGCATTTATATTATATGTTTATGTTACGTGTGACTTTAAATAATCTTGACCCAGCGTCTTCGTCCTTAATTCCAATATTGCTAATATTCAGCACAACCTCATTTTATTTTTAACCTATTTAGGAGATTTTCTTCACTTACTTGTTAGCGGCAAATGCGGTGATGGCTGCCATGATGCCAGTTTTTAACGTCTTCCCCCCAAACGACCCGCCAGCACGCTTTACATGACACATGACCTTGTTAGCTGGGAGCTTCAAGACTGAAGCAACTATGTCCTGTGAATGATGACAGTTCTTATTAATTTGACCCATAAGCCGCAAGGGAGTGGGACAGCCCTTACACATTTTGATTCCATAATGTTGTACATGATACACAAACTGTGTGGTTTTACACAGTTTAATGGGATGATTTCCAATAACCTGGGCATGCATCCACACTGATCTCAGTGGTATTTGGTTATAATGACATTGCCAAAACTCATTAATGTTGAGTAAGCCTTTCAATAGCATTGAGGCATTTCTGTGCTAATAATTAAAAAAAAATTTCCTCATGAGCTATACCCAAAATATCCTTTCCACACGAATCCCTGGGGATTGTTTCCTGAAGCAGTGAGGTTCTGTGGCCTTCCAAACCTCTCTCAGATTGGGTTTTTCCTCTGCACTCTCCTGTTCTCCACTGGAGAATGCATACATCTCACCTCCCATTTGGATTACTGCTACAGTTGGCCAGTGGGTCTTCCCTGGTGGTAGGTCATGCTCTTTCTTGTCATCCTAATGTTAAGAGGTCACTTAGTCTTAACAACTCATTTTTATAGATGGGGAGCCCAAGAGAGATGAAGTGAGGAGCAAAACAGGACTGGAATAAAGTTTATGTGACCCTCCTTAGTGCTCCACCTTCTAAAGTCCTCACTCTCTACATTTCCACATTCCTACTTGCTCTGGCAGCAATACTGGCTCCTCGTGACCTACTGAATCAAGACCCATTTGCTTTGTTTCTCTTACTTTCACCCTGATGCTTAAACTAGCCACCCCTAAGTGCATCCTCCATCCCAGCTTGGGTAGTCCTGTACCATCTCTCCTTTCCTACATGCATGCTACCTGGTATATGACACAGGCAATGAGTGTTTGCAGAAGGGACAGATGAAGGAAGGAAGGGAGAGAGGGAGGGAGGAAGGAAGGAGTGCATTTGATCTTTGTGTGGAATTGTCTGGAAATGGCATCTCTTCTCACCATCTAGACAAACCTCACTCTCAGTATAAATCCAAACTTAAGACTTCATTTTCATGGCTCTTTCTGGATGATTCTAGCTCTTAGTAGCCCTATGTTCTTTTAATTTTCCCACATGTGTAAATTCTGACTTAGCTGATTTCTACTAGGTTGCATTCTGCCCAATACGGTTTCCTAACTGCTTCATGTGATTTGGGTCTTATAGGCTTCTTTTCTTTTTCCAGTTTTATTGAGAAATAAATATATTGGTCTGCAATTTTTGTGTGTGTGGCATTTGGCTAGAGTAGAGTAGTTTTTGTACAAAAGCTTTCTGTCTTGTTAGCCTCCCTTTTCCTGGTCCTTTATCACTGTATAAGTTTAAGGTGTAAAGAAAGCATATGGTTTGATTTACATATATTGTGAAATGATTACCACAACATGTTTAGTTAACATCCATCATCTCATACAGGTACAGTAGAAAGAAAAAAAATTTCTCCTTGTGATGAGAACTCTTAGGATTATTCTCTTAACAACTTTCCTTTATTATCATTCAACAGTTTAAGTGCTGGTCATCACTTCTTTTGTATTCTTAACAGTATCAAGAGTATAGCAAAAAAAGACCTGCTAATTTCATAACTGTTTTAAAGTTATACATCCACAAACAGAGCTCTACTTTTATAATACTAACTTAAAAGCTTTAAAATTGTATGCCTATTAATAATCAAATGGACATGGCTATTAGTATTCCAAATTCCTTCAGTTTCTAAAATGACATTTTTGTCTCTAATTATTCTTGGTATAGTTTTCTGGTAGAAACCACTTAGCCACATCCCCTCCACAATGGTCCGGTGCTACCTGGATGAATGTGGGACCCTGTGCAGACACATAAATATCCATTTCTTGATCCTCTGCTCTGGGAACAGCAAGCATGCTTTGGGTTTCCATATAAAAATGTTCTTGACCTCCCATATGTGTTTCACCTGTTAGAGGAAAATACATGAGAATCAAGAAGGCTGTCACATAGCACAGGTAGCATGCTTCAGCTGTTATCTCATTATGGAGACATTCCACTGACAATGCTTCTGCTGGGGCAGCAGGCTGTATGGTGAAGAGCCAGAAACAACCATCTTTAGCTTTCATTATACCTGCAGATTTGAAGTAGAGTTCTGTAGAGGAATCTGTCATGTCTACCAATACAATAGATCAGAGTCCTAAGGAAAGGTGTGTAACTCTCTAGAATCAAAATAGTATGGCAGGGAGACTTCTAGTTCCAAGACGAGATGGTATTGATACCTTTCTCCCTGTCCTTCTGCTAAGTATATTTAAAAACCCTGGGCATTATACATAAAAGAAACATAAGAAGACTCTGAAAGGTAAAGAGGAGAAGGCAGACCAGCTAGGGACTCTGGGACTTAAGGAAAGACACAGTGGTGAGTTCAGCGGGTTTTGTTGCTGTTGTTTGCTTCATAGAGCCCATACTGGATGCCAGAGATACCAGAAACCCAAAACCACTAGCAGGAAAAAACAGAAAAAAAAAACCAAGAAAAACCTACTTTCTCTAGATAAAGGATGAGGAAAGAAGAAGCCTAGCAAGACAGAAAGCTGTTATATAAAAACGATTGCACTCCAGCCAAACAATACAGAAAAAACTGCAGAACAATCTTTATCTGCAAAAGTTGAGTGGCGAGCCTAGACTTCTGCCATGATCAGGTTATAATGAGGTACCCCAAACCCTCTCCTGGGGTGGCGTCAGTGGAGATCATGCAGAAACCTGGGCTTCCGCCCTCCACTTGGCAATAATGAAGCATCACCCTGTTTCCCCCCACCAACACAGGGTCAGAGGAGCTTTGGCAAAGTAGAAGATTTAAATAAGATCCAGAGTCTTACAACATAAAACCCCAAATGACCAGGATACAACCAGAAATCACTCATCATACCAAGAACTCAACTTGAATGAGGAAAGACAATCAACAGAAGCCAACCCTGAGATGACACAGATCCTGAAATTATCTGACAAGGATTTTAAAGTAGCCATCATAAAAAATGCTTCAATGAGCGTTGACATAAATACTTAAAATAAATGAAAAAAATAGACAATCTCAACAAAGAAGCAGAAGATATAAAGAGAAGCAAATGGAAATTTTAGAATTAAGAAATACAATAGCTAAAATACAAGAGGCTCAATGGACGAGCTCAACAACATAATAGAGAAAACAGAGGAAATTATCCAAGAACAAGAATAAAGAACAACAGAAATTTCCCAACCTGAACAACAGGAGAACATAGACTGAAAGAAAATGAACAGAACCTCAAGACCTATGTGACTAAAATAAAAGACTTAAAATTTGCATCATTGAAGTCACGTACTTAAAGAAATAATAGTTGAAAAATTCTCCAACTTAGTAAAACACATAAACCTACAGATTCAAGAAGCAGAGTAAATCCCAAAGAGGATAAACCAAAGAATTCCATGCCAAGACACATCACAGTCAAACTGCTGAAAACTAAACACAAAGAAAACATATTGAAAGTAGAGAGAGAAAAACACTACCTCATTTATACAGGAAAATACTTCATTCAGATGGCGGCAGATTTCTTGTCAGAAGTCATGAAAGCCAGAGGAACCGGTACATCTTTCTTCAAGTGCTAAAAGACCTGTCAACTCAGAATTCTATATACCCAGTGAAAATATCCTTCAAGAATGAAAAAGAAATCAATACATTCTCAGATGAAGGAAAAGTAAGAGAATTTGTCGTCAACAAATCTATCCTAAAATAATGAATGGCTAAGGGAAGTTCTTGAAACAGATAGGAAATGATTTAAAAAAGACCTTGGAACATCAGGAAGGCAAGAGAGCAATGGAGAGAATAAAAATACAGGCAAACACAATAGACTTTCTTTTCCCCTTGAGTTTTCCAAATTCTGTTTGAAGCAAAATTACAGCATTGCTTTATGTGGTTTTCAATGTATGCAAAGAGCATTTTAAAGACAATTAGAAATGAGGGAGAGTATGTCTGGGCCAAAGGAATAAAAAATGCCCCATGCTGCATTTGGGTGAAGTTGTCCAGAAAATATAATGAGGATGAAGATTCACCAAATAAGCTCTGTATGTTGGTTACCTATGTATGTACTTGTCACCACTTTCAGAAATCTACAAACAGTTAATGTGGATGCGAACTAACTTCTGATTGCCAAATAAACGTATAAAACTGTTCCCTCCCCTACCCCCCCCAGAAAAAAACCCACTACAGATAAATCAAAATGGAATTCTAAAAAAATGTTCAAGTAACCCATTGCAAGGCAGAAAAAAAAATAAAAACAGAGGCTAAAAAAAAAAACTAGAATACAACTATTACATTAATATTATTAGTATTAATGATTACCCCTAAGAATTTATTTGGTTAAACATCTACTTCATTTAAAAAACACAGAGCTAAAACATGTGAGACAGCTGTTTCTGTTTAAACCCGTGCGGAAGACAAAGCTCCAGAGCCCTGTCCCCTCGTGCTGCCCACCCCACAGCCCTGCACCACACTGCCCTCTGCTCACCCGAGGATGGCGCTCTCAGCTCTCTAAGCTGGAACTAATCCTTGAGATAAAAGTGTTATCCCAGTGAGGGTGTAGGAGTGATTCCTCCCGGCATATTTACATTTTAAGAAGAGGCCCTTCCGCCCGGTGGCTCAGGCGGTTAGAGCTCCATGCTCCTAACTCCGAAGGCTGCCAGTTCGATTCCCACATGGGCCAGTGGGCTCTCAACCACAAGGTTGCCCGTTCAACTCCTCGAGTCCCGCAAGGGATGGTGGGCTCCATCCCCTGAAACTAAGATTGAACACGGCACCTTGAGCTGAGCTGCCTCCCGGATGGCTCAGTTGGTTGGAGCATGGGCTCTCAACCAAGCTGTGCCCTCCACAACTAAGACTGAAAGGACAACTTAAGCTGAACAGCACCCTCCACAACTAAGATTGAAAGGACAACAACTTGACTTGGAAAAAAGGCCTGGAAGTACACACTGTTCCCCAAAGTCCTGTTCCCCTTCCCCAATTAAAAAAAAAAAAAAATCTTTAGAAAAAAAAAGAAGAGGCCCTTAAAGATAGTAAAGCCATTAAGACATGAAGCAGTTTATCTGTACTATGCCCAACAGGACAGGTTGTGGGAGGAAAATCTCAGTTCCAGGTCTCTTGCAAATTCCACTAGACAGATTGCCAGCTACTTCTCCAGTGTAAAGCCCATCCCAGCTAATGGAATTTTAAAGAGATAAATGAGAAGCAGCTTCATGTAGAGGAGAGAATGTGCTAACTTCAGAGTTGGGAAACTTGGACAGATGTGATTCCTGGTCAACCACAGGCCTCTCTGGCTTCAGCTGGCTCATTTGTAAACAGTGTTCTCTAACGCCCATCTAGAGCTATGACACCAGGCTTGGGTAGGGCTGAAATCTTCCCAGCCCAGAAAACAACCAATAACACCACTCCCTTCCAGAACGCAGTCTAAGACTTGGTGTAATGCTCCACATACTGTATCTTTAAAAAAAAATTTTTTTGGAGCACTTATTATCCTAACAGGCAGATAAAGTATTATAATTCTTAACTCCAATTATCTCACAGTGAAACAAGTAGTCAAAAAATCTTAATCAAAATGACAATTGCAGAGTAAGAAAAAAAACCCTCAAACCAGTGAGTTAAGAGAATGAAACTTAAAAGTAGTATATGTGTCTCTTTTAAAGCTTCCTGTTAATTAATAGGTTTTATCCTTTTTAACAGGGTCTGATGCAAGTAGCCAGTTAAAATTCAAGTAAGAGACAGACTGAATAAACTACCAAACTGAATTAAATAATTCAATAAGATGTGAAGGGAAAAATACCATAATTAAATTCTCATATAAAAACATATTGTGGCAAGAACAGAGCCTAGGACATATTATGGCACAAATGGAAGAACTCTCCCTAAATCTTGATAATTTCAAGATTTTCACACCATGGATTCATTCTCTATGATAAAAATGCTCCCTCTTCCTCGTTCCCCAAAACAAACTCAACTTTCGTGTGTTTGCCACATTTTATTAATCCTACGAATCACGTGGAGCACTCTTAAAACTGGTCAAACAAACAGATTCCTGGGGTACCCTGGATCCTCCAACTCCAGAATCCCAAGAAAGGGGCACAGGAATCTCCAGGCTGCTTTCCTAAGCATCTTACAGTGTGAAAAACTGGGAAACACTGGGTTCGATAGATGCACGCCTGCCAGTGCATTAGCTCAGTAACAGACAACCTATTCTAGAGAAGAACAACAGAAACATCTAAACCTAATAATAATTATTGCTCACAGTTGTGGACCTGTTACTATGGGCCAAGTACACGTATATTATCTCTTATAATGTTCACAGAGGCCCTTCGAGACCGGTATTATTTTATCCATGTACAGGCACACCTCCTTTTTGTGCGCTTCACTTTACTGCCCTTCACAGAGGTTGTGTTGTTCTACAGATTGAAGGCAAGACCCTCCACCAGCAAAAAGATGATGACTCGCTTTAGTGCGATGGCCTGGAAGCAAACCTGCAACACGTCTGAGTGACGCCATAAACATATGGAACTGTTGTATGACCGTGGTCATGTTCCTTAACCCCTCTGGGCCTCAGTTTCCCAACCTGCAGGGTGGTTGTGAGCAGGAAAAAGACAACCTCTATATAATGACTAGGGCCGCAACTGCTTCCCCTGTCATCATTTTTTCCAGATAGTTTTACCTTCAAGAATTTGATCAGCCAATTTAAATGCTTCATCAACACTTCCATATTCCAGTTTCCTCTCAGGGCAAGTGGTCACGGCCCTGACCACTTTGGCTTGCTGCTGTGCTCTTTACAACACACACACACGCACACACACACACACACGACACAGAGGAAAACACATCTGTGAATGAGGGGCCTGCCCCGAGGAGCACACCCACCTAGGCTGATTTCTAGAAGGCAAAGGCAGCATAAAACTAGACAGGCTTAGAAGACTTCCAGGGCTGCTTCCCCTCTCATCATTATTCTTTTGTCCAGATAGTTTACCTTCAAGAATTTGATCAACCACTTTAAATGCTTCATCAACATTTCCACATTCCAGTTTCCTTTCTGGCTCATAGAAGGAATTGTGTTGTATGGCTTCCTAGAAAGAAAACAGAAAAGTGAGGTCACTGGGGCATACCATCCAGCCCTACGGCAGCAGACACACGCCGTGGGCCGTGGGTCAGTGGGGGCATCGTTTGAGTCTGGGCAGCATGTCTCCTTTTCTCTGGCATCCCAGGCGCTTTCGGCACAACCCCATGAGTTGAGCTAAGAACCAGGCCTCAGAGACTCCCCACAGAGCAAATACACACGTCCTCATTGAGTCAAAAGAAACAGTATGCTCAGAAAAAACCTGGCACCTAGGTGGTCCCAGAATGGCACTACTATTTTCCAGGCAGATTGTTCCTTTCATTCCACAACCCATTTTATGCAGCCAGGGTCACGCAGAGCTTGAACTCTGGACCCAGTTGGAGTTGTGTCCATTTACTCCACTTACTAGCTGTTTGACTGTGGGTCTATGACTTCACCTCTCTGAGCTTCATTTGTCAAATGGAGGTGTAGTTGGACACATAGCTCTGATAGGGTTGTGGAGAGTATAAAAGGAAACGAGGCGCGTAAAGAGCTTACATGACATGTAATCAGTGCCGGGTCAATGCGAGGTGAAGACTCTAATAATGAGGATTGTGAAGGCCCTGCCCATCAGCCCCACGCTTCTGCTTTGGGGGGATGAGCTCTTGGGACGTCCACTCCTGGTCTCAGATTCCATTACAAGTCCAGTGTGGGCACCACAAATCCACTTGTACACCGGCTCTTACTGGCTTTCCCTGTGCCCAGCAGAGGGGTACACTAGTGGGAACACAGAATCAGGGATGCAGCTATAATGATCTAGGCTGGTTGTCTTACCTATCCTTCAGAATTTATCTTGCTGTGATCCCTGTGTTCACTGGCCAGTGTGACATGCCAGCTCCTGCCAGCACTATCTACCATGGGTTATTGTCTGTCCATGAAGTTCCAGCTTGTTGGCAGTTGGGAATTCTCCTAACCCTGGTTCCCTCTGACCAGCAGTAGGGTCTAGACCTGTCCACATACCTTACAGGGATGTTCTGTGGTGTCCCTGCCATTTTCTCCATTCAGAAAGTGGGCTGGTTTGTTTTTAGCCATTGTGGGGCCCAGGTTCTTTATAGAGTGTTTGTTGACTTGCTCTATTACTGACCAGCTGTGTGACCTTGGGTAACCCCATCTTTCAGTTTCCTCATTAGAATGGGGATAATAACTATTTTTTATTTCATAGGACTGTTGTGAGGATTTAGTGAGTTGATGTATGAAACCTGCTTAGGACTATGCAACTATTCAGTGAGCTCTGTGTAGGTATTGGCTATGGTCACTTTGGTCATGATGATAGATGAGAGATTCTGGTCGAGAGCGTATTTCTCTCCCCGTGGTCATCAGCTTGACCCCTTGAACCAAGAGCTTTCCTATTCAAACTATGTATTAAAAACTCTAAAAAGCATAAGCTAGGTTAAACCTCAGAGAGTAGTGACAGAGATACATTTGTTCTTATCCTATTTTGACTGGTGACACACTTTCTACTGGAATCAATTCAGGTGATTTTATTATTAATCCAAGACTCAGATATTCCAGGTAGGAAACAGAAGTTAAGTTTCACAAACCTTGTTTTAAAAAGTTTAATCTTTTTCTGCTTCACTTGCTGCTTTGTCTTTGAGTGACTCTGGGCTAATTTCCTGGTCAGGGAAGTGATACAAGAATGTCAGTGTGTAGGGGGCTGGCATATGTCCTTGCTATAAATAAATGGATTCAATCTACTTTGATCTAGTTGATTGAGCTTGGAGAGCTTAACCTGATAAAAACATGAGGCAGTTCTACTCCACAACGTCAAAGTTTGGCATTTGATGCTGGTATTCTCTGGCAGACAATTAGAGATCCACTGAGAGCAGCTGCGGAGGGTGGGAAGAGAGTCGTATCAATTTGCTTATTAGGAATTTTATTTGGCTGGAAGGTAGAGCCAAGGAAGGGATGCTATCTAATCACTGGTATTGGGCAAAGGATTACAAACAGAATTTTTGATGAAACACCACCTAAATGATTTCTTATAAAGAAGTATAATGTTAGAGAAGGAATATATTACAGTAAGGAAGCACAGCAGGCAACATAGGAATGAAAGGGTCTGAGAAGGGAACAGAATATTTGAATCTGAAACTGGCCAGGAAAATTTAGAAGGCCTAATCCCCCTCTGACTCCAACCGGACTCCTATATTTTTGTCTTCTTGACATGATTTTATTTTAATTTTAGAACACTGAGGACATGGTCCAGAAACAAACGCTGAGCTCCTGGGTATAAAGCATCATGAGAGGAGACACACTAGAGGCCCAGTTCTCCAGGGGGCACTAACCTTGGCTGAGTCACTGCCTCATCTTCTGCCTCATTGCTGCTTTCCCAACTTTTGTGCTTTTACTACTTCATAAATTATAAGAACCAATGATATGCAGAAGAAGACTCTGTCATTACATGGAGATGAATCTTAAAACTTTCATACATTTCAAACTCCTTTTTAAACAACGGGATAGGAAATGCAATTCTCCAACTTGTTTAAGTTGCTGAAATATCTGTAGGCATCATAGGATTGATTTCTCATACTCATTTACGAAATGCATTAAAGGATCTATGTAAAAATGGCGTCTCCAATATTTGCTTCCCAGAACATCTTGTTGGTTCTCACTATGTGCCTGAGAGAGTCTGGGTGAAGGTGAATACAGTAAGTCCTCACCTAACATGGACAGGTTCTTGGACCTGTGGCCAAATGACAAATAATAAAACCAATTTTACTATAGGCTAATTGACAGAAACAAGGGTTAAGTTCCTAAGCATCCCATCAACGTTATAACAAGTGACGTTGAACAGAATGATGTTATTCAAGCACCTGCTATACAGGGTTATAGGGTGTGTCCCCTCTGCTGGACATTGTTGGTTGCCCATCCATCATTCTTCTCACCTGTCCCCTTCCAAACAATTCTCAGATTTCTGTTTGGGTCTCCACCACTCCCCCATACAGCCCATGTACTTCAAAGTAATCTGACACCCCAGCAGTAACCAACAGCTCCCCCATTCCTCTGGCCAGTCATTAATGCAGAATTGGATATGACTGAGTGGTCTGATGCAGGTGGATTTCAGGACTCATGGAATGTAGGGACAATGCTGTTCTCTTTTGCTTCTTGGATATGAACTAGAAGCTCCTGGCTGCCAGCCTGTGACTACAGGAAATAAAGCCTGTACTGTGAGCAGCAGAGAGGTGAGGCAGGAAATCAGGTTTCTTGCTAACACTGATAAAGGTTTTGGGCCAATAAAGCCCCTGTGCTTTGGAAGTCACTTCGAGTCAGGTTTTCTTTCCTGTTATTGTAGTCTAAAGCATTTTATGACGACACCACTGACATCTGCTTTTCTGGTACCACCGTTGAACTCATTACCTCAATTGTTAGGATCACGGGCTCCAAATCCTGGTAAACAATCTTCACTCGCTTTGCAGCTCGCTTTGCATGAATCTCAGAATCCGCAATCACGGCACAGACGATCTGACCCACGCAAAATACCTACAACACAGCAAAGGCCTTTGTTTTCAAGGAAAGCAGGTACCAGGTCCTCTCCTCTCGTCCATTTTTCTCCTCCCTCTTAGCACAGAGCTAGACACACAATAAACAAGCCCTTCACATGTGTCCCCACTGCAGTGCTGTGGGTAACAAAGGCTTCGGGAGGCAAGTGCATTTGTCAGAGTCGGCCTGTGGAATTTCACTGTGGAAATTCAGGTCTTTTTGCTGCATCACTGGCAGTGGTCGCGGGAGAGGGGCAGGAGTTATGCTGCCTCCTGCACAGCAGACTGGGGCTCCAGGCCCAATAGACAGGATTGCTTGAAGGCCAAGTAGCCTCACAGAGCCAGTCCCACAGCTTGGCCTGTGGCTGCCACACCATGAGCAGGGCCATTCTGACAGGTGGCTTCTGCTTTCATGGACTGGGAAGGCCCGGAAGTCACAGCCCAGCTCAGCCAGAGATGAAGGAGAGAGGGAGGAATAACACAACCCTGCCAGTGAGCAAATCTGTGCCCCCACTGTGGTGGAGCACAGGCTCTCAGGGACGGACAAGAAACTGTGCCAGCCAAGGTGTGACCAAACACAGAGCATTTGTGTTTCACCTGCAGGCAGGTAGGCGACCCAAGGAGTTCACAGAGGGACCAGGGCAGAAAGTTGATGGGAGAAGAATGAAATGAAGGCTCCAGAAAGGTAAAATAATCAGGACTGGAAAAAGTCACCATGACTGTTTAGTTCTCTCCCACCTTATACCTTGATCACAGTTAAAACGTAACCACTCATTTTGAAAATCTACATTGGACTATTGGGTCTTTTTTACAATGAGCATATAGTAGTTTTATCATTAGGAAAATATAGTAGTAAAAAATGTTAAAACTGGCACACACACACACACTCACACTCACACTCACATTCACACACACTCACGCAAGGGTTTTTGTTGGGTGTGGGTCGATGGGGGCAGTGGGGAGATAAATGAAACAAGAATGGCAAAACATTCGTAATTGTTGAATCTCTATTTTTGTGTATGCTTAAAATTTCTACAGTGGAAAGAATTTTAAAAGGCACAACATGTTATGCACAAATGTTAAAAAAAGGAATTAAACTCACAAAGGCAATCATTCACATCGCCCCTGTTCTCCATTCTTGCTGGTTTTGCCCGTGACCTGGCACACAGGCACGGCGCCCAGAAGCTCGTAATCCACATACCCACACCTCAGAGAGCAGGTACTATCGTACAAACAGGAATGGGTTTGCTTGTTTAGTTAACATGTATGCAAAGGCCATAATTCTCATTGTCTTTTGCCAATGCCTCCCCGAGATGCCTTGGGGAAGTTTCAAACTTGACTTGAGACTCTCAATCATCAAATTTTCATGTTTATCCACTAAATCTGCCAGCAAGAGCCAGAGGTAGGGACTGTTTCAAATGATGAAGCTCTTTTGGGTGAACACTGAACCGAGAAGCCTGAGTTCTGCACAGAACCTGTTGCATTGCCTTTGCAGCATTTTCTGATAACTGAGGATACAGTAGCCAAAGTCTTAATCATTTGAAACTTGTAAATGGCAACAATGCCAGCTGTTCCTCTATTCATTTATCCTGCTCCATGGGAAGCAGCGTATGGAATATACTGATGAATCAGACATGGGGCCTCACTCAAGGACTTTTACTACGTAGGGGAAATACGTAAGACATAAAAATAAGTAAGCTTAATACAAGGTAGAAAGCGCATTAAAGGTCCATTTTGCCTTTTCCTCTAGACTTGAAGCTCTTTGAGGGGAAAGACCACATGGGTCTTGTTCAGCTACAGCGACCGGCCATCGTAAGTGCTGACTTAAAAATATCTGTGGAATACATGGCAGTATGAATGGATGAGTAAAGGTGAGTTCAGAGAGGGAGAGAGAACTCCTGGATTAAAGAATATGGAGAGGCTTCATGGTGGAGACCTACTTGAACCTGGACTTGGACTTTGGAAGCACTGACTGAGGCAACGGCAAGAGAGTCTCAGGAGAGATATTAGTAAATAAAAGTTATAATTCTGTTCTCCTTTGTGGTTGCATACTGTTAGTAGCACAGTATCTTACTACAGGAAAATGTAAAACAATCAAGTATCTTTCATACAACTGGTCAACTTTTTTACTTATGTGGAAAATGAATATATTTGAATTCATTCACCCTTAGAATATAATGTTTTATATTAAGCATTCATAGAATATTGGAATCCTTTAAAATGTTCCAAATGCGATCTTATCTTTAAGAAAATATGAAGTGCCATTAATGGAGGAACAGAATGCAAAAATGCAGTACCTCAGCTGAGTCCAGAATTTTCTCAGTTTGGGTTATAAAGCAGTAGGAGTTTACGCCATGAAGATGTTCCTCAGTCATGATGTCCACCACGCCTGGCAGGCTGAGAGCTTCTGACAGTTCAATAGACCTGGATGAGAACACACAGAGCAGGGCTCCTCAGAGCAGCCCCACAGCCCAAAGGCCCAGGAGAATGGGCTTAACTGAAGAATCAGATATGAGAGAAGAAAGATACGTCCAAGAATCCTTCCATAGTTCTCCGATACACAATTGGGAAGAAATTCCTGGGACAATGAAGTTATTAGATGGAGGCACAAACTGTAGTAAATCCCACATTGTGATCCCATTTCACCTCTCATCTGCATTGAATATCGCCAACAGAGAGCTTACCCTCCTCATACCGTTACTTTTCGCTAATGGGACTTAGATGAAAAGGCAATCGCTAACGTCTCTTGGGTAAGAACATTACCACTTACACAATCTTAGCATGAGCTCTTGAACTTGTTACAAAAGCCAAGAAAAGTTCCCCGTGTACGGCAGGCATGTCGTCACAGTAGATGGCTTCGCCCGTGGCATGCTTAATACCAGACAGATGCATGATGGGCCGGCCAATCGGGTCTTGAGAAAGCTTCTTTGGTTCTCCATTCTGTTTAATCAATAACCAACACACCATGTTTATAATCATTGTATGGACATCCCCCATAAGAGGGTAGCTATATAACGTACATCCAAACCAGAACCCTTTTGAAAATGGAAACTGTCACTATTGATACGAACACGAGGACAATTAGCCTATTTCAATAAGTCAACAGGGAAACGGGGATGAATGTATAGGCATGATGCTGTCCCTATTTTTTCCCACTTTTAAAAATATAGACCACAAACATTTCAAATGCAAATTCCATTTGTAAAAGTAAATGAATATAAATCTTTCTTTCTGGTAATGTGAAATTATGTCTTCTTGCTAATGCTCATGTATTTCTCTAAATTTTAGTTCTAAATTATTTTACTGTTTGTATCTAAGAGTGGCACAAATATTTTTGCAGAAGAGCATGATGATATCATGACTGTTTATAGAAACTATTGGGAGCATGTATTCAACCAGGGAGCCCATTTTTTTTTTTTTTTCTATTTTGAGTGAAGAAGTCTAAGAAATAATTGGTAAAACTCTTAACTTAGATACTCCTGATAAAGAATGAAGCCTAAGGGAGATGCATTTTGAATAATGATTCACTAATGTTATTCTTTCTTAGAGACCCATGGGGTAGAATTTCTTGCTATTGGTTCTGTAAATACCTTAAATATGTTTCATTAACCAAAGTAGAAATTAAGAAACATGACATCACCCTCAGTATTTCAAATGAGAGATTTGTTAGTTTTCCTAGTTGGTTGTTTATTGGTGGAAGAAGAACTGGAGGCATGCAGAAAGAAGGGGTTAAGAGACATGATAAGCCAAGCTCAGAGTCTCAGGTGAAGGCTGTGGCTGCTAAGGGAGTGTGGGAAATGGAAATTCCAGGAAAACTGCCAGCCAAGCAGCCATCTGACTACTCTCTAAAAGAAGAAGGAGGCTCTGGGTCTGGAGCCCTGGTTGAGGGGCTGGCTGCCTGCTACGTTGTGCAGGCGGCCCCATCCACAAGTCATGGGGTCAACGTTTGATACTAGGGCTGAGGCCAGGCTGCCGGTGGCTTTCTCTGGAAGACTTGGGGTGAGAGGCATACAGTGGGTCAGCCAAGGTGAGGCCTGGAAAAAGCTATGGAGGTCTCCCCTTCCTGCCCCATCTGTTGCCCCACACTGTAGTTCATGGGTCATCTGAGCCCTGTACTCTGACTGATGCTGCCAAGGGCAGAAGTATGTGGCAAGCTTGCCCGCGTATTCATGTGGATGGTACAAGACCACAGAACAAAACACGGGGCCTTGAGGATCAAAACAGATGTTAAAAAAAGAAATTACCATTGTTAACTTAGTTTTTAGTCACAATTCTTTGATTTTGAAGTTTAACACTAAAGGAAGCTGTGAGTTCACCAGAACGGGAGCTCACTGAGAATCACTGAGAAAAGACTGGGAATGTCCAGGGGAAGGAGTTAGAGCCCAGGCCCTTTGAATTAAAAAAAAAAAAAAAAAAAAGCAGCCACTAACCTGGTACTTAAATGTACTCCAGTGATGTCTGGAATGAAGATCTTCTACTGCGCTCTCATACTTGTCTGCAAGGCTAGGATAGTGAACAGGGTCCTGAAAAGTAGAACCATAGCAGATGTTTAAATATGCCCGAGTGGTCTTGGAAGGGAGGCTACTAGCACGGTTCTTAACACGCAGCTGTATTCTGCAGCCTAACATTTATTAAGCACTCGTCTTGTTCAGAACTCTGGAGGTACAAGCAGCTCCCGGACCCCTGGGACACACGCTCTGGAAGGTCTACACATTAGGAAGAGCCTAGTGAATGTAGCAGATCACTGACTTCCAGCATCTCTGTGTTCTTAGGATTCTCTCACATGCTTTCCTAAATCATTGAGGACTTACAAACCAATAAAACAGGAAGAGGGAAGCTAAATAAATAAAATGGAAAGGAACAGAATTGTTGAAGCCAGGAAAAAGTCAAAAGCACACCATTGTGCATGTGATTAAAACTCTGCGCTGTACCACCTGGCCAACCTGGGAGAAAGGAAAATGCAGAGGCCGTATCCCGACCGCAGCCCCATAGGAGGAAGCACACGTCTTAGAATGTAGGAAAATGGGTAATTTATACAATGCTTTAAATAATACACTTGATGGTTATCTTTTATATTTAAAAAAATTGTAATACAAAATTAAAGCCAACTAAGGCTATTATTTTTAAGAGTAGAGGGATATTGAACAGAGGAAGTTGAATTGAAAGTATGAGATGACAAAGTGGAAGCTTTAAGTTATATCACTTGAGTCACCCAAGAAATTGTATTAGTTTACTATTACTTGGAGGAGTCTACAATGGGCGTTATCTTTTCTCTCTTTTTTTCACCTGGTGACAATATGTCACTTATACATGATTTCAAGTTTCTAGTCTCAAAATTCGATACAACTGTTCTGGTTCTTAGTTTTCCCCACGTGTAATGAGAAGATACCCTCAGAAGCAATAGGAGAGAACTTTGTGCCTCTTACTGGCAGTGATCACACTAATTTCTATACCATGTGATGAATGGTCTTGGCTTCTGGTTTGGTCAGTTGGTTGTAGCATGGGATGAACCAGGCCAATATGGCTCAAGTTCCCTTAGCACATTTATTCAGAGACATTCTTTTAGTTGGGTCCTCCCTAGCCAACAATCTTGTAACTAATTGTCTGTCATAAGGGAGAATAGGCAAAAAAATAAATAAATAAATAAAAATGGCTGGATGATGACTACTATTATTAAGACTAGCGTTAGGCACTCTTTATCATGTTCCTTTGTAGCACTGGGCACCGTACTAAGCCCTTCTCCTACAATAGCCCATTTCCAATAACCTTCTGGAGTGGCTGCCATCCTCATCTCATAGGTGAGAGAAATGAAGCTGAATCAGAGAAGCAAGCCAAATGCACGAAGGTAACCCTCAACCAGGGGCGGAAGTGCTTTACGGAGAGAAAATACATTCAAACCCTTACCAAGTTTTCTGCACACTGCCTGGACAAACATTGGGTCAGAAACAAAATAACTGAGGGGTGTTCAACAAAGTCCTGTACTACTCTGTGCTCTACTTGCAATCCTTCCCCAAACTTACAAGCCATCAACAGACAGCCTGAAGTATTCCCGGCAAGCCCACGTGTTTCTAATTTGGGTTTTCTTTTCTATTCTATAGCTATTTGGCAGGGGGTTGTCACCTCCATTGTGGGTCTCCCCATAACTCCTAAGACTGGGAAAGGTAATACATGGTCAGTTCCATTTACCATCCTCTTCAAAATCTGTGACACTTCCAGGTAAAACTTGAAGAGGAAGCTGATGATGAGAGTCCTCTTGAACTCCACCTTCCCACCCGGAGCTGAGCCTGGAAGGGAGACTTCCTGCAGAACCAGCCTGCAAGCTGCATCCAGCATCTCTTCATTCCAGGGCCTGTGAGAGTCAAAACAGAAGACTCCTAGCCTGACAGGACTCACGAACTCATAGGCTCGGCTAGTGTGTGAGACAAATAGCTACAGCTTATGCAGGACATTAGATGTACAAGCTCCAGAGTGTCCACCACTCTCAAGGTGCCCGGCCCAGTGCTACCACTTCCTCATCTGTAAATGGGGAATAATAGTGGCACTCCCCCCATGGAATGGTCACAAAAAAGAAATGACAACCTGTATTAAGTCCTTAGCCCAGGAGTAACTGACCCTTATATCACTAGAATGTTTACTGCAAGCCAGGTTTTGTTTTAAACTCCTTATATGTATTCACTCATTTAATCCTCTCAACTGCCCTGTAAAGTGAGGATGACTATCCCCCTTTGATAGATAAGGAAACAGAGGTGTCATAATGTTAAGCAAGCTGAGATCACATAATTAATAGGGCTTGAACTGATATTTGGACCCAGGCAGCCTGGCTCAACGGAGTTTGTGTTTTTAACCATTACTCTCTACTCTTTATGATATAGTAACTGGTACCTAGTATATACTCAAGAAATACTGGCCATCAGCATTACCTCTAGAAATGAAAAGTCAGGTAAGCAAATGCATTTAGCAATTTATTATAAAACAAATTCCCATAATCTGTTTTTCATCGTGGCAAATTATTTGCTCACAACAAGGCAAGTCTACTCATTTTGCTTACTGTCTCTATGTGCCATTGGGATATAGGCTCTCTCTCTCACACACACATATACACACATGCACGTATACACAGACTATATGATTCCAACTTCAGAATTTACTAAAACCAAGGCATATCGAAGTAATGATGAAATCTTATTGGAATTCCATGCCATTAAACAAAAACGTAGCAAGGATTTTCCTTGTAATAGCATGTCATCACTAAAAGAACTACTCCATTACTTGGAGTCTAAGGACAGGACGCCATACCTTCCGATGAGTTTCTGGCAGGAATTCTCTGCACAGATGGTGGTTGGACCAACGCCTCCGTACGAGATGGACAACTCTCTAATGATGCCATCCCCTTCTCCAAAAAAGACTCTCATTCCTGAATTGACGACTGCAAGTGCATTCTGTTGCCTCTGAGCTTGTCGGAAGGCTGACACAAATTCCCACTGAAAGCACAAGTTAAGTAGAAACGCACTGAGTTTCTAGGGAGTTTATTTATGTTGCCTCATACATCCTGGTCATACTCTCTGTTATGGGTTGAATTGTGTCCCCCCAAAATTGATACGTTAAAGTCCTAATTCCCAGTACCTCAGAATGTGACTGCATTTGGAGATAGAGATATTTAAAGAAGCAATTAAGTTAAAATAAGGTCATTAGGATGGTCACTAACCCAACATGGCGGTGTCCTCATAAGAAGAGAAAATATGAACAGAGGGAAGTCATGTGAAGACACAGGGAGAAGATGGTCATCCACAAACCAAGGAGAGAGGCCTCAGAAGAAACCTACCATGCTGACATCTTGATATCAGATTTCTAGCCTCCAGAACCATGAAACAATGAATGTCTGTTGCTTAGCCACCCAGTCTGTGGTTCTTGGTTATGGCAGCCCTAGTGGACTAATATACCCGCCAAGGCAGGCTTGATTATTCCCATTTCATTGATAAGGAATCAAAGGCTCAGAGTGAGTCAGCAGTTAGTTCAGGGTCACAGCAGATTTGGAAACCAGGATTCAATCTTGAGTCTAACTCCAAAGACCTTTTTCCCACTAAGTTCTATTGCAAATGTTAGTTTTAGCCTCTTTCAAACTCCAAGATATAAGGTAGAGAGATATATTTTCAAGTCTTATTTAGGGAAAAATATTTAGCCTCATGGCACAAAGAATTTTTAAAAATCAGTAAGAAAGTAACTTTAGAGTTGGGGGTGGGGTGCGATGAAGAGTGAGGAGGAGGGGCAGAGACAGAGGTCTCCGGATTCCAGAAATGACAGAAGAGTGTGTAACATACATTAAAAAGTAATGCTGTAGTTACTGTAGATCTTAGTAACCTCAGCGCATGATTTATTTTCTTTCCTTATTAAGTCAAGAGCTTCCACCGTTTCATTTAATGGAAGCACTAGCCGGCTTCTTTTTGGCATATCCGAAATGCCAGCATTACTACTCTTGTGCTTCAGGCTGTTAGTATATAAAATCAGGAGTTATTGAGCAGAAGCTCTGAGACACCATGATAGTCAATCTGATAACTGAGATGGCTATGAAGTGACTAATGTACCGGAGCATATACAGTGTGGATATACTGGACAAAGGGATGATTCACGTCTCAGTAGGGACAAAGCTGGACAGCGCGAGATTTCATCATGCTACTCAGAACAACAGCAATTTAAAACTTATGAATTGTTATTGTTTTTTTCAATTTTCCATTGAGTCTTTTTGGACCATGGTTGATCACGGGTAACTGAAACTGCAGAAAGTGAAACCATAGATAAGGCGGGGACTACTGGTCCTCGTAAATCTCCCCTGTAAACACTCAATACCTTTATGTAACCTGCTATATGTGGGAATTAACAAGCTGTAGTCTCACAGGTAAAAACAAGAAATTGATAGGACATTCTCACCTTCCTTGAGTAGGGGATATTCACTGAGATCAAGATTTCTTCAGGCTTAAGATCTGCACTGGGGCACTTTCTGAGAAACTGCTCATTTAAAGGAATCTGTCGTTCTCCTTCTGTGGAAAGAAATGACACTTTCCCTGGAATATGTTCTATTAAGCAATCAAATTTCCAAGACTTTGGAAATAATTCTACCAAAACCCCAGGGAAACACTGGGAAAAGAACTGTTCTTTCTGTGCTTAACAAATCTTTCACCCCATAATGGTACTGTGCAAGGTTTCTTCCCATCTGGGTTCCATTTTTGTTTGTTTGTTTTTTTTGCCTTCTTTGCTTCTACATAAAAATATCTAGCAGAGTAGCCCAGAGGTCAGGAAGAACAGGACCTTAGCAGTCCTCTTCCTGAACAGCACAATTAATCTCGAGCTTTGTGAATAGGGAGTAAGTAGTAATATCCCTGTTGATATTCTGATGAAGTCATTCAACAAACATTTATTGTTTATAACTGGGACCCTTATTAGGTACAGTAGTGAATAAATCAATTGTCTTTAATGAAGTTTTCTACTAGTGAGGTGATATCATTTTGCTTACATCTTTTTCTAGTACCTAAAGAATTTCTGTTCCTTAATCAATATATTGGAGGGAGAAACAGAAATAAGACTTTGAGATGAAAACTAAGAATTTTTTTATTTTTATATTCACATCACAAAACCTCTTTCTCATTATATGATTTTTAAAAGAGATGTTAATTAAATTAATAACTATGAATGCAAATCTTCCTCTTTAAGATAATTTTGTGGTTTAGATGATATGCAGAGTAGGTATTTAACAATGCAGGTAATAGAAATCTAGTCCATATTTTTAAATGAAAACAGATTTATAGAGGATCAATTAGAAATTCCCAATAATTGTTGACCAAGTTGGAATAAGAGAAATAAATTAAAAGTCCTGAACTTAGTTTCAAAAACAAAACTCAAGCTAATAAATAGAAAATGAAGCCCAACCATTGTTCAACAGAAAAAAGTCTGTAGGCTTCCATCAAAGACAACCTAAGCATGAGCACACAACGTGATGTGGGTGCCACCACCCTCTTGCACCACCTGGAGAAAGTCTTCAACCAAGGGACCCGATCATCTCAACAGCCTGTAGTTCTCTCCACTCGTCAGATTACATCGAGGATACTACCACCACAAGCGTGTTCAATGTTTGGTGACCAGTAGGGAAAATTATCCAGCACAAGTCCTCAACAAGAAAGAGATGAAGACATTGGGAGTGTGCGGAATTAGGACCAGACTGACTAACTTTCCACGAGTCAGAACAATAGAGAGAATTATTAATATTATAAAGAATAGTCACAGTCAAAACTGGACTTCGTGCATCTCCAGTGAGACAAAGCATAGGAGAAGTAGGTTTAATTACCCCCAAGAAGGGGCTATCACTTACCTTTTGATAGCAAGTTGAGGGTACAGTTGCCCACAGCCAGGAGGGGATTTAGATCTGAATCTAGATGCCTGCTCACAATGTGGCCCCCTAAAGACTGTTTAAAATAATGAGTTATTTTCCGTCCAGCTGTATAATTATGAAAACACAAGTGATAAAACAAGAATTAAGCAAGGCTTTAGAGAACTACTCTTTTTGCCTGTTCCAAAAGAATGAAAATGTTATGATTCGTCAGGGATAGTCATTCAAGGGACACACGCCCGAATTTACTGTCATCAAATACATACAGCCATGTTCCTAATCTGGGATCCAGCCAGAGTCCTTAGGTGCTTCAAGAGAGCATGGTACGTTTGCGTCTTCTCCTCTGGGAGCTTTAGGCTTGCGTCAGCCAGGGCATCCTTCACCTGCGCCAGGCTGAGGCCAGCACCTAAGGTCAGCCCTGAAATGAAATCATTTGTAAATAATGCAATGCGATCACTGCTGACCTGGAAATGTCCATTAGATTTCAGATTACAGATATGGGATCTTTATGCTGGATACATGCTGCCCTGCTTGTTGGTGGATATGGTGGTGATGGCGGCGATGGAGGTGGTGGTGACGGTGATAGAGGTGATGGGGCCTAAATGTTTGGAACATTCACTGTATCAAGCACTATATTGAACACTCCACAGAATCTCCTTGAATCCTAACTAGCCTTTGAGATATTTTTAGCCCTATTTCACAGATGACGAAACTGAGGTTCGGTTAAGAAACTTGGCTAAGTTTGTACAGTCAAGAATTAGACCTCAGAGCCAAACTCCAAAGCCACATTTATATTGCTTCTCATCATTGTCATTAAATCAACTTCCTTTATCAGAATGAAAAAAAAAAAAAAAACAGTCTGTAAGCTGCTTAACACATAAACTTGCTTTGCTTATTACTGTGTTCCTGGAGAGCAAAGCCCGTGATCTATTCATCTTTATCTTTTATCCAGCACTTAGCACAGTACCCTTCACTGAACAGTGACATTTCTAGGATACGGCAGACATAGAAAGTTCTTTAGTAAAAATCTGACTATTCAGACAATTAGTAGCTCGTATAATTATAGAGAATTCTTCCCTGAGCTGCCTCCACAATGTTATCATTCTTATGCTGGTAAGAAGAGAATCTCTGTATATCATAATTAGAAATAATTATTTCTCTGCTTATCTGCGGGGCAAAGGAAATAAATTGATCAATGCATTTTAACTAAGAAAGCATGGTCCTTAAGAACTCACCATCACCCGCATACTTTATAACACTCAGTTCTTCAATTCTATCCGGAGAAATTATAACTGGGTGAAAGACACCTTTGAATTTCACTTCAGGCCCTAAAGGGTTAGAAAAGAAAAAAATAAGACTAGGATAAAGGGGACTAACTGTCTTTTAAGTTTTGAGATTGTGATGAAAATTGATGTCTTTATATAAAAACTGCATGTTTCTATTGGTCTGTTCACTGCCAAATCTCTCTGGCTCCTAATCTGTTATGGAACAGGCCTCCTGGGTGTAACTGTGCACTGCTCAGATTAGGGGCAATAGGAATTCACTTTCATAATGGAAATCGTGCAAGTCTCTTGAGCAATGCTGAGGAAGTCAAGTCTCCATGAATAAACATAGTATCTCAGACTGTTTTTCCTTAGAAATGCCTATATGAGGTTCTCTCCCCCAAAGTGCTTTTCCTCAAAAGAAGTCCCTGGGGTTCTACATACCCACAGAGGTGTTCCCCATGAGAATAGGGGCCTGGGGATACTTGACTTTAGCTTCTAGAAGTTCCTTCAGGGTCACTGGAGAAATCCACATCATTCTATCGCCAACAAAAACCCTGGTCTTTTGTGGTTGCTTCTCAGCCATTATCTATTGAAAAAGCAACAGGGATTCGAGCCCATCTCATGATAACATTTCTACCTATTTCTGCTCTATCTTTGTAGGAACAGAGGCAGGAAATACAGATCATTTTTAAAACTAAAATAAAAGTGACCTAAAAGTAAAGCTGCTTCATTAGGAATCAGAGTTCAGAATAAAAATATGACAATATTTTACTCCTTCTGGAGACTGTTCTAGTAATATGTCTCCTTTTGGTGCTTTTATATCTCAAAGGAATTCATTTCAATGTTTAAAAATATTTTAACATGCTTAATTTTGTCAAAACATTCTATGGAAGAATAAAACTCAGCAAAACTGGAAGTATAATAGAAAACATGTCTGAATCTACAAATGTTATGATGTCATTCATAACATTTTTTATAGGTTCTCCCTGCTACTTACTGCATTCAACTGTCTCCTTGGGGGTGACACTACCCTCATTCCCTCATCTCTGCCTAGGTCCTACTCTTTAGACCTTGGGCTAAGGATGACAGATGGCCTACTTGTCAATCAGCTTTTGAGAGGATCCATAAACAAATACCCTTCCTGTTATTTCACCATGAATTCTTCTAGGACGAGCTCACCTTTGTCTTACTTACCATTAGCTCGGGAGGAAATATCAATTCCTGCGTTGGATCCAATGGCAGAAACTCCTCTTCTGAGACGAGTTTTAGACTTGTCTTAAAAATAGAAAGTACCAGAAGTTATTGTCATCAGGCAACTCTAACTACAGTACTTTAAGTTCTTTGTGGAATGAGGTCAGAAGAAGAGAGACAACAAAAGCAGCGGCCCGGCCACAATCCCTGGGCTCCAAGTCAAGGCAGGGCTCTGACAGATGTCAGTGAGCCTCCGAAGCTCTGCACATCCTGAACATTTTCTCTGGAGTCTGGGGAAAGCAGAGGAGGCAGGGAGCAACACCAGACACGGCAGAGAACAAAAACATTTCCTGGAACTGCCACCTTTTCTTATCACTACCTGTTGTTCCCTCTCCCCCATATCTCTCCACTTTGCTTCTGGCCCTCGATAAAAGACTTGAGGGAAGTTTTTTGTTTGTTTGTTTTTTAAACGAAGAGAAACTCAGATACCAATGTGTTTTCTCTCCTATAGATAGCTGGACTTGAACAAGAGGAATATCTGGAAGGAGGGATGAAGCTGTTAGATTTTTATTTTATTTTTTAACAGATGGAGTGAGAATGGGAGAGGGGACACCTCAAGTTAATCAATGTGGGCAGTCATTTATTCTTCCTGAAAGTAAGTTGGTCTCTGCTCATGCCTGAGAAACTCTTATTAAAAATTTACATTTCACCAACCTCATCTCCTTCCTCAAATTCTGGTGATCCATTTATCCCTTGATTCAAACAGCAAACCCCATTTTCTTTACTTTGACAGCAGCCAGAAGTCTAGTGGGTGAAAAAAGAAACAAATAACCAGGACTTTATTGCTGATTCTACTAAGAATTTTATAGCTTTACTGAGGTGTAACTGATAAATACAATTGTATGTATTTGAAGTATACAATGTGATGCTTTCACACATGATATTTTGTTAAACGATTACGACCATCAGGTTAATTAACAATTGATCACCTCACATAGTTACCACTGTGTATGTGTGTGGTAAGAACACTTAAGATCTATTCTCTTAATCAATTTCAAGTATACAACACAGCATTATTAACTATTATCACCATAGTAAAAATCTTATAACAAAGTCTGGCACATAGCAATAAATATTAACAATGGTTTATGGTTAATATTAATAGTTTACTAACAATGAATGTTAACAAGTATTATTATCACTGTTCTTATTTATGATGCACTGATTGCATAGTTTAACTTCCAAAGGAAAATCTCATGTCCCTCAATTCAAGGTTGTTTGTTAATCTATTCATTCAACAAATATTGATTGAGTGGTACCCACTCAATCAGTGAATGGTGCCCAGCTCTGGAGATGCACAGCCCTTACTGCTAAGCAGACTGCTGTCTGGTGAATAGACAGAAGAGCAAATGGGCAGTGACATCTGGTGTGGCCCACGCCGTGACGGGGGCTGGCACAGAAGGCTGCAGGAGCACCGGGGTACCTGGCTCAGACAAACAGATCAGGAAAGACCCCTTGGAACCCACAGCCAATATCAAAGGGCTTAGTGACCATTATGTCACCACCAGGGCAAGCTTAGAGAATGAAGATAAGCACCCTGCCCAAGATCAAACAACAAACAACTATTACAGACCTTGAGAAAAAAGTAGCCCTGTATCAGTAACAATGGCTATTACTCACATCACATCTGACAATCCTTACTGTTCTGTTTCATCAATATACTCAACATTATGTTCTTTTCTACTCACTTTACAGAAAGTCTTGCATACATCAATTATGGGCCTGTATCCAGTGCAACGGCACAGGTTACCTAAAGGAGAAAAACCCAGCTCTGTTAATCAAGAAACCCAGAGAGAGGCACAGACTGCCAAATGCATGATGGAAATAAGGACCTCATCCTAGAAGGCAGCCCTATTTGACATGTCAGTCCACCTAAAACCTACAAAGCCAGATTTTTCTTATCAGCAACTTGGGATATTTGGTGGATATACAAAGCCATTGCAAATGGTAAATGAGATAATCTTTATACAGCATTGAATCCAGTGTGTGGCACATGGTAGGTCCAATATCAGTGCTTGTTGCTGTCGTCATCCTCATCTAAAAATAAAAGCACACACACACACGTAACTTACCACCAAGGGCATCAGTTAATTGATCCAGAGAGGGCTCTGGATGGTTCCTGAGCAGCGTGTAGATGGACATCACCATCCCAGGGGTGCAGAACCCACATTGGGTGCCATGACACTTGGCAATCCTTTCCTAGAAGCACAGAAACGATAGAAATGCAGAATGTTGGGCCCCAACCCAGACCTATCGAATCAGAACCTGCATTTTAACAAGATTCCCAGACAATTCATATGCACATTCAAGTTGGAGGAGAGGCCCCAGAAAATCCTTCTCATCCTCGGCTTCTCCCTGTCTTGGTCTGGGAGGCTGTGATGACTAGTCCTCACCAAACTTTGAGCTCCACTGAAAGTTCTCTTACAGACTTGTGCACCTGAAATCTGTGTCACTTTACTAACAATTGTCACCCCAATAAATTTAGAAAAAGAAAAGAAAAGAAAGTTCTCAGCCTTCAGAATCCCCAGGGGAGCTGTACAATTTCCAAGGCTCAAGTAGTACCCATGATCAATTGACTGAGACTCTTTGGGGCTTGGGCGCAGACGTATATTTTATAAAGATTCCCAGGGAGTTTCAATTTGTAGTCCCAAATGGGAATCACTGAGATAAAAGGTTGGTCCCTGGAAATTCTACAGAGAAATGAACTAAATTACACTCAAGTTGAGGGAAAAACAAAAACAAAAAAAGCTCCAAGCTTTTCATTTATTTATTTTTTATTTTATATATATATAATTTAAAAAAACAAAACCAAAAAAAAAACAACACACAAAAAAATAGCTCCAAATATTTCCTGAGTGCTTTTATCTGCCCACTACTGCCATAAAGCTTTAACACCTAGAAGTTTGTTTACAAAGTGCCATCATTAATCCAGAGAACAATCAAGAAGGAAACATTGTCTTTACAGGCATTTCACTTCAGAACCTTTCCCCCCTCTCCCCAAACATGTTCTATTTGGAGTCTAACTTCAAAAGTGCAACCCCATTTTGGAAGCTGTCTTCTGGCTGCATCATAACCAGGAACTCAGCAGCAGTTGCTAAATGAAAGGGTGTTTTCACGCCTCTAAATAGTCAAGTTTCACAAGGGTATCAAGCAGAATCCACTCCTTCTAGGTAATGGGGTTTCATAGAAAATAAACAGAACCCAAGATTCCTTTAACTCCAGGAAATTTGAAGTTTGGCCATTTTCAGTCATCCCTGTCTTTTCCCTCTTTTACTCTCTCCATAAGGTAGTTGACGCTCATCAACTTAGATAAAAACAAGTAGCCACAGCATTTTTATGGACAATGTGTAAATAATTGAGACAGGCGTCTGAGGTGCCTTTCACTTGAGGCAAAGTTCTAACAAGATGCTGCCTTAAGAGAAAAGCCTCAAAATTCATTGACAACTCCTATCGTCTGTCTTCTGAACAAATCCTAAATTTAACAAATGTTTTTGGTAGCTGAGATTCTCATTCAGTTTTAAAATCATATTATTTTCCACTTTATTATTAAAAAGAAGAAAATTATATCCCTCAATGCACATGGCTCTCATTTTTTTATAAGTTTGGAAGATATAAGATGGATAGGTCCTATCTAATTAGAACATAGAAAACAAACCCAATGATGTCAGGGCTTTCTTTAAAAAGAGAAAGTTCTCTAGTTTTCCGAAAGTATCTTACCAAGAAGTCAGTCACAAAATACCCACACGGCCCAGGTTTTACTCCTGGTCCCCGCTTGGTTTCATCTGTTGGCCAAGCAGCGGGGCCCAGAATGCACTCTTGTATGTATCTCAGGGGCTCATTATGTCATTAATGGTTTTCAGAGCACAGAAATCCTATGAAGCAGAGGCCCACCCTCACCTGAACAGCATGAATCCTGGTCTTGGTGCTTCCTATGCCTTCTATTGTTGTGACGGCAGCACCATACAGAGAACAGACAGGGGTCAGACAGGCATTGGCTGGATAATGTCTTCAGAATGCAAAAGAGAAGCATAAATTATATTGTGTACAGTGGGGAAGAGGACGGAGTATTCACTGAGCACCTTTACTATGACAGGTTTTGTATACTGTCTCAGACTTTGAATATATATTTGTATCCTTAGCTCCTGCCCATTTTATAAAAGTAGAATATGAAGGTCAGAGTGATTTGCTCAGGGACACAGCTGGAGTGTCAGAGACAGGATTCAAATTAGACCTCTAAATTCTAACTCCAGAACAGGTTCCACTAACTTTGTGTTTTCTCTTGAATGAGGAGGGGCTGACATTCTCCTCTCCTGTCACCTGTGGTTAATCGCCTAGGGCATATTCTATCATCCAGGCAGGTGCTGAGCCAGGGGTTCATTGGAGAATAAAGTGAACTTGAAATTGTGCTTCAGAAGAAGAAATAGGATGTGGGATACAGAACTCCTCAATCCCACAACCTACAGAAAATGTCCAACGCAAAATGACTTCTAAAATGTTCTCATCCACCAAATAGAACTATAAATGACCAATAAATACATGAAACATATGTTCAACTTCAAAATAATGAAGAGTAATTCAAATGAAGCAATGAGAAACACCATTTTTATCAAAGAAAAGGACAAATATTTTTAAAAGTTGTAGTATGCATTATTAGCAAAGCTTTGGGAAAATGAAACTCATGTATTGTTGGATGAGAATGTAAATTGACAGAGCTCTTCTGGGAGACCCTTTGCTGGAAGGCATAAAAATCTTTAAGACGCATATACTCTTACCCTGCAATTCCACCTCTATGGATGTATCATAAATAGACACACACACACACACACACACACACACACACACACACACACACACCACTGCCACATTGCTTATGATAATGAACAACTAAAAGTAATTTAAGTGATCACTATTTGGGGGTTGGTTTTGGTATACCCAAACAATGGAATGTATACAACAATTAAATATTTATTATTTTCAAAAAATATTCATGAGAAGTTAAGCAAGATATACAGGTTCTAAACAGTTATGCAGTATGCTTCCATATGTCCACATGCAAAAGAAAGATCAAAAGGATAGTATTCACTTATAAATATATGTAAATAGTTCTCGTGTGCCTACATGTGGCAGGCAGAGTCCCAGATGCTAGGATTCATTGGGTAAAATCCTTTCCCTTGTAGAGTGTATATTCTAGTGGAAGGAAGGTAGATAATACTTATGTACACAGACAATACATACTGACATGCATAAATTGAGATGGTGAGAAGTGCTATAAATAAATTCATATAGGCTAAAGGAATAGGGAATTGCAGAGGTGAGGAGGGGGATTGCTATTAAGGGGTGAGCAGGGAGGGATGAGAATTGCTGAAACATGAATCGTATGAAGGAGTCAGACATGAAAGGTTGCAGGAGGAAACATTCTAGGCAGAGGGACAACACACACTCAGGCCCTGAGGCAGAAATGAGTTTGGGATGTTTAGGGGCAGAAAGAGGGACAGAAAGAAAGCCAGTGAGGCCGGAGCATAGTGAATACGGGGGATTCAAAGCTGAGAGACAGGCAGGAACAAGGTAGGTGATAGTAAAGGACAGGTGTCTGAATATTGATCCAAAGGCAATAATAAATCCTTCAGTTCAGATGTAGAAAGTTGTAAGAGGCCTTTACTCTCATTCAAAAAACCAAAATAAGCCATATAAGCTTCATAATATAGTTTTTAAAAAAAAATCATGAAATACTGAGTATGTGAAGAAACGTAAGTGAACTAGACTCCATCAAGTACAAGCCCTTCATAAGACAGAAGAGATAAAACTGTTCACATCTCCAATTGAAATGGACAGAGAGAAGAAATCTGCCTTAGTTAGAGAGGAGTACGGGGAAACCAGACCAACTTTCACCAAACGTTTCATAGCTACATGTGGGCTGATGTAAAAAATTAAAATACAAAGCTGGGCTCACTATCCCCAAACTCTCCCCTCCGCAGACTTCACTGAGTGCTGAGGGTAATGTCCTAAATATAAGGGCAGGGAGGCTGAATACTGGGGCTGAAAGAAACTCTCTAGGCACATTGGCTCTTAGACAAGGCTGTCTGAGAGAGAGCAAGAAAACCAAGAGAAAACTGTAAGCACTCAGGCTTCATAGAAGCGTAGGGCAGTTGCCACCCTCCAGAGGCTAACGGCAGGTGGCATGGCTGCAAGAGATCGCCCAAAGCATAGAAAATGAGACAGGAGAGCACAGAGAACTCCCTAGTGAGACGAAAAAAAAAAAAAAAGGTGGGGGGCAGCCAGACTGTAAAGCAGGGAGGTATGTCCCAGGGTTCAGGAAGCAGGTGGCTTGGCTGTGGAACACAGGCAGATCTCTGAAATCTCACCAGAGCTCAGATCTTTTGCCCTCCTCTGAGATCTGTAGAATGATGTAAAATTGTCTAACATATGCATAATTGGAGTCCCAGGAAAGAATAAGGGAGGGGGAGAGGAGAGGAGAGGAGAGGAGAGGAGAGGAGAGGAGAGGAGAGGAGAGGAGAGGAGAGGAGAGGAGAGGAGAGAGAGAATAAATATTTGAAGAGATAATGGCTTGAGAAGTTTCCAAAGCTGATAAAAGATATAAATCCACAGATCAAGAAACTTGGCAAACCTGAAGAAAGATAAATAGCAAACATGAAAGAGACATTACATGTCATTGGACAGCATTGGTGATTTTTTTTAAGTAGGAGAGTATCGTGATCTGATTTATACTTGAAACAGATCTCTCTGACTCATGTATGGAGAATGCACTACATGGGGCAAGGGTGGGCGCATGGAGATCAGTTAGTAGGCTGTAATATAAGAGAGTGATGATGGCGTCATTCTTCACTGCCTTGTCAGCCTTTTCTTTCCTCCCCAGTCAGCACAGGGAGTCAGACAGCCTTTCAACTTCACCAGGGGATTCTCTGACCATATGTTATCCTCATTGATGGTACATTGTTTTCTAATCCATTCACAGTTCTGGGATCATGTCTGTCTTTTTCATCATTGTACCCCCAGTACCTAGCATAGTTCCAGTCACATAGTAGGTGCTCAATGCATATTTACCAAATAAAGGAACAAAACAAAGTTCAAAAGTACAAAAATTCAATCATATCTGGATTTTGCTGCACAGTAAGTACCTTATCTTCTTGGTGATGGGGTTGTATCGTGATATCATCACTGTGCAGGCACCACAGCCTCCCCCTCCACAGCCATACTTAGTTCCTGTGAGTCGGACTGGAAGAAGCACAATTAAGGATAATGCATTTTCCATAATTGTCTTTCCAGAATAGCGCTGATCTTCAGAAACAACAGTATCAAAGACTCTTAAATATAGAAATAAGTTCAATACATATCAAATGATGTATGTATGTCTTAGCTGCTATTATTTAGAATCTTGTAAATTCTTGATTTTCATGTGTATGTTATATCTAGTCTCCTCCGTTTCAAAACAACTGGACCTCAGGTTGCCAAAAATTGGGCCAAACTAAGAAAAGGAAGAGTCTGTACATATAAGGGCTTGAGTATTTGAAAGCATGAGTACCTTCTACATTTGTTCTGAACTTATCTGTGTCTCTGATGACATACACAGTAAAATGTCAAATCATAAACAATTCTTAGAATATTTGTGCCATACTATGCACATTTGCCATATCTCTCTCTGCTTCTTGGTGGCAGAAACTGCTAGTTGTTCCCCAATATCTGTCGTCTCATTCTTCCTTGGTAATAGAAACCCCAATTTTTAGTTACAAACATGGTTGCCAAGAATTAAAAATACATTTTAAAAGCCTCCTCTGTAGCTAGATGGGGCCATTAACAATGCTAGTCAATGGGATGTAAGCAGAAGTGTTGTATACATGACTTCCCAGAGGGAAATAGCCTCAAAAAGAGAAGGGTTCCTGCGTCTTCATCCTTTACTTCTTCCTACTTTCTGGAATTCAGATATGATCGCTCGACCTCAGTTAGTCATCTCTGAACTTGAGGAGAAAGCTGCATGCCATTTATTGCTATTTGGGATTTTCTGTCACTCACAAGTGAACCAAATCTTAAATATTACACATTGGTGCCATGGATAACCACGAAATCAGTGTTCATTGTTTTTATGTCCAAAGATCTTGAATGACTTCCAGAAGATATTCATTGATGTTTTGAGATGTGTACTTTCTTGGCATTTTACTCTCTCCAGGGGAAAAAGTGTGCAAACTCCCATGGTCATATAATTTTGCATATAACTTAGTGGGTCTACAGAACTCTAGAAGCCCATAGAGTTCATGCATAGCAGGCTAAGAATTCCTTCCTTAAATGACTTTGGTTTAGAAAGTTTTTCTGAGGCAACCTTCTCACGTTCCATTTCTTCATTGTTCTTATTTCCATTTCAGATTTCTGTTCTCTCTTTCTTAATGAGCATAATTAGTCCTCGAATACAGAGTGTCAATATTGTGACTCTTAATTCTACAGAGTGTTTAATTAAACCCTTTTAACATCCATTGTTTTCATTCCCATTGCTAGTTTTTCCATTTACACAATATATCAAGTGCCAAAACAGAGACTGTAAAGAACTTGGTTCTTCCAACAGCCGCAATTATGCACTGCCTACAAAACTAAGATGTAGGGCTTTCTCAAAGGAGAATATAAAACCATAATAACAGGGAATATGACTCAGTACGGCTCTTTCACCTGATGAGGATATCAGACACACACACACACACACACACACACACACACACACACAGAGCAAAAAAAAGGATACGCTTCTTCCTCAGATATGGTAACAGCATTGTTTCAGGATCGACATTGTTTTCTGTCACCTGTACCAGAAGGAAAAATAAGAGTTATGCACACAAATCTGAGAGCTAGTGTCATTTTCGCATTGGTAGGCTTATGTTAACTTGATGGCAATGCATATTACTTAACTATTCTACTCATATTTGCAACTTGATTTAATGTTGAAGGAACATCTGTGATACACAAATCACCTCTCTTAATGTAGTTTAAGATGACCCCACCACCACTTTGTCACTGTCCTTGCTCCTGAATCATCACCATTAACCGTTGTCTAAGGCAGTGGTTCTTTCTCCTAATAGAAACACGAGTGACTCCTGTCCAGCTTCTTGTAGAAAGTCTGAAGCAGGTGAAGGAAAAGATAATAAGTAGAACAGAATGGGGAGGGAGAGAGAGAGGAAGAGGAAGACGGAGAGAGAGAAGAAGAGGGAGAGGGAGAGAGACAGAGAGAGACAGAGAGAGCGACAGAGAGAGAGAGAGAGAGAGAGAGAGAGAGAGAGAGAGAGAGAGAGAGAGAACTGCTGGAATAGAATAGCCTCTGAGAAATTGATATAGTTTTTTTCTTTAAAGACTCATTTGCCTATCATCTTCAAAGAAATACAGTTTCCAGAAAGAGATCACAACCAACCATGGCCCCCAAATCAAAGAAACAAAGGAGAAGAGAAAACAGATATGCCAAGTGATACAAAGATAGGTAAGCAAGGACACCCCTAAGAAGCAAGTTTGTGTGGGCAGCCCAGCAGCACAGCAGAAAAGAGCATACGTGAGGGGGCATGAATGAAATGTCATGACTGGCTGTCTTCCAAAGTGATCACTTTTTCTCTTTTTTTGGTTAAAAATGTGGATTTCTTTTAGATTCATAAATAAAAGCATGATTTGCTTCATGATTTCAGGAGAGTTCCTCTTTCACATTCTGGGAAGTAGATGGTGGTGGGGAACATATGCCTATTCTAAGGCTGCCTCCTTACCCTCAATTCTAAGTGGCCGCATGCTGGGCAAAGTGAGGCATGTGCCAATTACCTTTAGGTGCCCTAAGGTCAGGTCTGTGCCCTAAAGGAGTCTGCAATATAGTACTAAGAAAGATGTCGTTTTGTGCGTGTGTGTGTGTGCGCGCGTGTGTGTGTGTGTGTGTACAAGGAGAACTGTGGAATTCTTCATTTTCTTTCCCAAACTTCTTCCTTTCTTTCCCCTAACTTGTTTAATAGCCTTGCCATCTGCTAGGTCATCTAAGATTAAAAATCTGAACTATTTTCAACTTTTTCTTTTTTTCAACCTGTCATAATCAGTTTCACCAAGTCCTGCCACTTACACATCCAAAATGATTCTCTAAACACCCTTCATTTCTACTGCCACTCTCCAAAATCAACCCTTATTATCTTTTGCCTGAGCAATTGTAACAGCGGCCGAACAGGTCTCCTGCCTCCATTCTCGGCACCCACATGCCACCTACCCTCTATACTACACTACTACCAGAGCTACCTCTCTAAAATCCAAGTCTGATCATCTCCTGTATCTGCCTAAATTCAGCATGAGCTCCTGGCTGCCAAACCACCATGCTGGGAATTCCTGAACCACTCAGGGTACTTGTTAAAGTGAAACCCTGTGGAATCAGAATATCTGGGACAGGGAACCAGAAAATGTGCATCGTTAATGAGCAAACTGAGTGGGCCTCAGGTACATTTATATTAAAGAGTTCCTGGAACACAAGAAGTTCAAACTCAGCATAGCTCACAAGGCCTCTTTGATCAACAGCCCATCATCTCCTGCCTCTCAACCCATGTATCTGAACTCCAGTCACATTAGAGAACTGGCCAAGCACAGCAGTGCATGGACCTTTATCTTTCGCCACATTTACATACAGGATTCCGTCTGTCCTGAAAGTCTTCCCTTTCTTCTAGTTTGACAGAATTTTGTATGTCATTCAAAGCCCTGCTCAATATCCTCTCCTGTTGGGGGGGTGCTACCATCTAATATACCCTTCCTACACTGCTCCAAGTAGCCATCCTCCTTTGTGCTCCATGCCAATACCTTTCACAGAATGTCTTACCCTGTGTATGTATAGTGTCTCCTAATCCCTGAGAGAAACCATTTTCTGCTGTTCTTCTTTGTGTCAAACACTGAGCTAGGTGCTGGTGATATATCATAGGGGGATAATAAATGTTAATTAATTTAATGACTAGCCTGAACATGATATGTACAATTTGCTATGAGAACTTGCTAAAGAGGAAGGGATGATTTCTCACAGGCTGTGCCAATAATGGTGGCAGAACTGTTGGTTGTCTATCCCAGCATGCATTCTCCCTTTCTTCCTTCCTGCTGCCAGAAATAGGGATGAAATGGCTAAAATTCCAATAGCCACTGTATACCAAGGCAACACATTAACGACATCAGAGGAAAAAGAAAGAAGAAATCTGGGTCCTAGATGATACTATAAAGCCTCTGGATCAGCTTCGCAATGTCTATCCCTGGATATTCTTTATTTAAAAGTAAAAATGGCTTGTATTTTGTTTGAACCACTGTTAGGTTTGAGTTTGTCCTACGTGTAGCTGAAAAGAATCCTAATTAATACAGATAATAGCAAATCCACAGAAGCTCTGTTGTAATGGAGCGACAGGATCTGGGCAGCCTAGATAGCAAAGAACAGCATTTTAGATTTGAGAGATATCTGTATCTTTTGGAAGGAATTAATAGAAGCAGCAGGCCTTATTTGTTCCAGGAGATGGATTAGAGTCTAGCTCAAAGTGCTACTGGCTTGAAATATGTTTTTTCTTGATTTGGTAGATGGCATATTTGGAGGAGGGATGCAGGAGGAGGGATATAGTCTGGCAGGTCTTGGACTGAATCAGGACGGTCATGACCAAGATAGTGGCTGGGGGGTGGGGGTGGAGAGGGAGTGAGGAACAGAGTTATTCTCACTAACTCTGGTTTGGAGAGATGAGGCTAGTTCTTGGGTCAGGGTCATTGTATATTCCTGTCTTAGGACAGTCTTGGGTGCTGCAAGGGCAGAGTCCGTCCCTCTGTATCTCCATCAGCCCATTGAAAGATTTCAAGTTCACGTTTCACAGGGCTGAGAAATTACTTTCCTCTGTGCAGGGCTGGTGACTAGTACCCGAGGGGGCCTTGCCACATCGAAGACAGGGACAGAAAGAGGAAAGAGAAAAGAGATTAGGAGGAGAGAAAAAGGGGGTGAAAATGCAAATGAGGAAGGGAGAGAGGTACGTGTGAAAGGACATGGCTGAGAGGTAGAAGAAAGAAGGAAGACATGTGTATTGTGGGACATGGTTAGTAGAGAAGAACAATAACCCACCACAGCCTTAGAACAGAAAAGGAGGCCCAGGGGGACAGCCATGAGGATACTTCTGCCTGAGCTTCGGGTTGCTTTAAAATTAGTTTTAATCGTTTACTGTGTGCCAAGCACCTTGCTCACCACTCTTCATGGAATTTAATCTTCAATTCCTTGGGAGAATGTACTGTTATCAGCCCCATTTTGCAAAGGGGGGAAACTGCGATTCAGAGATATTAAGCAACTTGCCCACAGTCCAAGAGCTGTGGAGTGGCAGAGCAGATGGCATGGGATTCCAACCCATGTCTAACTGGTTCCAAAGCCACACCTTTGATCGCTACACCTCACTGCCTCATAGACCAATATGCTTCAGTTCCTGAGTTATATTAGAGAGTGGCATCTAGGGTATAATTTATTCATGGGCTTTATTCCTTCCCCCTCAAACTCCATGTTAACTGGGTCACCTGTTCTGGGGGCCCCTGATGGAGCCAGTCAGACTTCAGAAATATCTCTGCAACCAGATATCTGACCAATGGGCATTGGCCTCCCCTCTGGATGGCTTCAGCCCCTGCCCAACCACACTTCTTGAAGACTTGAGAGGATTTCACAAAAAGCACAGACCACAGGCCAGTCATGTCACATACAGTATCCTAACTGGCTTCTAAGCTTCCTTTCCAATGCAAGTTTTTAATTCTTGAGGTTATGTTTCACTTCAAGACCCCTCTTCCCTGGCGGTTTCTCTCTCTCACTTTTTTCAACAGACCCTCACCTCTGCACCAGAAACCGTATTCTAATTCTATCCAAATAGCAATCAGGCTTGCCTGCTAGGATTGAAGCACACACCTAACAGAATTTGGATGGGAAAAGGAAAAGGAAAGGGTGACATGATTTACTTTAACAAGATAATTGCAAAAGCTGAATCAACATATCTAGTGTACTTCGTTATCAATCACAGGGTATTTGACTTATAAATCAAGCCCATAGTTTAGAATCAGCTTATCTATTTTTCCCCCCTCTTCTGCCTCCCTACCACCACCCCTCCCTCCCCTTGCCGGTTCAAGCCATTGTTTCGCAGTCTAGTTGTGTAGGACACAGCTCCCTGGCCCATGCTGATATTATGAGCCTTGAGCACCCCTAACCCCCCTTTTGGCTGAGGCAGTTGGTTGCCTATCATGGGTTGGCCGCTCACAGCAGCTCATGGTAGCTCTCACTGGCTGCCGGTAGCTCATGCCAACCTCCCCTGCTCATGGCAGCCCAGCTCCAGGAAGAGCTGTTGTTCACAATCTTAGCTGTAGAGGGCGCAGCCCACTGGCCCATGTGGGAATCGAACTGGCAACCTTGGCATTAGGAGCAGAGCGCTCCAACAACCTGAGCCACTGGGCTGGCCCAGCTTATCTATTTTTAAAAATCAATAGAGTGGAAACTATTGTTAGCCATTATATTAAAAATCCCACTGAAGTTTGTTTGGGAATGGGGGTGGCAGAAAAGAAGCTAGACTCAAAACCTGTTTCCTCGTTCAACCAAAACCCCTACCATTGCCTACAAAGACTTAGTAATCTCACCCTGGCTACATCTCCAGCCTCACCAACCTCCAATCTCTTTGCCAACCCCTGAGTATATAAAAATCCTCATGTCTGAGTACCTCCATTCCATCTAAAATGCTCTTCCCCCGGAAAGTCCCGGTGAAGATAGCAGAGTAGGTAAATGCTGTGCTCACTGCCTTTTATGACCACATCAAAATTACAACCAAATTATAGAACAATCAACCTGGAGAACCATCTGAAAACTAGCTGAATGAATATACAAAAGAACCCATGTTGAGACTGGTAGGAAGGATGGAGATATAAAATGGGAGGGTCCCACACTCACATGTGGTGGTTGAAAACTGGGAGGGATATGTCAGTAGCAGAGGTCCCTCCTGAGGAATAAGGGTTCCCAGCTCCACACCAGGCTCCCGAGCCCAGATCTCCAGTGCTGAGAAGAGGAATCCCCACAATAGCTGGTTCTGAAAATCAGTGAGGATTCTGTCCCAGTGAGATGAAGGGCTGCTGGAAACCCAGGCATCCTCTTAAAGGGCTTGAGCACAGATTGACTTGCTCACAAACACTCACCCTATGCTCCAGTGAAGGCACAGCAGCTCAAAAGGCACCAGAGACATACAGGGAGAAACTGATTTGTGTGGCCTTAGGATGAGAGAGGGCTGCCATTGTCCCTGTGTTGAGCCCTCCCCCCACACAACCTGCAAGAACAGGTGGGCACCAAATCTGAATGTGCATTAACATGGGGAACACCACTCATCTCACCTTGGTGACGCCCTGAAACCCACTCCGCCCAACTCATACACAGCCCTTAGCTCTTCCAGTGGCTGTGCCTCATCGTAGGCAGCTGGCCTTGGCCTGCACTGCAAATTTTCTTAAAAACTCTCTGCAGGCCCCAGGCAGGCAGTAGCTGGCAATGGTGTGCCCTGTGCCTCCAGTTGAGTGGTCCCAGGCCTGGCACAGGTGGCAGCCAGCCTCTGGTTGCAGCATAGACTTTTCTATGGGCCTCCAGGCCCAGCACAGGAAGCTGCAAACTGCAGATTGCTCTGTGGCATCAAGCCGGTATCCACGAGCTATGCATAGGCAGCAGGTGACCTCGGCCTGAACTGTATCCCCTCCCAAGAGGCCCCAGAAGCAACACAAACAGTGGCCAGTTTCAGACCACAACACAGTCACACTCAGTTAACTCCATAAACAAAACACACAAAGAGTGGTCTAGTCAGGCACCAGAGCCCAGCTGTGGTGAATCCTGCTCCATAGGGTGAGCCCCTGCTGTGGTTATGGCCAATCTTCATAGCCAGTCAGCTTAAGGGTCAACTTCACGCATTGACACATATTTCAACAGCAATCAAGTCTCAACTACAACAAGAGGGCACACACAACCCACACACAGGACACTCTGGGAACATCCGACTCAGGTGACCATGGAGATTGCACCACTGGGGCCCTACAGGACACCTACTACATAAGGCCATACTGCTAAGACTGGGAGATGAAGCAAATTTACTTAATACATAGAAACAAACAAGAAAAGTCTCAAATAAATAATCTAAACAAGAAACAAGAAAACAAGAAAAATCTCAAATAAATAATCTAACTTCACACCTAAAGGAATTGGAAAAAGAACAACAAACAAAGCCCAAAGTGAGTATAAGGAGAAAATAAAGATCAGAGCAGAAATAAACAAAATAGAATCTAAAAAGAAATACAAAAGATCAATGAAACAAAAAGCTGGTTCTTTGATAAGATAAACAAAATTGATAAACCTTTAACCAGACTCATTAAGAAAAAAAGAGAGACAACCCAAATAAATAAAATCAGAAATGAAAGAAGTGACAACTGACACCACAAAAATACAAAGAATTATAAGAAAATACTATGAACAATTATATGACAACAAATTGGACAAACTGGAAAAAATGGATAAATTCCTAGAAACATACCATCTTCCAAGATGAGTCAAGAAGAAACAGAAAATAAACGAACAGATTAATAACTACTAATGAAATCGAATCTGTAATTAAAAAACTCCCAACAAACAAAAGTCCTGGACCAGATGGCTTCATGGGTGAATTTTACCAAACATTCAAGGAAGAATTAACACCTATTCCTCTCAATGTTAAAAAAAAATTACAGAGGAGGGAAGGCTCCCAAGCTCATTTTATGAGGCCAACATTACCCTGATTCCAAAACCAAAGACATTTTAGAAAGAGAAAATTATAGGTCAATATCCCTGATGAACAATGATGCAAAAATCCTCAACAAAATATTAGCAAACTGACTTTAGTAATACATTAGAAAGATCATACACCACGATCAAGTGCGATTTATTCCTGGAATGCAAGTTTGGTTCAATATCCACAAATAAATTAATGTGCTACACCACATAAACAAAATGAAAGATAAACATCATATGATCATATCACTAGATGCAGAAAAAGCATTTGACAAAATCCAGCATCCATTTATGATAAAAACTGGGAAAGTGGAAATAGAGAGAACATACTTCAATTATTAAAAGCCATGTATGGCAAACCCACAGCTAACATATTTAATGGTGAAAAGCTAAAAGCTTTTCTTTAAGATATGGAACATGACAAGGATATTCACTTTCATCACTTTTATCCAGCATAGTATTGGAGTCCTAGCCACAGTAATCAAACAAGAAAAAGCAACAAAAGGCATCCAAATTAAAAAGGAAGAAGTAAAACTATGATTATTTGCAGATGACATGATATGATATATAGAAAACCCTAAAGATTCCACCAAAAAAACTATTAGAACTGATAAATGAATTTAGTAAAGTATCAGGATACAAAATTAATATTCAGAAATCAGTTGCATTTTTATACATCAATAATGAACTATCAGAAAAAACAAATTAAGAAAACAATCCCTGATGCCAAAATTGTTGGAATTTTGGATTTACAAAATTTGGATTTACAAATGCATCAAGAAAAAAATACCTAAGAATAAATTTAACCAAGGAGGTAAAAGACCTGTACTCAGAAAACTATAAGACACTAAAGAAAGAAACGGAAGAAGATACAAATAAATGGAAGCATACACCATGCTCCATGCTCTCAGACAGGAAGAATTAATTAACATAGTTAAATTGTCCATACTATCCAAAGCAGTCTATAGCTTCAATGCAATCCCTATCAAAATACCAATGGCATTTTTCACAGAACTAGAACAAATAATCCTAAAATATATATGGAACCACAAAAGACACAAAATAGCCATAACAATCTTGAGAAAAAAGAACAAAATTGGAGGTATCACACTACCTAATATCAAATTATACTACAAGGCTATAGCAATCAAAACAGCATGGTACTGGCATAAAAACAGACACATAGATCAGTGGAACAGAATAGAGAGCCCAGAAATAAACCTACGCCTACATGGTCATTCAATGCATGACAAGGGAGGCAGGACATAGAGTGGGGTAAAGATAGTCCATTTAATAAATGGTGTTAGGAAAAATGGACACATGCATGCAAAAAAAATGAAACTAGACCACCTTCTTACACCGTATTCAAGAATAAACTCAAAATGGATTAAAGACTTAAATATAAGACCCAAAACTTAAAACTCCTAAAGGAAAACATAGGCAATAAACACTCTGACATTGCTCTCAGTAATATTTTTTCTAATCTATCTCCTCGGGCAAGGGAAACAAAAGAAAAAACGAAGAAATGGGAATACATCAAACTAAGAAGTTTTTGTATAGCAAAGGAAACCATCAACAAAACTAAAAGATAGCCTACTGAATGGGAGAAGATATTGGCCAATGATACATCTGAAAAGGGGTTAATATCCAAAATTTATAAGGATGCATACAAATTAATACCTCCAAACCCCCAAACAATCAATTAAAAAATGGGCGGGGGACCTGAATGAACATTTCTCCAAAGAGGACATACAGATGGCCAGTAGACATATGAAAAGATGCTCAATCTCACGGCACTAATCACCAGAGAAATGCAAATTAAAACAACGAGATATCACCTCACACATGTCAGCATAGCTATCATCAATAACTCAACAAACAAGTGCTGACGAGGATGTGGAGAAAGTGGAACCCTTGTGCATTGTTGGTGGGATTGCAAATTGGTGTAGCCACTATGGAAAACAGTGTGGATGTTCCTCAAAAAATTAAAAACAGAACTACTTTATGACCCAGCAATTCCACTTCTGGGTATTTATCTGAATAAACCCAATACACTAATTTGAAAACATATACGCACCCTTATGTTCAATGCAGCATTATTTACAATAGCCAAGATATGGAAGCAACCAGAGCCCATCAATAAAAGACTGGATAAAGAAATTGTGGTGCATATATACAATGGAATATTACTTGGCCACACACAAAAAATGAAATGTTACCATTTGCGACATGGATGGACCAAAAGGATATTATGCTAAGTGAAATAACTCAGAGAAAGACAAATGCCACATAATTTCATTTACATGTGGAATCTAAAAAACAAAATAATCGAACAAACAAAACAGAAACAGATGCATAGATACAGAGAACACACTGATGGTTGCCAGATAGGAGGGGTTTGGGGAGCTGGATGAAAAATGTCGAGGGATTGGGAAGTACAAATTGGTGGTTGCTAGGTGGTCATGGTGTTTTATAACTATGTATGGTGTCAGGTGGGTACTAGACTTATTGGGGAAAACTCAGATTTTAATGTATATTCTACTGTATACCTTTCAAATTTTCTACAAGTGTGCTATTCTTGCTGCTCTTACTATAAAATTTTTTAAAAACTAAATAAGAAAATGCTCTCTCACCAGATATTTGCATGGCTTGCTCCTTACTTCATACCAGTCACTGCTCACATGTCACCTTCTCAGAGAGGCCACAACATCCATCCCACCTAAAGTATCAGCTCCTGACCACTGTCTGTCCCCTTATTTTGCTTTATTTTTTATCCTAGTCCTTAAAACTGCCTTTGTCATTTCCGTGCTCTGCTGTAAATCCTTGAGCTGGGAACACGGCCTGGCGTAGAGAAGATCCTTAACAAAAATACTGATTAAATACTCATTATCAGTCTTTGCGAATTAGTATTATCCCCTTTTAATAGAGAGGTTGAGGCTCTGAGAGGTTAGGGCATCTCAAGAAGGGTTAGAGCAGGGATTGAACCCTTGTTGGTCTAAATAAAAAGGCCAAGGTTGTGTTTGCTGTACCATTCAGTTATGCAAACAATGAAAAAGTGACATAATAACATTTTGCCCCACTGCCCTATGTCATTCTCACAGCAGTCCTGTCAGGGGATCATAATAGACCTCATTACAGATCAGGAAAATGAAACTCATCCAGTTTGAAAACCAGGCAGCAGGGGGCAGAAGGTTTTATGGAGCCTAGAACTTGTACAGTGGGGGCAGGGGTGGACATGGTCCCCTTTAAGAAGAATACAAAACCATACATGCAAAATTAAGCTTTAGAACAGGTCTCACAGTGGGAGACCCTGAGGCTAGTCTTTCCTTAGCTTCCTGGTGAGTCTCTTGCAACAATTGGGGAAAGTGCTATGGCTTCTGTGAGCCAGAAGCAGGGATCACAGGTGGCTCTGAAGGCCCTGGCACTGTGGAAAGGCAGGTAGCATGGCCCTTGCTTGGTTGTCAGCTCTTAAGGAAGCCCCTTAACCTTCCTGCCTCAGTTTCCCTCTTGCAAAGTGGGGCCAATATGCTGAGCTCCCTCCCTCCCTCCCTCCCCCCCACCTGTTTTAAAAATGCCCAGGGGCTCTGCTTCCCCCAAATGTCCACATTGCCTAGATCTGTCCGAGATGCTGCAGAGCGACCTAGGCTTCTGAGAAGACAGGACGCCACTCTAGCAATGGACCCAGTAAGGACTTTCAATTCCCCAGAGCCTGGCATTGGTTCAGCTCTACCAGGAACTGCCTGGGACTATGGAAAGTTACTATTTCGTTATCCCAGGAATGATGGGCGTGGCCTCAATTAGTTTAACTCTATGGTTCTGTCCCAACTCTAAATTGCTCCCTGCTCATCCAAACACACCCCGAGAAGCTGAGGCTCAGAGGTCTAAACTGCACTCAGTCTATTGAAAGACGTTCTCCTCTTGGGCGGATTTTGAGGGAGGGAAGATTTGGAGTGCCGACCTTGATGAGTAATAGCTACTTCTCTTGTTTATGGGGATGGGGCGGGGTTTGTAGTTAGCCTACACGTTCTGGACAGAGAGGGGAAAGGAACATCAGGAAGGTGGGGGCACAAAGATCCCGGCCAGTCCCCGAATACTCATGCTTTCCCAGCCCTGGGGGTGCAGGTGGGGACGCACGAGCAAACCTGCTCGCAAACCGGAAGCGCTGATGCCAGCATTAGAGCTCTAAGTCTGAGGGCGACCCAGCAGGAGACCCTCCTTGCAGCTCCACGCGGGGGCCAGGCGCCCGGTCCGCCCGCGGACGCACTCACCTTGCAGCGGTTCACGTAGAAGAGCAGCTCGGTCGCCCCGTCCATGGTGGCGAGCCGCGCGTCCCACGGCGGGGACTTGGGGTCCCAGGGCTCTGAGGAGTGTTGGCACGCGGGACCTAGCGACGCTGACCCGGCAAGTGAGAGCGGACGGCTGGAGCCTACAGTTCAACCGAGCCGGGTGGAAGAAGTCCTGATGAAGACCCAAAGTTCGGCTAGCGGCTTCCACGAACTCTTCCCCAGGATGTCAGGACGTGACTGCAGCGCGACAGCTGGACAGAAATAACTGGCGTCCGTGCCTCTCCAGCCTCTTAGCTGGGCCTGCAGGGCCTATGTCGACCTCTATGGACGCCTTGTAGTATTACATATTTGAAGGGGCTTTCCAGCTAGATTCTAAGTCCAGGAACTTTTTTTGTTTGTTTTGTACTTCTCCTCCCACAACGCCTGCAGCAGTTCTGTAACCTTCGTAGTTAATATACAATCACATTTATTTCAACTTTGCAGGAAAGGACCTTAAGGACAACGAATGGTTTACAACTTTATCTCACAGTTTTAGAAATAATTACTCGTTTATTTTTAAAATCAAGAGCTACCTTGAAAGGGAGATAAACTTTAAAGTTTATCACTATTCAGTTTATCCAGGAAATAACTACCAAGTTTATCTGGTAAATATCAACAGAAATATAAAACATCTTGGAAAACTTTTGAAAATTAAAGCTTGGAAAATGCTGAAAAGCATAAAAATAAAAACCACTTGTAAGTCTACAACTTAAGAATTTACCACTGTTAACTTTTTGGGTCTACCTTTACATTTTTGAAATCTGTGCTATAACTCTTTTTAAAAAATTCAAATGGAACGAAACTAATTATTTTCCAGACTTCCAGGAGAAAGGAGAAATTTCCAACTTCTTGCTTGCTTCCTGTTCCTGTCAGCATCACCACAGAAATGGTTCACCCGGCAGGAGCAATTATTTCAGTAGCAACAGATGGCTCCAGTTCCCAGCTTTACACGTTATCAGAACAATGTTGTCATAGCCCTTCATGGAAACAACACCAACCAAGGTTCCTGGGACTCTTCTTTTAAGTCTTTAAATTTCAATTCCATCCTTTCTTTTTGTTCCCTCAGCCTCAGAGGTGGTGGGTGCTTCCTATAGTTACTTCCTCTATATTCCACTGGCCCCTTTTGCCTTTTCTGTTGTTGTCAGTTCTTTATTACATGGTTAACAATTTATAAAATAATTGTGGTTTCTGTCCCTTGGCTGGACCCTAACACAATCTCCATCAATACCAAAAGTCACTTGACAAAATTAAACACTCATTCATGATTTTTTTAAAAAGCACTCAATAAAATAATTTTAATTAGATATATAGATAATACTTTACTGTAATCATACCAGGTCAGACAATTAAGTTCACGAACTTGTTGCAACGATGTTATTAATCTTTTTTGGTATCAGAGGGATTATTCATTATGAATTTCTATCAACTGGACAGTTAAACAAGTTTACTATTTGGAAGCGCTGAAAAGGCTGCATGAAAAAGTTAGATGACCTGAACTTTTTGCCAACAATTCATGGCTCTTGCATCACGACAGTGCACCAGCTCACATGGCACTGTCTGTGAGGGAGTTTTTAGCCAGTAAACAAATAACTGTATTGGAACACCCTCCCTACTCACCTGATCTGACCCCCAATGACTTCTTTCTTTATCTGAAGATAAAGGAAATATTGAAAGGAAGACAGTTTGATGACATTCAGTACTTCAAGGGTAATTACGATGACAGCTCTGATGGCCATTCCAGATAAAGAGTTCCAAAATTGCTTTGAAGGGTGGACTAGGCACTGGCGTCATGGCATAGCTTCCCAAGGGGAGTAGTTCAAAGGTGACGGTAGTGATATTCAGCAATGAAGTATGTATCACTTTTTCTAGGATGAGTTCTTGAACTTAATTGTCCGACCTCGTACATCACCAGCTCAAAACCCAGCATCTTATTTAATAGGGTAAAACCAGAGGCATTCCCATGAAAATCAGGAACAAGACAAAGATATCTACTATTCCTACAATTTAATATTTTACTTAAGGCAGCAGCCACGCAATTAGACAAGAGAAAGCAAAGAGTGACATAAGAATTGGGGGACAACAAGAGGTAAAGATAGCTTGGTTTTCAGGAGATGTCTGGAAAACACTACAAACAAAAACACAGTAATTAACATACAGAAATCAATTATCTTCATACATGCAAACAATAATCAATTAGAAAAGAGAATCAAAGATCCCATATACAGAGGGTACAAAAAAAATGTATACACATTTTAAGAAAGGAAAAACCTATTAAAATTGTAATACTCAATATATACCGAAAACAAAAGATGAACACAAGTCACGTTTGGCGTCTGCAATTACAAGAGGTGCTCAAATGGTTACCATCAGTGTCCAGACATTTCTGATTACAGCAAACTACTGCTTGGGCAACACTGACCAAAGTGTCCACTTGTATACATGTTTTTGGCAGCCCCAGTATATTACCAAGAAAAAAACCAAAATACCTAAGCATAAATTTATCAAGAAATGTGTAAAACCTCTATGAGGGAAACTTTGAAACTCTCCTAAAGTCTCCTTATAATTTAAAGAGTGTGGTAGTGGGCATAAAAAGACTAGACAGAAAATCAAGATATAAATTTAAGTCTACATGGGAATACAACATAAAAAGAGGTGGCATTCAAATCAGAAGTGGAAAATATGAACTTTTTAATCAATGGGGCACCAGCTGCATTCATTTCACACCATACAAGAGAACAAAATCCACATGAATCAGAAATTTAAATGTAAAACCAAATGAAACCACAGGGAAATGTGTTTATAATCTGGGAACAGGAAAATTGTTTCTTATTGTGACCAAATTCCACCAACAACAAAAGAAAAGGTTGATAAATTTGACCACATAAAATGGAAAATAATTTTCATATAAAGGGATAAAAAGAAAAATCTCATAAAGAAAAAAATAGAAATAAGCATAGGAACAAAAATACAATCACAGAGAATGACTCTAGGAGGTCCAAAGGCTGAAAGTAATAGGAGTACAGGAAAAGTGACCAACACTGACAGGGTGCCAAGCTCTTAATCACTATGTCCGCTGTTCTTTAAAACAAGCGTGTGTCCCCGCATTCAACCCACATTGTTGATACTGAGTAAATTCTGTGGGACTCTGAACCCCTACATCAGTTTTTCTCAAAGTTTGGTCCCAGGACAATCTGCCCCCAAATTAACTGAAATGTTTACTAATATGCAGAATTCTGCGCCCACCCATTCAGTTGTCAGATATTGTCTAAGACAGCTTTTCCATCTAGGCAGAACAGAATTTGACTAGTCATTTGAATACGGTTAAGTTCTATTCATTGATCTCAGATATGAATAGGATTTATTACTTTTTATTACTACTTTAGTAAGTGATCTTTAAAATAAAGTCATAAAAAACAAATTCAAAGAGCCTGAAAGGTTAACCCCCTCAACCAAGTCATCAGACGACACATAATAAAGCAACACAGAACCTACATGATTACTAAGTAATTCTGAAAGTAGAAGAATGAAGAGAGAGAGAAAATTGGCCAGGGCAAAAGGAGACTTTTAAAATCTTAAAGGTGTTCACATATATTGAATGGTTTAAAAATAAAACAAAAGAAAACTTGGTATACAACAAGATAACCAATGCAAAAGTATTTATAATACGTTTTATTTGGTTAAAAGGTTAACAGCTATTGTTTAGTTAAAGGCTATCAGGTTGAAGAAGCACAAATGAGCAGGAAGATAAGTTATAGGATGACCAAAATGATTTTAAATTTTGTAATGAAATTAATATTATAGTATAGCTATTTTATGCACAAACATCTAAACATAAGAATGGAAAACCAACATTCCATAAAAAGGCAGAAAATAAAGAACAAAAAAAACTAAAACAAAAACTTTTCATCATGCAGTTCCTCTTCTTGATTCTAGTTTTATCCCTGTTTTGACTTGTCAGGGTTTTAGAATTCAGAAAAATCAGAATCCATAAATTCACCTCATCTTCTCATCTTGCTGCAAAGTAGAAAAAAGGGAAGATTAATAACCTAAAACTGATGCTTTTGCTATGAAGCATGGAGAAAACTAATGTGTCACACCAGTAGAGAGCAGTTTCCTCAAACCACAAGCTATGCCATATACCTGAAATACTCTGTGATAGTGGGAATTATCAAAACGGTTTAAGAAAAACAAACACAGATTTTATACGTTACATGTTTTACCACAAGTGTTCTTTTAATTATGAACTTTATATATTAGAAAATACAATTTTAAAACAATCAAATAAATGCTGAAGTACCTACCCCCCAAGTTAAGAATAAAATATTACACCTCAGATGCCTCTAGTGTACCCCTTTCTGATCCCAAGCCTTCTCATTCCCCAAGAAGTAACCATGATCCTGTATTGTGTTAACCACTCCCTTGCTTTTCTTTACTTTTTACCATTTGTGTATTACACTCCTAAAAAGTATATAGTCTGGTTTTATCTATATTTGATCTTTATATCAATGCAATCATTCCATTGGGACTTTTCTGTAACTTACTTCTTTAAATACTCATTTTCAAGCCTCTCCTTTATTGAAACATTACACAAATGTTTGGACTGTTTATACTACTGTCTGATCCTGCTATCAGTTGCTTCTGCTAGTATCTGGTTCCCTTGTGTATACAGTGCTCGTCTTTGCTGTCAGCTAGTTGTTCATTTCCCTTGCAACTTTATCTGTGGAATACGTGTTGTGGACGGAGATAAAGGAGGGCCCCTCCAGAAAATATTTGCATTTGCTTCTCACAGACAGCAGGGGGCACTACAAGTCATGAACTAATACTGAATCCTCTGCTTGACATTTTTTTGTGAGTTCCAGATAGTGTGAATTCCAATTGCAATGTATGAGGGTTTGATTCTGGTTATGAATTCTCAGAAGATTTCTTTTTCTCCTCAACTCAGTACCAGAGTTATTTCCCGGGACTTAAAAAAGCTAGTGGGAAGGTTATTTTTAGTTTGCTCTTCTACTTGAGAGAGTAGCTCAACTTTATTGAAGGAGATCTACTATTAGACTCTTCATTTTAGTCAAACCCTAGAATCTGCCTTATGTCCCCAGCCCCATTGGTGTGTGAATCCAAGGCTTAGGTTCACCTAGTTAGGAAAATGTCTTCAGGCAAAACCCAGTTTCAGGCTCTATTCGCTTTTCTGGCTTCCTGCTCTCCAATCTGAGCTTTCTTACTTCTCTACTAGCTACTAGATGTATTTGAGGGTTTGTGTTGGGGGGAGGGATGGTTTTGTTTTGTTTAATATTTTGTCCAGTAGCTTTATTTATTTATTTATTTATTTATTTATTTATTTATTTATTCAGTAAGAAGGTTGACCCACGCACCTAGTATATCATGTTGCAAGAAATGGAGTTGTATTTATGCTTTACATTAGGTATGTTTTTTGGATGAGATACATACACATGGTCCCATATGAGAAGGCATAAAGGGGTCAATGGAGAGAACGTCTTTTTTCTTCCCCTGTATCCCTCTTCTGAGTCAATATGATACCATTGCCTTGGGTAATTAGACAAAATTTAGGTAATTCTTTGAAAAGAGCTACCTATTCTAAATCAAATACAGTAAAATGAAATAGTCTCCTATTTTAGTTTAGACCTACTGGTCATGCAGATTATTTGGTGAACAGTTTAGTTGGTAAATTTTTTAAAAGCAAAAATCACAATGTACATTAGTATAAATACTAAGAGTGATAACAACCCAGCTACCATTTTTTTTGGATTGGGAAGGCATGCAGCAGGTATATTACAGCTGCTAATAGGCCCAGTCAGAGTAGCTCCTGATAGAAACTGCCTGCAATATATAATGGAGTTCATTGAGGCTAGCAGTGGCAGGAGTAGCCAGGAAGGTAATACACATATGCTTTTTAAAGTCTTTATCTGTTAAGTCCCAAAGTCTTAACATGACAATGGGGGACATTATTAATAGTAAAAGCCCTAACCCCCTATGAATATATAGTAATTATGATATTTATGCACCAAATAGCAGAGCAACTACCTTTATGGACCAAAAACTACTGACGAGGCACAGAGACAGATAGGAATACAATAGTAGGAGATTTTAATATACTATTCTCAGTACAAGACAGATAAAGTGGACAAAAAAAATAAAGAGATATAAGATCTAAACAGCATATCGTAGGATAAATCTTATGGCTATATATCAAACTCTACACTCTGATAATAGAGAACAGATATTCTTCTCAAGTGCTCATAGCACAGTTACAAAAGCAAATCTAACATTACATTATAAAAAACATACACCATGACCAAATGAGATTTATTTCAGGAATGGAAGGTTGGTTCAATATTAGAAAACCTATCAGCACACACTGTGTTAATAAATCTAAGGAAACGAAGCATATGATTTTTTCATAGATGACAAAATTCAACACTCATTCATATTAAAACACTGAGGAATATTTTCTTAATATGATAAAGTATATACGAGATGCGATTAACCCCCTTCAAAATACACCCCCTTACTTTGAACACATTTATCCCGTCGTTCTTGCCACTTTCTGAAGCAGTTCTGCAAGTCCTCTTTCATAAGTGTCTTTAGTTGCACTGTCGTGGCTGCCTCAATGTCCTGAATCCATTCAAAATGTTTACCTTTCATGGTCATTTTGATTTTTGGGAAAGGCCAGAAGTTGCACGGTGCCAGATCCTGTAAATAAGATGGCTGAGGACACATCGTAATGTTTTTGACAGAAATTGCCATACCAGAAGTGATGTGTGACATGGAGCCTTTCCGTTGTGATCACAAAATACAATGAATGCTGCTGCCGAATGCCATCCAACAGAAAAGCAGGGATCTTCAATATGGCAAGCAGCATGTCGAATCTTAGTAACAGTGTGTGACAAGTTTCAACTTGTTTGGTGCAGTCAGTCGGATGTCAGATACAGTTCAGAGAAGATGTGTTTTAAAGTGTGCCGTAAATCAGCCTCCATCATGACAACGTTCCATGTCACACACTGCTTCTGGTATACAGCAATCTCTGTCAAGCAAAAACATTACAGTGTGTCCTCATCCACCTTATTTACCAGATATGGCACCATTCGACTTCTGGCTCTTCCCCAAAGTCAAAATGACTCAGGACATTGAGGCAACTTTGTGAGACACTAAGCAGAGCACCCAACTAAGCCGAGTCCAGATTCCTGGACCACAGAAACTGAGAGATTAAAAAAGTACTCGTATGTTGTTTTAAGCTACCAGGTTTATGGTCATACTGTTAGGCAGCAGTAGATAGCTCATACAACACAATATACGCAGTGAGAATACCTAGTGTCCAGATTCTGGTTTCTAAACAAAATTCTTCAATCAAGGAAACCAGGATCTTTGAAGAACTTAACAATTTGGGGTATGGGGCAAGAAAAACATTAAGATAAACCTGGAACATCTTATGTATCAGAAAGTGAGGAAGTGCTCAAAATAATATGAGGTCTTATTGAAAGAACACAGGAGCCAACCTGAAGAAACTCTTAATAGCCCAAGTTGGAATGATTTGAGCAATGAAACAAAGGAGGGAGAGGGACCAGTTCTTCCCTACAGAAGAATTCCAATTAATGTAGAAGGAAAGCGGGAAAGAGAAAAATCACTACTAGCCAAACACCACAGTAGTAAGTGTTGAAGACAAGCTCCACCAATGGATGCTACAAATATTGGGTGAAAGTATGAGCAGAAACAGTATGCATAGACTAAAGTGTCTCCCCCAATGTTCATTAACTGTAATGAAAATGACAATAACTTTATAGTGAAAAATATCCAGCAGACACCACCTTAATCAATTGAACAAGGTTAATATTACTAGTAATCAGACATATTGAAATGATGGGCTCTGACATGATGCCATGAAAAGGACATACCATTCCAGTGGAATTCTTGTCAGAAATGCATACCACGTTGTAATCATGAGAAAACATCAGATAAACCAAACTGACAGATAGCCTACAAAATAATTGACCAATAATCTTCAAAGGTGTCAAAGTCATGAAAGAAAAGGAAGGACTGAGGAACTGTCACAGGGTAGAGGAGGCTAACAAGAAACAACAACTAAATGCAACATGGGACCCTGGATAGGATTCTAGAACAGAAAAGGATATCAGTAGAAGTCCATAGTTAATAGTATTGTACCAATTCTAGTTTTGATCATTGTACTGTGGGCATGTAAGATGTTAAAATTGAGGAAAGCTGGGTGAGGAACCTTTGTACTATTGTTATAACTTTTCAGTAAGTCTAAAATCAGTTTGAAATAAAAAGTTTAACCTGCAACTCAACAACAAAAAGACAACCCAATTGAAAAAAGGGTAAAGGATCAAATAGACAGTTCTCTGAAGAAGATACACAAATGACCAATAAGCACATGAAAAGATGCTCAACATCATTAGTCACCAGAGAAATACAAATCAAAGCCGTAAGATACCATTTCACATCCACTAGCATGGCTAGAATCATTAAAAAGTCAAATAACAAGTGTGTTGGTGAGGCTTTGGAGAAATCAGAGCCCTTATATACCATTGGTCGGAATATAAAATGGTGCAGCAGCTTTGAAACACAGTCCAGCAGCTCCTCAAATGATGAAAGATAGAGTTACCGCATGACTCAGCAATTGTACAACGAGGCATGTACCCAAGAGAAATGAAAACATATGTACACATAAATATTTGCAAAAGAACACTGAGAGCAGCAGTATTCATAATAACTGAAAGATGGAAACAACCACATGTCTATCAACAGACAAGTAGATAACACGTGGTGTGTACATTACATACATATGTTAGAATATGTATATCCTATCTATACAATAGAATACTCAAAGAAAGGAATGGAATACTGATATATGCTACAACATGGATAAACCTTGAAAACTTTATATTAAGGGCAAGAAACCAGTCACAAAGAAAGACCATATATTATATGATCCTATTCATATGAAATGTGCAAAACAGGGAAGTCTACAGAGACAGGAAGTGGGTGAATGGTTGCGCAGGGCTGGGGGTACGGGAGCGATGATATGAAGATACTAAAAACCACTGAACTGTATACTTCAAATGGATGAAATGTATGGTATGTGAACCATAGCTCAATAAAGTCATTTTTTAAAAAAGTCCTTGGTTCTTTATTTCACTTTTAATTTGCTTCTCTTTTATCCTCCCTTGTATTGTTGTCATGTGCTGGTTATTGTTTTAAAATATCTATCAGAACCATCACATCTTCCATTTTATAAAAAAAGCAAACACTGAAACAATGCAAAGAAGACAAAATAAATTTAAGGATATTTTTTCTATGCTTCTGACAATACGTCCCACATATAATCAGGTTCCACAAAACAGGTGATTTCATTTATCCTTTAAAAAAATGAAATTCTGAATAAAACACATATAAAAGGCATTTGGACATTTTTGAGCTAATCAAGGAAATCTGAATAGGGACTGGCTATTAGATGACAGTAGGGAATTACTGATTTTTGTTAGATGTGATCATTGTTGTCTAATTAAGAACTTTGCTAAGAAGTTCTTAATGTTTAGAGGTATATACAGAAGTGTTTTAGGAATCAAATGACCCAAAGCTAGGGATTTGCTTTAAAAATACTACAACAAAAAAAGATAAATGAAATAAATATGGCAAAATATTGATAATTGTTGAACTGAAGGATGAATAAATGGGGGGAGTACTATTATTTTGTCTTAGCTAAGGCATGTTTGAAGTTTAAAAAAGAAAAAAAATGACTATTATTCTTTGAGGCCAAAGGACATATAAACCACTTTGAAAGCCACTTCTAGGAAACAAGGTAGAAAATAAATGGAATAACAGATATATAAATAGTGGTTTGCAAATCACAGGCAACATCTTTTTCAAAAGTCTGTTTAAAGAATAAAACATTTCTTCAATGTTACATATTACATGTCCATAACATATGTTTTATTGCTATTCAAAAGTGTTCAAATACTAATTCAGGCAGGAATTTTTTTTTAAGTATATATTTTATAATATCACACTGAAATCACTTTAATATCATTGAAATACTTACTCTCTGAGACTTGGCTCTTTGAAATGGAGAGGTGCGCACTTTCTTCTTCGGCTTGGCAGCTCTACAGGTAGATCTTCTGACTTACTTTCAGATTTAACAGTGTCATTTGAAACAAAACTGGTATTTGTCAAGTCCTGTAGTGTTCTACCACCTGAAAAGAATATTTTCACAAATATTTATAAAAATATAGATATGGGAATAGATATGGGATATTAAGTGGTTTAAAATCATTGGTATCAAATTTTTAAACGTAATAATAACCAAGTTATAATTTAAAATATTACACTTGTAGCACTAAAATTATTTATAAATCAGTTTAATTTTTCTCCAGCCATAATGAGAGAAAAGAAACTTAAAAATTTGAAACAAACTATCAAAGTAGCCCACATTTTAATTCTGAAATCAAACAGGCTGGTAAAAATTCTTTGTGGTTCAACTCTATTCACAGAATCACACAAATTGTGCGCATTCATTCAGCATTTGTCATCAATTTCTCACTTGGTGAACAGCACCATGAGGAAAAGGGATGAAAGATGGCTCATGTCCTCTAATATGCATCTCCTGCAAACCTAGACCTTTTACTTCTTTTGCTTCAGTACTCCTTTTGCCTGGAATAGCCTGATCCATCAAACTCTTAGTGTTCTCTAACTTGAAAAGATATCTGTACCCCCATGTTCATAGCAGCATTATTTATAATAGCCAAGGCATGGAAACAACCTAAGTGTCCATCAACGAATGAATGGATAAAGAAGTTGTGGTATATAAATACATTGGAATATGATTCAGCCAAATAAAAAATGAGGAAAACCTACTATTTGCAACAACACAGATGGACCTTAAAGACATGGTAACAAGTCAGAAAAAAAACAATTATTAGTATTTTATGATCTCAGTTATATGGGGACTCTTAATAAAGAAAAACCCAAATTCAGAAAGAGAGGAGACTTGTGGTTACCAGAGGTAATTGAGGGGAGGGGAAATTGGTAGAAGTTGGTTAAAAGGTACAAACTTACAATTATACAATAAAACAAGTAGTAGGGGTGTCATGTATTGCATAATGACTATAGTTAACACTGCTGTATGATATATAGGAAAGCTTTTAAGTGACTAAATCCTAAGAGTTCTCATCACAAGGAGACATTTTTTTTCTTTTCTTTCTAGTGTATCTGTATGAGATGTTAGCTAAACCTATTGTGGTAATCATGTCGCAATATATGTAAGTCAAACCATCTTGCTGTACACTTTAAACTTACACAGTGATGTATGTCAATTATCTCTCAATAAAACTAGAAAAAAAAGAGTCCTCATGTTCTACACATGTAGTGAAATGTTAGGCTCCCAGTAGAAAATTTTAATTGATAAGGGAACATCTAATATTACAAAATTTCTAATATACAAAGGAACATCCTAAGGATCCAATGTTAAGGGGAAAATGCAGGATAAGTAATGTTATATAGAGTATGATTTCAAGTACATATTTTAAAAATCCATAGATTCAAGTCTGCATGCAAATGCCAAAATATTCAATGCAGTTCTTCTGGGTAGTTGTTTTTTTGATTCCTATTACTTTCTGATTCTCCACTTTCAATTTTCTGCAATGAGTATTATTTTAATAACTGGGGGAAAATAAAAAGTAAACATTAAGGTAAAAATCCTACCTATCCTTTTGGGCCTAAAATGCTACCTACTTCATGCTGTCTTTGCAGGTTCCTCTAGTCAAAATTACTCCCCATTACATCCCTTAGCATAATATGTATGCTTTTATTAAAGTATTTACCATTGTATTTGTAACTTTTACATACATGTATTCTGAAGAAAGGGAGTTGGTATTGTTTATTTTTTAATCCTCTAAAATACCTAGAGTAATGCTTTGATCACAGTAAACATATACTTGTTGGAGAGAGTCCCACCTTAAAAAAACCCTGCAATTGTCATTGGTAAAATCAATCCAGGGCAATTCATTATATACATTCAAAATACTCAATTTCCTTCAAACATATGAAAAAGGAAATTATCTACCTAATGACATTAGACAACTTTATGATAAAGGCCAACCTGTTTTTTAGGTTATAAATGTCCAAGACATTCTCATTGTTATCTTTCCAAAATATTAAACTTTCTTTAAATTCCTTCATACTGTTTCTGTAGATCAGGCTACACAGTTCAGTATTACTTTTAAAGTCCATGAAAATATCAGTTATAACAGGAAATATTTTACTGGTTGTGAGAAAAATATGCTTTTAACATTTGATCACTTCAGGTATTGACCTACCTATTCCTGATTTTTGTGTTCTCCGGGTGACATTAAATTTCATCGCTGTCATCTTCTCCTGCACATCATCACTTACTTGAAAGACTGGTGAGTTCTCCAGGGCAAAATTTTCTTTTATCATCAGATTTTTACCAGAAGGAATACTCAAAGGTCTTGAACCCTCTTGAACACAGTTAAGGGAAGAATCTTGTATGTTGGCTGGATAAATCTGAGATAAAGAGTTAACCATCTTTGTGTAAAAGTCTGGCTTAATTTTATCATTTTCCAAATTTTTTTCCTCATCAGCTTGTTCAGATTTAACTGATAGTCCCTGACTGGTGTCAGATACTATCTCTATTACTTTGTGGCTATCTGGAGAAGGCTCTGTGAAGGTTTTCCTTTTCTTTGACTTGGATGTTTTATTTCTTCTTTTGACCTGGCACTCTCCTTTTTTCACTTCCATACAGTGGATGTCATCACTTTTTTTATTCAGAGTTGTAGTGCTTTCCTTTGGATTCTTATGTGTTTCTTCCATTTGGTTACCAGAATCAGCATCTGCTTCATTAGTAATATGCTTTAAACCTGATTCAGAAGAGAGAGAAGTCTGTGAAAAATCTGTTAACTGCAAGATAGGTTTGTTTTTATCTTTTGCCAAAATGTTCTTTGCCTTGTCTGATGATTCTTTCCCATGCTTTTTAACTCGTTTATAAGGATTTGAAATTTGATCACAATTTTCCTTTTCATTACTACTGACTTCCATACAGTATCCATTGATAATACCCTGACATTCAAGTTTTTGTTTTGATGCATTTACTTTAAAATCAAGATCTTTTGTAGAACTTTCTTGGCTGTGCATATCTTTATCATTATCCCCGTATACTTGGTACATTTCAGATATTATTTTTGTCCTCCGATTTACATTCTGCCTAAGCTTATTTACTTTTGAATCATTTTGCGGAGCAGGTTGCATATCAGTGACATGCTTTTTCAAATCCAACATATTCAGGGTCTCATAATCATATAAACTGCTAATATCTTTGGCAGAAAGATAAGCTGTTTGAAATTCATTTGTGACTTCTGGGTTTTCAGAAACAGTTTCTTTATCCTTTTGGGTTATGGAAAAAAAGTTACCTTTTTCTGGGTCATTCACATTTTTGTCATTATTCCCATTTATTTGGTTCATTTCTGAAATTATTTCTGCCTTCCTACTTCCTTTACGCCTGAGCCTCTTATTTATTTTTGAACCATTTTGCTTTGCAGGTGGCATATCAGTAACATGTTTTTTCTCCCCCAAAATGTTTCGAGTCTCATAATCACAGAGGTTCCTATTACCTCTGCTGGAAGGATTAGCTATCTGAAATTCATTTGAGTCTTCTAGGTTTTCAGGAATGATTTCTTTATCCTTCTGGGTTAGAGAAAATAAGTTACTGTTTTCTGGGTTCTGCACACCTTGCTCATCATTCCCATATGTTTGGTTGATTTCAGAAATTATTTCTGTCTTCCCATATAACTTTTGCCTAAACTTACCTATTTTTGATTCATTTTGACAAGCACGTTGCATACCACGGACATGCGTTTGCATCCCGAAAACATTCTGAGTCTCATAATCATATAGGTTTCCACCGGCTTTGGTAGAAAGGCCAAGTATATGAAACTCATTTGGGTCTTCTAGGTTTTCAGGGATGAGTTCTTTCTCCTTCTGGGTTAGGAAGACAGGGTTATCCTTTCTCGGGTAATACACATTTTTTTCATTATATAAATGATTCACTTCAGAAATTATTACTGTCTTCCGATTTACTTTCTGACTAAGATTATTAACTTTTGATTCATTTTGCCCAACAGGGAATACATCGGTGATCAGCTTTTTCAAATCCAACACATTCTGGGGCTCAGAATCACACAGATTTCTGTTATTGCTGGTGGAAAGAGCAGGTTTTTGAAACTCATTTGAAACTTCTAGGTTTCCAGAAGTAATGTTTTTATCCTTTTGGGTTTGGAAGGAAAAGTTAGCTTTTTCTGGGCCATCCACATCTTTATCATTATCCTCATAGATTTGGTTCATTTCAGCAATTATTTCTGTCCTCCGATTTACTTTCTGCCTAAGCTTCTTATTTATTTTTGAATCATTTTTCTGAGCAGTTTGCATATCAGTGACATGCTTTTTCAAATCCAACACACTTTGGGTCTCATTATCACTTAAACTTCTATTATGTTGGGTGGCAAGATCAGCTGTTTGAAATTCATTTGTGACTTCCAGGTTTTCAGAAATGGTTTCTTTGTCCTTTTGGCTTAGGAACAAGTTATCTTTTTCTAACTTATGAATCACAAATGTCTGTCTAGAAGCTTTACTTTTATTATAAGCTAGAGAACTCTGAACCATATCAAATTTACTTTCCTGCTGGAATTGATCTGAACTTTGGGAGAAAGGGTATGTTTCCTCTTGCTCATTTGTTACATGCATTCCTTTCTTCTTACTATTCTCTGTACTTTGTTTTTCATCTTGGTCAAAGCCATTATGAAGGGTTCTTGTCTTCCGTATGTTCAACCGAGTCAGGTGTTCAGTGTTGAGGATAAAACTTGGATCTTCTGAATTCACTTTGCCATTCAGGCCAACAGATCTCTTTTCTGGTTCATTATGAATCTTTTCCTCAACATTCATATCTGAACTATTTTTAAATTGTCTCTTTGATAGTTCTCTCTTTTTTTCAGAGCTTGAGTCTTTCACTTTTCTGAAAGTTTTGAGTCCACAGTCATTTGGTTTTTTATTACTTTTATTTTTAGTGCCTGTTGAAACTGTAACAATTTTGCTTACTTCACTAGCAGTTAAATCCATGTCAGCATCATACACAGTTTTCTGCAGTTGAAAGTCGTCATCATTACCCTGAACTTGATTCGTGCACTCTGCAGTAGGTTCACTTGCAGACTCAGATGAGTCAGGAAGGCACTGTATGTTTCTTGGCATTTTAATATTCATTTCATTTGTATGAGCATTTATCTCATTATTCCAATTTAATTCTGGACTTGAAATCCATTGTTGATGTACGTCTGTAACACAGGAATTGTCTGCAGAAGGATTACTTGATTTTGGTAATGACACATGTCTTTTCCTTTCAGTTATGTTACTAGAAAATGATTTCTCCTTTCTGTGGTTGATAGGCTGGGCATTTTTCATCTCACTCATTAGAGAGCTCTTGGAACTTTGGTCTGAGTGAGAATGGCTTTCTATAAAAATAAAGGGAAACAAAATTCAGAAATAAGTAATGACAAGGAATTTATTATTTTAAATGAGTTAGATTAGAAATCAAGCTGTTTCACAGAGAGGAATTCTAACAATGTGTTCTGTCCAGACACTTATATGTTGAAGAATCTATGCTAATAAAAAATAAAGTAGAAATGATCAGAGTATTCATAAGTCACAATTTACATTTGTATCTATGGAGAATTCACTCTGTCATGGTCCCAACAGTAGAGCCATTAACATATATTTCTAAAGTGGGAGGGGGCTAGTGAACCCAAATTACAGTGCTAACTCTGTGATAAGGATTGCTATCAAAAGGCTATTAGCAGACAGCTAAAGTTTCTACAAATTATACATATGCACACATAAATTTCTAGAAAGGAAAAACAATTCTAAGCTCTAAATTCAATACAGTTATAGTTCCATATCCCAATTGGAAAATGTGACAAATACATAAGCCAGACTACACTGCAGGATTAGTTTGAACTACCATGTAAATAAAACGTGTCATCATTTTCTCTTGCTCAACCATTATACAGACTCAAGTTTTTGCTTTACCACTAATTGGTTATGATCTTGAAAAAGTCACTACACCTACCTAGGCCCCCAATTTGCTTATCTATGAATAGGAGAAGATAAAACTAGTGTATTAATATATATATGGTATCTATCAATTCATAAGCTAAGATACCAAGAAAGCCTTGAGGCTGGCTCATTTCTAAATATTGCTCCCAGAGTAATATTATAGTATCAGGCCACTGTGGACCTGACATTTGGCAGCATATTTACTTTTAAATTAAAATTTTCACCAGCAGTTTAAAGTGGTATAAGTTAGCAAATCTGTAACACAAGAGATCTAACTTATTAACTGTTTATACATCATGGCCCTCAAGAAGAAAATGTGATGAGTGTAGCTATTTAATACTAACACTAAAAATGAATTTTTAAAAAATCTCACCTTTGGGAAGTATATCAAGAGAAGAAATATGCTCTGAATCATCTAAGCCACATACATTCTGATTATTTTCTTTAAGATAGAATGATTCCAAATTACACTGAGTGGATAAAGGTTGTCTTGTTGATACTGAAGAGGGGACATCAAGTGATGTCTTTGATGCAATGTTGTCGTCACACTGCATTTTCTCTTTACCATCTTCATCATCATCATCATCATCATCATCATTTGAAGTTAATGGAACCCTAAAGGCAAGTGGGAATGAATGAAAAATTTTGTATTTTACAAAAGTTATTTAGAAAATCCATGTGGATAGTTCTTTTCATGTTGCAATGATTTAAGATCCAACCACAAATCCCCTCTGTGTTCAATGAAGACAATTATACAAGTAGTTTCTAATAGTACAGAACTTGGAGTAAAACAAGAATGTTTATCCCTATAGCCCCAGTGGCCCCAAAAGGAGATAATGGGTTGGGCTATTAGGATAATAATAATGAAATGAATAAAGTTCAAACATACTTATAAATACTCATATATATTATTTACAGCTTTCCTATAATTAATTCTATGGAATACCTAAAACTCTTCCTCTGGTTTCAGACAAGTACAATTGTATGTAAAGTTATGTGTGAAATGAAGTCTGCTGTTTCCAAAAGGCATCCATGTAAACTAAAGCCACGTTCCTAGAGTAGTTAAATCTATGGGGTGGGGGGGAGAGACAAAAACCCACAGAAAGTAGTCAAAAATCTGTGGGGGGAAAAGACAGAAACCCGTAGAAGTAATCTGATAAACTGACTCCTGAATTTAAAAAAATGAAGAGTAGTATCAAATAAAGTAGGAGGTGGCCAGTAAATGAACCCAAATAGTGGTATTTTCTAGTTTTGGTCTATTACAAATAGTGCTGCTATGTGCTCGTCGGTGCCTTTTGAAATGTATGTATGCATTTCTGTTGGGTATATACCTAAGAGCAGAATTATTGGTTTTTATATAGTGTTTGGCTTTAGGAGCAAGTTAGGGCATTCTCATTGTGTTCCCATTATTTACTATGCTTGCTTTTGGGTTTTTATAGATTTTCCGTATCAGATTAAAGAAGTTCCCTCATACTCCTAGTTTGCTGAGAGTTTTTTCATAAAAGACTGTTGAATTTTGTCATTTTTTTCTGTTACTATTGAGAAGATACTACTTTTCTCTTTTGTTACTAGTAATGTAACAAATTTTTAAATCCCAGTCAAAATTCCAGAAGAGAATGTATATGTGTACACACGTGTGTGTTTGTAAATTGACAAGTTGATTCTAAAATTCACATGGAAATGCAAAGGGCCAAGAAGAGCCAAGATAACATTCAAGAACAAAAACATAAATAACTAAAATGGAGATTCACACTATCAAATATCAAAACTTAGGACAGTGAGTTCAGAAACAGACTCACATACATACAGTCACCTGGTTTATGATACAGATGACACTGCAGTGAGGTAGGGAAAGAATGGTCTTTTCTAAATAGATGATACAAATAGCATTTCAATATATAAGTGAAGTCACTTGTGTCAACAGGATTTCCACATAAAAAAAATAAATTATGGCCTTTCCCTCATATTATACCTCAAATTCTAGGTAGATTGAAGATCTAAATGTGAAAGGGAAAATAATAAAGCTTTTAAAAGAAAACATAGGTGAACACCTCATGACCTTCCAATTAGTAAAGATTTTGTTAAAAGGACACAGAAAGTAGTAAACATAAGGGGAATGGGGGGATTAACAGATATAGCTATATAGATATACAAATTGGATTTTAAAAAGAACTTCTATTGATCTAAAGACACCATAAAGAGAGTGATGAGGCAAGCCACAGAATAAAACACATTTGTAATGCACAAAGAATTTACATATAATGTATTTAAAAACTGCAAAAAAATGATAGACAAACAAATAGAAAAATAAACATATAAACAGATGCTTAAATTAATTAATTATCAGGAAAATTAAAATTAAAACCTCGATGTAACACCAGTACACGTCTGCCAATGTGGCTGAAATGAAAAAGACCATAACAAGTGTTAAGGTAAAGAACAACAGGAATTCTCATATATAGGAATGTAAATTGGTACAACCCCTTTAGAAAACTGTTCGGCAGTTTCTCCTAAAGCCATATACTATGTATAAACCCAGTAATTCTACCCCTAGGTACATACCCAATAGAAATGTGTACATATATTTCAACAGGCATATACATAGCAGCACTATTTATGCTAGAGTAAAACTAGAAGAAAAAGCAAATGTTTATCATCAGAAGAATGGATAAATTATGATATAATAGTTCAATACTATACAGCAGGAATACTATACAGCAATGAGAATAACTGATCTACAATTACATACGACAATACAGATGAATCTCACAAACAATGCTGAGTAAAAGAAAACAGAGACAAAAATCATACATACTGTATGATTTCATTACATGAAGCTCAAAACTGGGCAAAATTAATTAAGGTATGATGTTAGAAGTCAGGATAATATTTACCCTTGAGTGGGTGCTGAGTGGTCAAAAAAAAGGGTACAGGAGGCACCTTTAGTACTGGCATAATTGTTTCTGGGTCTGGGTATTGGCCATACAACAGGGTTCACCTGTGAAAATTCACAGTGCTCTAAAGATTTTTGCCCTTTTCTAACATTTGTATTATACTTCAAACAAAAGTCTACTTTAAAAAATACAGTGAAACTTTATAGAGGGCTAGTTGACACTTGATCTGTATGTTTATATGAAACAATGCGTTTATAATGACAGCCGAGATATTCATGAAAAAGAACTAAGTAAAAGAACTACATGACAACAAAATGTTGTATTTTAACACTACGGCAATTAAAATGTACTGGTACAATGTGGTGCTAGTACAATATCATAGGCAAAATAATGCAATAAACTGGAAAGAATAGAAAGTGACATAGTAGATATAAGAATTTTCTACTATGGTATAAATAGCATTTCAATATATAAGTGAATTTATTTCTGTACATAAATAAAAGCAATAAACCTGTAAGTTATATAACAAAGAGAACATTGTCTAACAGAGACAAGAGGATTTAGGTCAATGCTATTAATTCATTGAGGCATTTTACCTCACTGGACAGCAGACTGCCTTTAAAATAACAGGTTTGAATACTCGTAGGGTGTTTACTATGACTTATAATCAAATCAATTAAGAAATGGAAATTTTGGTCAGGGGAATAACAATGAAATTAATTGTACAGATTGGGGCAGTATGCAAGATAATAAAGGTAGAAAGAATTGTCAGATTTACCCAGCAGAAAACATGAGGCCAGGGGTGACCCGGAGGAAAAGAAAGAAAAAGAGTAGCAGGACACTACAGATGAACTTGGTTCCTGAATGCGGGTAAGTTTCCTGGGAGCCCTGGAGGTACAACCTGTAACAAGATACTACACACCATCTCAGTCCTACCATAGTAGGCAACGATTGGTTGATGAAATCTAAACACTGTATAACACACACAAACAATTATTGTGTTATATAAAAATCTAAGTACTCTGAACCAGTGTAATTCAAATCCAAGTAACTAAAGGTCCATCTGTTCCTCCTTCTTCTCTAGAGTCTATGGGAAAGCTGAATATTATTTCAAAATATAAAACTGAATTTTATTATATCTTCAATTCCTCTTACTGGTACAATGTTAAAAAGTATTTCATTATTTTTAAACGTCTTTCTATGTTTCAAGGAAGTGGACCAAATAAAAACTTTCCAAGTCCCACTTAGGTAGAAGTGTGCAAGTTAACATTTAACCAACTTTTGAAGCAATTACCTTGCAAATGGAAGATGCATAGACTTGCACTGTTTACTAACCCGTTTCTTCTTGCTAGCTGGCAGTAGGAAGGGACTCTGATGGAACTATTTTTGAAAAGAATAAAGAAAATGAACAGAATTTCTAATCTCATTAAATCATGTTTGTTATTAAAGCACCAAATTATACAAGGTTACCAATAGTAATAGAATGATTCTTGCATCGGTCTTCAATAGTTCAAGAAGAATAATGTGATGATAAGATGAAACACAGTTCATCCTTAACCATGCCATCCAAAGACAATCACCACTAATATTTTGGTATAACGTCCCAAACTTTCTTCTATGCATATGAATAAATACACATGTGTATCCCACACAAGTACAATATCTCTAAATATGCAGTGTTTTCGATCCATGGTTGGGCAGCAGCCATCTTAACTGACATGTGGGTTGACTATGTGGAGGTAGGCACCCCTAACCCGTGCACGCCACGCTGTTTGAAGGTCAGCTGTATATGCAATATGCTCATGTGTACATATGTACTCTGTGATATATTTGATTTTATAATATATTTTTAAACGGTGTTTTAAAATCCAAAGTCTGGGTGATTTTAAAATAGTTTTTAAATTTTGCTTATCCATATTTGCTAAATTTTCTCACATGCTTTCCGAACGTGTGTTTTAATTATTTAATAAAGACCATAAAATCAGGCAACCATGTTTTCCTATCACAGTGCTAACATGCAATAGAAACAAGGGTAAATTGACAAGTTAATTTTAAAATTCATATAGACATGCAAAGGACCTAGAATAGCTAAAACAACTTTGAAAAGAAGATCAAAGTTGGCGGTCTACAATAACTGAGACAATATAGTATTAGCACAAAAACAAATAAATCAAGGAAATAGAACAGAGTCCAGAAATAGACCCACATATATTTGGTCAATTAATTTTTGACAATGGTGCAAAAGCCAAATGGGGTGCCTAGGCTTCCACACTCAGCAGGCTATAATAAGGCAACTCTTCTCCAAACCAGGGGTACAGTCAGAAAAGGTGGAGGAGGGAGCTGGGACAGTGGTGGTCATGAGTGCCACAGCAATATCAGTGAAGGACACAAGGGGACTCTGGAGTTCCCTCCTCACTTGGTAATAACTTCCTCTCCTCTGGGGTGGTGAAAGAAGGTGTCTAGTAGAAAGCCAGGATTTTCACTACTCTTTAATGGTAATAACCACCCCCTTCAATTTTCCCCCAATCCTGGTGTCAATGGAGGCCATAAAAGTCATGAGGCACACGGTGGTGTCAGCCTGACTTCCCAGCCCCATCCTTCAGTTCGGAGAAACCCCTCCCCACCAGGGTGTCAAGAAAGACGGAGTGGGGGAACCTAAACTTTGACCCCCACTTGGCAGTAAGTGGCATTTCCCTTTACCATAGGCAGTGTCAGAGAGAAGCTGCTAAAACAGGTTTAAACAAGATTTGGAGTCTCATAATATAATACCTAAAATGTTCAAGATATAATAAAAAATAACTCTTTGCACCAAGAATTAGAAAAACTAAATTTGAATGTAAAACAAAAATCAACAGACACTAACACCAAGATGACATATACATTCATTGGGATTATGTAACAAGCATTTTAAAGCAACTATCATAAAAGTGCTTCAATAAGCAATTACTACAAAGAAACAAAGTTTCAGCAAATAAATAGGTGATATAAAGGAAAACTAAATGGAAATTTAAAACTGAAAAATATAATAACTAAAATAAAATAAATTAAAAACTCAACAGCAAAAAAGAGAAGACAGAAGGGGGAAATAATCTGTGAACCTGAAGAGAGAGCAATAGAAAGTACCCAATCTGAGCAAGAGAGAAGAGATTGAAAATGAGTTAACAGAGAATCAGGGATATGTGGGACTATAACGAAAGATACAACATTCAGGTCATTGGAGTCCCAGAAGGAGAGGAGAAAGAGGAAAAGCCCAAATACACAAAATTAATCAACTGGGGAAGCACAACACAAAATTTAAAAAATAACATATAGCAACTCTATGCAAACATATTTGAAAACATGGATGAATACATAATTTTCTAGAAAATAAAAATGAATAAAACTAACCACAAAAGAGAGAAAGAAAATTTCCTAATTATTTGTTTATTTAAATTAACAAAGAACAACCACTTCCACCAAGAAAGACCTAGGTCCAGGTTTTACAGAAGACTTCTATGAAACTTTTAAAGAAAAAATAATTCTAATACTATGTCATTTTTTCAGAGCATAGGAAAAAGAAAACATCCAAATTCTTTTTATGAGTTTAGGGTATATAACATTTTTATCAATGCCTAAAGACAGTACAAAAGAAAACTTCAAAGAAACCTCACTTCTGACTGACAATAAAAAATTCCTAAACAAAATACTGGCAAAAAAGAATTGAGCAGCACATTAAAAGAAAAATAAATTGTTTCTGAAGTTTATTCCAGAATTGCAAAATCAGGAAAGCTACTACTAAATAAGTTGTCATATTAATACACCTGAAAAAAAAGACCATATGATCATTACGATAGGTGCTAAAAATGAGTTTTGCAATAAAGGTAAGGAGGAAAATGAGATAGGAGCTGGTAGGGTGCTATAAGTAGAGTGCAAGGTTTTCTTTTCTTCTCTTTTCTTTTTAACATGGAAGATAACATTTCTGCATCTCGAGCCAACAGTAAAAGACAACTCAAGGGTCCAACAGGAGCCCAGTTTAGTAGATGAGAAGTCTATTCTAAGCAGCACAAAAAGAATGAGGAAGCATTCCCTTTAATCATATGGAGAGATCTCAGGATCTATCATATTAAAAAAAAGTTAGTATAGAATGCTATATTTTGTATAAGAAAGAAAATTAAGAAAATATTTATACTTGTATGTTTTATTTTAATATAAAGAAACAAATGAAAGCAGTTACCTGTGTAGAAGGTGTGGGGAGAGGAGAATGGAGAACAAAGTAGCCAGAGGCAGAACAGCAGCACATGTGAGACGTCATTCGATACTTTTTTATATTGTTCTGATATTAGAACCACTCTGTATTACCCATCGTCCTTCCCCCAAAACAGAAAGAAATTTCGAAAACCAATAAAAGTTAGTCTGTTAATAAAAAGTCCAAAAAAATGAACACTAAAGTTATATGCTGACCCTTCATCCTTCAGCTTCTGCATCAATTTATCCTAGTTTTCACTTTTCCTAAATCCAGATGCTGATCTCAGCCCTCTTCAAGTTCTCCAAATAGAGCCATACAAAAAGCATCTGAGTAGGAGAGGAGAAAGAAGGCAGGGCCAAAAAAGTTTTGGAGAAATAATGGCTGAAAATGACCCAAATGGGGCAAAAGAAATCAATCTGCATATTCAAACTGAGTGAACCCCAAAAAGGATAAATTCCAAGCAATCCATGCCAAGACAGCAATAGTAGTCAAATTTCTCAAAACTAAAGACAAAGACAAAAATCTTAAGAGCAGTATGAGAGAAATAACACCTTACCTACAGTTAAGAATGAAAAATAAATGAAATAAGCATCTGACTCAAAGTTAGAAAGGTAAAAACAAAATTAACTACAGAAAGCAGAAGAAAGTACTACTAAAGATAAGAACAAAAATTTGTAATTTTGAAACACTAAAGTAGTAGAACTCCAAATTAAATCCAAAAGATGGCTCTTTTAAAAGAAAAGAAAAACCACAACCACCTAACCTAGTTGGGGTGGGCGAGGGGGACAGGGAAAAGCCCAAATACACAAAATTAATCAACTGGGGAAGCACAACACAAAATTTAAAAAATAATATATAGCAACTCTATGCAAATATATTTGAAAACATGGATGAATACATAACTCTACTAAAGATTTTTTAAAGAGCCAATGAAGGGACAGAGCTTTACATCACATAACTCACAACAGACAGTTGAGCAATGTTTTTAGGGCTATCTGTTCTCCAAAGTTCCTTGAGGGATGGATGGATGGTGTGACCCCTCCCCCTTCTACATCTTGCCAATTAGCTTCTTTCTCTTATTCTCCAAGTCAATTCTAGTACTGACTTTACACTTCCCTTTACACTGCTAAATATGATTCTAGTCTTATTAATTGATTCAGGGCAATTCGATTCAGCCCTGCAAGCTGTTCAGCAAAACAAAGCCCCCCTCCCAGACTCCCCCTACCCACCCACACAGTGAAAAGCATCTCTTTTCCTTAGAGGGTGCTAAATGTATAAGGCACACCTCTGCTCACTGCTTGTCCTAGGTATCAAACTTGTAATGTTAGCAACGACACCTTTTGGAAACATTATTCCACAGGAACTTTTACACAAATCCTTTCTTCATCCAAGTGTGGATTAAGCTAGACACTAAAATACCTACTCATTGGCTAGCTTTTATAAACATTCTGATAAGGAGCTAACCACTGACTACATAGGTTGACAGAGTTCATTATCTTCCTACTACAAAGACTATGCATTTAAGAGACTTACAAATGACTTTTTAAAGTTTCTAAAAGGAGTGATATGCAGAAATTTAGAAAACACAGGAAAATACATACACAATAAAAAGTAATGCTAGCTAATAGTTATTGCACTTACCTTATTGTCAGGACACACGCTGGCCACATGAACCACTTACACTAACCCTTTGTAGATACACTACCATTATCCACACCATGCAGATGAGGATACCGAGGGTCAAAGAATTTAAGGTCAAGGTCACAGAACCAGAAAGCAGCAGAGCTGGGATCTAAATATGGGCAATCACATTGAAAATGCTACCCTCTAAAGCATTAAACTGCCCCCAGATTCAATCAAGAAATTTATCTACAATTGGGACTTTACTAATCTTTTTTTAGTTTATGTATCATATATATTTTGCCTTCTCATTAGTTATTCCTTCAACAATTAGTTTTCCTATTTAGATAACTGAGTTAATTTCATTAATATTTGGTCCTTCTTGCTTCCTGATTTTTCTATTGATTTTATTATCCTCATGCTAGAAAAGCTCTTTAAATATTAATATTAATGCTTTATAAGCCATGTTTAATTTTCCCAGTCTGCAATTTACCTTTCATCTTTATGATTTTTAGCCTTCTAAAAAAATTATTTTTAGAAAATCCATCACTAGCTTCCTTTATGGTTTCTATGTATAGAGAGGCCTCTCCTACATAATGTGAATTCATTTGTAATTTCTTCTGATTTTACATGATTTCATTTTTTTACATGTAAATTCATCTAAAGTTTATTTTAGAGAATGGTATAAAGTAGCATCTGCCTCAATTTTTTTCCTCAAACAGATTTTTAATTATGTCCATCTTTTTTTGTTAATACAAATTCTTCCCTAATTTGAAATACTACCTTTCTACTTATATCTTTTACGCTTTTTAGTCTGTTTAGAGGCCATTATGTTCTACTGAGCTGTATAATCCTGTGTTACTCTTAATCAAAACCTAAATTTTATATAAAAATTTCAATAACCAATTATACCAAACGATTATGTGCTATTGTCCCTTTAAAATTAATATTATCATCATTACTTTGCCGAAAGTTTATGGCATAAATCTCTAACCTTGATGCTACTTAACTAATCTCCAGTATTCTCAGTAATACTGAAAAATTACACTACTTACACACAAATTCTACTTACCTCAGAAAGAGTGCTCATTTCAATTGCAGTTATCAAGTTATTGTTCGTGAGTGCTTCTATTTCTATAAGCTTTTTATTCTGCATGTGTAAAAAAAAAGAAAGACCCTTTTTAATCAATTAAGATTTGGACTTTATATCATACATTAATGAATAACATCAGTTGAGAAGACTTAGAAAATTACATGGGGCCAAAAACTAGATCACATTAAGCTAAATAAAATGGTGCTACACTGTATAGTTCAAATACACACACACACACATATAAACACACACATTTTGAATGCTTTTGAACTATTACTCATAAAGTTTCCTACCAAGGAAAATTTTGTATCTTCTTATAATAATATTAATAATACATTACATGGCAAGTGAACATAGTTTGTCAGCTATAGGAATTTTACCCTCAAGTGCTGCCAGTCATTTTTCCATTTTTAAATTAATTTTTACTCATTTTAGAATTAGATCTATAGTTGCAGCGTAGCAAATCATGGGGTCTTACCGCCCTGTCTATGGACAGGGTTGGAAATTGGAAGGAAAAGCAACTACTACAACCTCCAATCTGTTTGTCCAATGAAATGCTGGGATTAAAGGAGAATACAAATAGTCTGGGAACTCCCCTCCTTTCAATTCACTGAAAGAATTACATTCACCTTGTTAAAATGTATTAATGAACCAAGCTTTGCTTATGATAATCAATCAAATGGTGAGCAAAGTATTATACTAGTTAGCAGAGCCACAAGTACACATTTACAATGGAGACTTAAGACACCTGTTTTATTAGTTTGCCCATTAACATAGCACACTCTTTCAATATTTTTTTTGCAATAATTGGAGATTTGAAAAACATTTTTAGAGCTTCTATAATAATTTAGTTAAGATTTTAATTATAATTTAGAATTCAAGCACAATATAGTTTCCATACCAAATTATTTAGCTTTAGGCGAAGAAATGTGTTCTCGAAATTCAGTTTCTCCACTTCTTTTTGCAATAACATCTTTTCAGTTGTAATTCTTCGAGAATTCTCTTTCTCTCTACTAAGAGCCTGAGCTAATGCCCTGTTGTTGTGCTTTAAAGATATTTTGAAAATAGAAGAATTGTCTGTAAAAAAAATTTTAATAGTTAATATTGAGCATATACCACAATAAATTTTCATATTCCTTAATGAAACCACTTTAGACAAAATGTATTTCACTTTGTAAGTTTTAACTGCAGGTTGGAAAAGAAGAGAATGACAATACAGATGCAGTTTTGAAAAAAATGCACTTACAGTTTGGAACTGAAAGCTAGGTAGAAGATGATAAACAAGAGACGCGAGAAATGCAGAATGTTTGTGAATACAGTTAGGAATAATACTAGGATTCTAGTATAGACACAGCATTCTAGATAATTAGATCAGTCACAAAAATTAAAATCTTAATACCTGTTGCCCTAGCTTCCTTTCTATCTCTGACTAGGAGGGAGAATGGAGAAGCTGATCCTGTATTTCTAACTGGAGATGTCCCATAGCAATTAGGATAGACAATCTGTGAAAAATTGAAAGCCAGATTCTGTGGCTTCAGAACTGAACCAATTAGTCAGTGCTCCCAAAGACCAGTTTTCAAAACCTTGAGTGAAAGGGAGCATGCTTACTAAGACATTGGCTAGACCATCTGAATGAACCCTGTGGGATAGTCTACCTCCACCCCAAATATCCTGCCTCTCATATGTAGGCATCTGTTACAATCTAAACCTGACCCCTTCTCTTTATAAGCACTATGCAAACATAATTTAAATCAGAAATGTTTTTCTGTTAGCAAAGAAACTTAATTGTGAATTCCTTGGTAAAACTCACCTTAAATATAGTATGTTCCTTTTGTACACTTACGGCATACTTGTAGTTTCATAATTTTGATTTACATGCCACTATTCAAAAACATATCCCAAAGAATAAAGTATAAGTAGATACAATGTTTATAAAAGTAATAATATTTTTAAAATACTCAGGCAAAGTCTGGGCATCTAAAAAACAGGGTCCAAAAGAGTACTTTATCTTTGGTATAGAGAAAGAAGTTTCAGACAGCCACCTTTGACATAGCAAATGGAAATAGAGTAGAACCAGTTTAGGACTTCCAGAAGGTAAAGGATAATAATGTTTTCCCGTTGCACTCCTCAAACTCAGTATATTCCTTCATAACAGTGAGTGTGCAATGGTCCCACCATAGAGAACAGGACAAAGCCACAATAGGAGGTGGGCTACTACATCGCATGGCCCTAGGGACCTGGGTAGGGGCAACCTTGTGATTAAAGATACTCAGAAGGTTCGGCTATTCACAAGGCACAGTTACCCTTTCCAGGGGTTATATCAGGAAACCTGTCCTGCTCCTGCTAAGATGGGCATGAAACGCTGAGATATTTTCTAAAGTAATGAAAATTTAGCTTGGAGAGCTTTTCTTAATCTCTCTCTCTCTCTCTCTCTCTCTCTCTTCTCGCACTCTCTCTCTCTCTCACACCCTTCAGACATCTTAGCCCCAGAATCCATGAAACCCCATCCCTAAAATGCTCAGTGTCCTCATGATATGCTCTGGCTATATAAAATCACCCCCTATCTGGGCCAACCACCTCTAGATTGCCCATCATCAAATTGCTACAGCATGCCAGAACAATCACTTTTTCCAGCTCTTTTCTAGGAATGTCACATTGGCATTTTTCTTGCAGTATAGGAGGTAGCTGCCTTGGGCTATACCAGCCTCACTGCTGAAAATTCAGCTGTCACCACTGAGCGTAAATCATCATAACCATTCAACTAACAGGATTTGAAGGAGGTAGGAAGGACTGAAAGGGAAAAAAGTATCAGTTAACAAAAATAGTCATTTTCTAGACTTGATAAAATAAAGTACAAAATACTCTATTAATTCTCCAGGGACAAATAAAAACGTGAGTATACTTTAAAACTAATGACAATGCACTTACTTATTATTTTTGTTTTGATTTTTGAAGCAAGAGAAACATTCAACTTAGCAGTCCTTGAAATTCTTTTGTCTTTCACATGTCTCTTAATTCCTGAGGTAAAAAGTGAGCCAGTTTCTGTCACTGGGTACTCCATCACTGAAGAAAAAAAAAAAAAAAAAATGAAGGAATGAAAAAAAAGGAAGAAAGGGAGGGAGGGAGGGAGAGAGAAAGAAATCATAGTATTGATTAATAAAAGAAAAAAGGGCAATTGATAAACTTATTCTAAAAAAGTAACAATCATAACTTAAATGATATAATTTGTACATAAGTATTTACAAAACCCTTTGTATAAAATCTGAAAGTATGAATGTAATCAAAAGTGGTTTAAAGTAGAATCCAAATTGGTAAATGACTCTGTTTTTTCATTTAAACCTATGCTCTTATATGTGTGCCAGGAGCTAGGCTAGGCTGGGGACAGGAAATGATATGGTTGTATAGGAATGCATAACCCAACATGGGTATAGGCACTGTTTTAATACAATGTAAGAAGTATAATCTTAGATATGCACAGAAGAGCTGTACCTAATCTTACTGGGGTGGGGTGGCGGTGGTGTCAGAGGAATCAGCAGGAAATCTTAAACTTACCTATTTGTCTATCAGAGTTATGGTCTATTAGACCTGAAAATATAATAGTGGAAACAAGAAGATAATCACATTCTAATAGGACAAGAATAATGGATATAATACACAAAGTTCAGAAAGTGATTAACTCTACCTGGGCTAGGGAAAAGGATCAGAAAAGATTTTACTTGGTACAGGTGATATTGAGCCATGTACTTGGACAAGACCAACCTCCCAAGCCCCTCCCTTCCCCAAGCCTCCTTGCCTCCATCTGCAGAGATCTGAAGAAACTCCGTTACCAGCACCTGCGTAACCCCCAATTCTCAGCCCCTCCACCACTACGTACCTCAAGTCCACAGGCCTAATCTCACTCTGCTCTTTATGTCAATCACCACAAGAACCCCCAGCCTCCAGGGTCACCCTCATCTCCCTCACCCTAATCCTCTCCAGCTCTGTACATCCCTCATTCGGTCCTGCGGGTAGGCTGAAAAATGCCCCCCCCCCCCAAAGATATCAGGTCTTAATTCATGTCATTTGAAACTTAATGTGGAAAAGGGTCCTTACAGATGTGATTAAGGATCTTATGATGGAGAGAGTATCCTGGATTACATAGGTAGGCCCCCAAATGACATCAGTAGCGTCCTTACAGGAAAGAGGCAGACATTGGAGTGATGTGGCCAGAAGCCAAAGATTGCTGGCAGCCACCAGAAGCTGAAAGAGGCAAGGAATGGATCCTCCCCAGGAGCTTCCAGAGGGAATACAGCCCTGCAGACACCTTGATTTCAGCTCAGCGATACTGACTTTGGACTTCTGGCCTCCAGAACTGTGAGAAAATACATTTCTGTTTTTTGAAACCACCCAGTTTGTGGTCATTTGTTACAGCAGCTACAGGAAATGAATCAAGTCTCCATATCTCACTCTTGCCCAACTCATGAAGTCCTTTGGAATTTACCATCCACCATCATCCAGACCTCTAGCCTCAATCTCTTTCCTAAACATTCCTCTCATCTGCTTGAACCAGCAGCTTCTCCTAGGGGGAGTGGATTCTCCTGCATTCCTGTCAGGTGGTGGCCTTTGTTTCCCCATCGCCTCCTCAAGGATGCACTGCATTCATGCTTGCAGACTATTCGTCCTCCAGCTTGAATAAAATGTCATCAGACTCTAATATCTCTTACCCCTCAGTGCTATTGCCAACTGCCAGCCTCTTAGTTGATAATTGCCTGTCCTGGCTCCCTGTTACTCTGAGAACACTGAAGCACCCTGTGGAGGGCTCTCCCATTACAATTACCTACCCATTATCCTCCGCATCTGTGCACTTGTCTTCTCTCACATTATCATGGGTAAACTATCCTTCTCAGGCCAAGCGTGCCTTACTTAGAGGTCCATGCACTGGATCTCATGCCTTCCTGCCTCCTCAAAAGCGTAACTCCAACAATTCTTTCCTCTACTGGATCATTCTGGGTCGTTTCTTTCTCCACTGGATCATTCTCATCAACATACAGACACACTGCTGCTTCCTTCACCTCAAATAACCCTGTCTTGTTCCCGCTGCATTCTCAGAGTACTACTCCATTTTTCTGCAACCCTTCACAGCAAAACTCCTTGAAAGAATTGTTCTATACTCATAGTTGCCAATTCTCTCATAAACCAACTTCACTCAGGCTTTCACTCCAATTACTCCATCAAAACTGCTTTTGCGAAAGTTTCTAAGGTCCGCCACACTGCTAAACCTAACAATGGTCATTTCTCAGTTCCCACCTAACCTGATCTATCAGCAGCATTTGATACGGTTAATTTCTCCTTCTTTCTCAAAAACTATCTTTCCTTGGCTTGCAGAACACCAGCCTCCTGGCTTTTTCTCTCCCTCCCTAACTGGCTGATCCTTCTCAGTTTCCTTTACAGATGCTTCCAGACTTTAATAGGCTATCTCCTTGGATCGCCTTTCTGTCTACACTCATTCCTTTGGTGATTTCATAGTCACGGCTAAAATACCACCTAGCCAAGAACTCAAAAACCTATGTCCTCAGTTTAACTCTTTCCTGGACTTCCCTGGATTCATATACACATAGTCGTCTACTCACAGTTCCACTTGCATAATGAAAACAGGCGTATCAAACTTAAACTGCCCAAACCTGCTGCACTCATAGAGCTGTCTCCATTTCAGCCAATAGCAACTCCATCCTTCCAGTTGCTCTGGCCAAAATCCTCACTCCCACTTTACCTTCACAATACACTTAGAATCTGACCACTTCTCAGTACCTCCACTGCTACCAACTTAGCCTAAGGCACTGACATGTCTCACCTGAATTACTGTCACAGCCTCTTATCCCCCTACTTCCACGCCTGCCCTCATTCAAGTGTTTTTATTGGTCTATACAATCTAAAACTCTCCAATGGTTCCCATTATCTCTCAGAGTAAAAGCCAAAGTCCTTACAATGGTCTGGAAGTCCGTCCACCATCTCCTCTTCCCATTCCTCTAATTTGAACTCCTCTGCCTCCCCCGTAACCCACTGCCTTCAGGACACATTGGTCACCAAGATCTCACTACTCCTGGCATCCATCAGGCATTCTTCAGCCTCAGGTCCTTGGTTGGTTATTCTCTCTACAGAGAAAGCTCTTCCTCCAGATACACAAATGGCCCATTCACTCTTCTCCTTCAAGTCTTGGTTCAAATGTCACCTTCGCAGTGAGGCCATTCACAACTGTAGCTCCTTCCCCTCCCATGTCCCATAGCTCTTACCCTTCTCTACTTTTTCCACAGCATTTAAATCACTATCTAATACACTATAGAATTTACTTATTGTCTGTCTTCCCCAACTAGAATTTACTTTGTAAGGTCAAAGATTTTTGTCTGTTCTATTCACTGATATATTGCCCAACTCACAGAACAGTGTGTGGCAAAAATAATATGAACATAGTAAATACTTGTTGAATGAGTAAATAAGTCTTAAAACTGGAGACTTTTGTCAGGTATCAAGATTAACAAAGGTGTTCCAGAAAAAAAGAAATGGCATGTATAAATGCATGAAAACAGAACATTTAAGAAAATACAAGTCATCTCTTGCTGCTGGAATGTTACTACCCTATTTCTGTTTCCCTTTAGAGCAAAACTCCTTTAAAGAGTTGTCTATACTTGCTGTCCCCAATTCAACCCCTCCCATTCTTTCTTTTTTTATTACTTATTATTAATTAATTTATTTTTCAATTATAGTAGACATTCAATGTTATTTTATATTAGTTTCAGGTGTACAGCATAGTGCTTAGACATTTATATAATGTATGAAGTGATTCCCCCCTATAAGTTTAGTACCCATCTGGCATTATACATACTTATTAAAATATTATTGACTACGCTATAATATTATTCCCTATGCTGTACATTTACATTCCCGTGACTATTTTGTAATTGCCAATTTGTGCTTCTTAATCGCTTTGTTTAACTGTTTCACCAGGCCCCCAACTCCTGGTGATACAGAGAACAAACACAAATATAGAGAACAAACTGAGGTTATCTGATGGTTATCTGAACAAACTGATGGTTTATATCTATGAGTCTGTTTCTATTTTTGCTTGTTTGTTTATTTTGTTCTTTAGATTCCACATATACGTGAGATCATATGGCATTTGTCTCTCTCTGTCTGACTTATTCCACTTAGCATAATACTCTGCAGGTCCATCCATATTGTCACAAATGGTTAAGATTTCATCAATAAAAAGGAAAAGACATTCTAATGAATGGGAGAAGATATTCACCAATGATACATCTGATAAATTAAAAAATGGGCAGAGGACCTGAATAGACATTTCTCCAAAGAGGACATACGGATGGCCAGTAAACATATGAAAAGATGCTCAATGTCACTAATCATCAGAGAAATGCAAATTAAAACCACAATGAGACATCACCTCTCACCTGTCAGAATAGTTGTCATCAATAAATCAAAAAACAAGTGTTGGCATAGATGGGGAGAAAAGGGAGCCCTCAGGCACTGCTGGTGGGATTGCAGATTGGTGCAGCCACTATGGAAACCATATGGAGGTTCCTCAAAAAATTAAAACTAGAACTACCTTTGACCCAGCAATTCCACTTCTGGGTATTTACACAAACAAATCCAAAACACTAATTTGAAAAGATACATGCATCCCTATGGTCACTGCAGCGTTATTTACAATAGCCAAGATATGGAAGCAACCTCAGTGCCCATCAATAGATGACTGGATAAGGAAGATGTGGTGCATATATACAATAGAAAACATTCCATATTACTCAGCCATAAAAATGAAACCCTCCCTTTCTCTCCTGATCCATCCACTCCAATTGAGTTTTTGCTCCCATCACTACTGTATGCAAACTGACTCAACGTCACTAGATTGCTGTTGCTAAATCAAACACACAAGTCAAGGTCCATTTCTCATATTACTTGCTCTATGAGCAGTATTTAATATCTGATCATTCTCTCTTTGAAATACTTTCTTTAGCTGGCTTCCAAAACACCACATTCTCCTTCCTGGGTGTTCTCCTTCCTCATGAACCACTTCTTCTAAGTCCCTTCTGCTGGTTATTCTTCAGCTCTCTAACCTCTTGCTATTGGAGTGCCCCAGATTTCAGTACTGGGGTCTCATCTATTTTCTATTTACATATACACTTTTGGGGCTATCATCCAGTGTCCTGGCTTTTAAATCTAAACGCTGATGACTTGCAAATTCATATCCCTCATCAACTCCAGATTTATTCATATAATTGCCTACTCCTCACATCCAAATTCGATTTCTAATATGAATCTCCACGCCCACTCCCTCCACCCAAATCAGTTTCACTGTGTCCTCTCCCTCTCACTTAATGGCAACTCCAACCTAGTTGGTCAGGTCAGAAACCTCTTCTTTCCCATTCCTCATCTACTCTATCATAAATCATGCTGGTCTGACTTTCACAACATCGCCACGTGGGCCCCTTACCACTATTTCTACAGCTACCACTCTGATCCACGTTGCCATTCTCTCTTATACATCATTGCTACTACTAAATAAGTGGTGTCCCTGCTTCTACCTCCACCCCTATTTATTCTCAACCCAGGAACCGAAACGATCCTTTTAGAACTTAAGTAAATTCATGTCACTCCTCTGTTAAAAACCCTCCAGTGGCTTTCCATCTTGCTTAAGACTGAAGTCATAATCCTCTAAGTACTACAGGATTCGACACTTCCCTTCCCCAGTTCTCCATCAGTACCTCTCTGACCTCCTCACTGCTCTTCCTTTTGCTCAGTAAGCTCCAGCCATACTGGCCACCGTGGCATGCTCCCATCGGCAGAACCTTTGCATCCCCTTTTCCTTTGTATCAACTGCTCCTTCAAATAATCACAGGGTTTGCTCGCTTCCTTCAAGTCTTTGCTCAAACGTCACTCTCTTAGTGAGCTTTCCCAGACCAAACGATTTCAAATCGCACCCCTTTCCTCTATTGACTTAATGTCTAACACAAAGTTACATAATTTTCTTATTTATTGTCTGTCTTCTACTTCTAAAATGTAAGTTCCATGAGGGCATGGATTTTTTATCAGATTTGTTTGTATCTGTACCCTCAGTGCCTAGAAAATGCACATGGCAGCTACTGCAGAAACATTTTTTGAGAAATGACAATGGATAAATAGAATAAATTTTAAATAGTAAAAAGTGTCCAATATTAGAATGAGTCTTCTTTGAAAGTGTTAAGCAGATGTTAAGAAACATCAAGCAAATAATGGCAAGATGGTTTTAGAAGAAATTTCTGAATGGGGAAGAAACTGAACCAGGAACCTTCCAACACTCGATGCTCGATGCTTCTTCTAAAAGTTTTGCCTAAAAGAAACTTCAAGTAATAATAAAGATCATCATCTATCCCCCGGGTAGTAAAACATAAGCACACACAGAAACTGCATGCAAATTGTTGCATCTCACACACCTGAAAGGGATCCTACGGTAACACAGAAATCTTGTCCATTTCTAAAAAAAATCCAGTCAGGAAGATCAAATCTCACTTAATTAGGAAACCACAGCTGAACAGCCCTCCCAAATAAGTCAGTTCTTAGTTCCCTACGTTAATAAATGGCACTACCGATCAATCACCAAGCACCCACCCAAATGCTCATGCCAGAAATCAGAGCCTTCCTTCACATTGCCCTGTCACCCTCCACTTTAACAACCTGACCACTTACCACTTTAGGAGCCAAAGCCAGGACCCTGGACTACCATTCCAGGGTGACTTACTATACAGAAATTGAGGTATTATAAATAGTGGTTGGGCTGTGTTGGAGTCCCAGTTCCAACATTTCATCCAACATTTCATAGCTATGTGATCTCTAAGTCTCAATTTCCAGATGTAGAAAATTATAGAAAATAAGGGCATCCCAATTATAGGAAATAAATAAGCCAACGTGTATACAGTGCCTAGTATTGGATCTGGCACATAGCCAGCACTCACTAATAGTACCGTTATTACCCTGCATCTCTTTTCTGGCCAGCATCTCAGCTATCTCTAAATCAGAAATACTCAGTTCCACCTCCGATTTTCCTGAATTGGATCCCTTCTCTAGAAAACTCATCGTTCCTATTCCCTACCGAAATCCTGCCTATACATCGAGACACACCGAGTTCCAAGTTCCTCCCAGTCTGCCACCACCTCTTCGCCTTCAGCCAAGAGGTGGCTAAAGAAGCGCTCCAAAGGAGAAGGCTCCTTCAAGAACTTGGGTAGCCAGTCACTAACGTTCATTCAGCAGATACTCGTCTTTATTCAGCGTCTACAACCGGATAGATACTGTTCTAAAACACGGGAGTAGAGCAGTCACAAAACACAGAAATCCCTTCTTCAAGGAGCTGACCTTTCAACTGGCAGCTCGCTCCCCTCAACCAGCCAGGTGTTCAAACCCCAGAAACAAGAGGTAGCGACTTAGATCCAAACCAGGCACTCTCCCAACGAGCCCCCCGGAAAGGGCGCTGGGGCCCCGGTTCCGGACACCTGAAGGCGGAGGATGGGCTTGACCGCAGATCGCTGGGGGTTCGCCTGACCCAAGACTCAGGAGGACAGAGCCGGGAGGTTCGGCCCGGGGAAGACACGGATCCCACCACGCAGGGGGAGGCCACGCCAAGTGTCAGACGTCACCGACTTACCGCTTTTTTAGCGTGGAGAGACCACCGCTCAGCTCCCGGAGCCCGGCGCCCGCAGCCAAAGCTCAGGTTTAAACTCTGCAGCCGTTGGCGTTTGCCACATTAGCCAATCAGGCCCCGAGAAGGCGGTGCAAAAGAACGCTGTTACCAGGAAGTGGGAGGTGAAAGGGGCGGGACCAGGCGAAGGACAGGAGGGGGCATGGCCAGGAGAACCAAACTGACCCAGCCGGTGGGGAAAGGGGCACCCTGGGGCTTGAGCGCGGGTGGCTGCACTGCCGCCTGATGAAAAAGGAAAGGATCCTTTGACAAAACTATCTCTATCAACCAGATGTCTAAAAGGCCTGACAGCCACCTGCAGTTTGTTGGAAAGTTTTTGTTGTTTATGACACCTATTGTGAGACTCCCAGCACACATCTTACCTTTTCTTCTGTGTCTTTGTCCTGTGATGACTGCACCGTTATTTAGTTTTCACTTGGAAAAAGAGGCAATGAAATTTCTTTGGAAATCCTGGATCTCATCAATATTTAGGTCTTGTGCTAATGGTCTGTTTTAGCTACATGTACAAGAATAGTATTTTACAATATACACAAAATACATAAAAATATATATTATTATGCACTTTATGTTCCAAGAGAATTAGCTTAGTTTCCTTTCACAAGTGACTTTCATAATCTATACAAATAATTTGGAAAAACTATATGCAGAGAATAAAATTTCCTTTTTGTATGCCATTAGATTGAAAATAAAAATAGGCTGTTAAATCTAGGGTTTAATAATTGATTATATAATGATATAGTCAACTTCATACTCTTGTCAATATTTTGTTCATTTAGGGACATTCGAGGCTCACACCTTTCCATTTTTCTTTAGAGAATCCAGAGAAATGAAGCAAAACATGACTTTGAGTTAGACCTTTTAGTCTAATATATTTCAAAATCAGTCGCCAAAGAGATCTGGCTACATGAATCTTACGTAAGTCAAAACGTATTTATTTTGGTCTAGCTGCTAAAGTTACAGCATATAGTACAGTACAAACTTCAATAATAGTGGTTTAGAATGTAATATACTGGTTATAGAAATTTCTGGTTATCTAGGGGTTAACTAGCACTATATCTTGTTTACCCAACCTGACACATTAAATGCTCAATATTTCTTATGTGTTGTTTTTAAATGAACCATGTCATGGCTCTGCCATTGAGTGGTTATTTAATTTTCTCCAAGTCACTTAATCTTTCTGAGTTTTTGTTTCCTCATTTGTAAAATGGAGGTTAATAGCAACATCCAATATATTTTTATGATGGTTCCCAATCAACAGACCCTTTTGTTCAAATACATTAATATTGCTTTCCTCCTGACTCATTTTGTAGCTATAACTTCAAAAGCAAAACAAATAGAAAGAGGGAGACTGGGCAGTCAGAGGTAGGAAAGATGTTAAAAATTTTATCAAGACAAGAATGCCAACATCTCTTTTTCAAAAAGTGCTGATTATCTTATCTCAGAGAAGTTGAGAGAATTTAATGAACCAAGTGCTTTTTAAATTCTAAAAGCTCTTGAAAATGTAAATTCTTATCATACACAACCATAAACTTAAAAAGTATAATTAATTGGGCTGAATTTAACCTGATCTCAGATTGCTTTCGGGTCTTTTGCTTTTTGGTATAATGGATAGAGGCAGGTGCCTGGACTAGGAGTGTGAAGATGCAGTTAATTTTATCTTGAATACACATTAGTTGTATGTTCTTTGTTGCAAGCTCCTTATCTACAAAATAAACCAATTAAATTAAATGAGCTCACAGTTCTGTTGTGTTACTCTCCTGCACAAGGCACTGGTTTTGCTTCTCTCCCTTCATTTTTCTTTATTCTTATTCTCATTGGTTGTCTGATTTCCTCTCTCTAAAGGTAGATTCCAGTCAATTAAAATTTGATTATCCTAACCCACACTCCCCACACTAATAAAGGGGTAGAAGGAAAGGGAGAAGAGGAAGGCTAACCGCCAAACAACACAACAAAATTCTTCTTTAACATCTCAGCATTACTAAAACAAAAATCATCCAAGAAAAATCATCCCTGAATGCCCAGTAGAAGACATACTGCAAATCAATAAACTAATAAAAGAAAGTAAAAATAGTGTACTTACGTCTTATTAAACCACCTGATCTGTCTGGCAGGTTGAATTGCACCAAGAAAAACTAACCCAGGCTGACAGAAACAGGAAAGGACAATGGGTGGTTTAATGCAGTTCCGGAAATGATAGCGATGTGGGCTTCAAAATGGGCAGGAATAGGGGGCCTTGGCAGCAGACAAGGACCCAGCCACTGTTCAGCCTTTGAAGAAGCCACTGATCTCGCACAATCAGCAATAGCCCTACGTGCTGCCACGGGAATCATCACTGCGGCTGTCTCTGGGAAAAGTGGCAGGACTGTGCTGTGGTTCCCCCATCCCTGCTACTGGGCATCACTAGTTCCTTTTGCTAGGTCTGGATCATAAGCTGCAAGCCCTAGCTGCAAGGGAGTTCTGAACCTTCAGCCTGTGTCTGACATTTTCAGCTTCGGAGTGAGAGGCCTCCCACCTAGACTCAGGAAAGGCATTTTGAGCTGGAGAATCAAAAGAAAGACAAAGGTTCATTTCAGTATTTTATGCTACTTTACTGTAATAACTATCTCTATTTTCTTTGATGGAAAGACTTCCTGCTGCGCCAGGTGAAAGATAGGTAATAAATACAATAGCATTGGATAACATATATCAAGAGTTTACCATGTCCTAGGCACTGTGTCAAGGCCTTTATATACCTTTTTAATTCTCACAGTGATCCTATGTGGTAGGTACTATTATTTCCTTTTCACATTTGAGGCAACTGAAGCACAAAAAACTGAAGTAATTTCTGCAAAGTTTAGTAAGCAGTGCTGCTGGGATGTGAACCCAGGCAATTTGGCCTGGGCCTCTGAGGTAATAAAAGAGGCTTGTCATCTGTCACTTCAATTCGAGGCATGACATCCATCATGTGAATTTCCCCATGCTGCCTGCATGCCAGCCTCCTCTTTTTCTTAAATATACATTTTTTGGGAGAGTCCCTTTTGCTCCTGGCATTATGCTAGGAGTAAAGATGAATGAGGTAAACGCTCTTTCCTTAAGGGAGAAGGCAGATAAGCAAACAATCCATTCCTTTGCATTAGGATAAGTAGAGACCTGAGGTGATTCAAGATTGCTTCTCTGGTCTAGGCAAGGGCAGGCAATATGTAATAGGGACACCAAGTGTTCTTATCGCTAATTGAGATATGCGTGGGGGCGGTGAAGAGGGGAGGCTCCCCTCTGGAGGGAAAATATAATCAGGGGTCTTAGTCTACCCTTTGGCTGGCTGGATATCCTCCAGCAGCAGTTGCAATTGCAGCTCCTTCACCTACATACACAATACTGGTCCACATGCTGGTCTGTATTAAGAGACTTGTGTGGGTCTACTTCACAACCTCTGTCCTGTGCCTCCACAGTGAATTACAGAAAGGTTTAAGTATTTATTTACTCAAGATTTCCAGTGATAAAATTCAAACCATACAAAGTGGAGGCTTAAAAGGCAGCTGTTATGCCCAGTGGCTTTACGAGTGGACTTACACTTACATGTACCATCCAACAGTGCAGGGCCCTGAAGCCCACATCTCCAGAGTTCTCGCCACGTGGACGTAGTTCCCTGGCTGCTGGAGAGATCTCCCAGTAGATCTCTGTCTGTACCCTTCCTGATCACATCCCCCTCCTCCCTTCTACTACTCACTGCAAATGCAAAGAAACAGCACTTGTGGAAAATAATGAATTCTGCTGGGTAAAGTCCCTGGGGAATACCTAGGTGGAAATGTTCAGCAGGCATGCAGATGTAAAACAGGGAGCTCCAAAGAAATGTCTAGATTTGGGAGTCAGTGTGAACAGCAACAAAAATCACTGCAGTCGATTAAGTTATGGAGGAAGAGTGTGTAGAACACAAAGAGGGTAGAAGGTAGACCCTGGTGAACATCGTGTATGGAGGAAAAATGAAAGGGCAACAGGAGAGGCAGTGAGAGGTTGGAGGAAACACTGGCCCCCTGGAGGCCAAGGGAGGACCTCATTCAAAGAGGGGAGAATAAATCTTGTCTTAAGCAGCAGGGAGATGTGAACAATAACAGCCCTGGGGATGAATAGTTAAGGAGTCACTCATTTCTCAGCAAAGAGAATGCAGAGATGAGAACATGCAATTCCTTAAGGATAAAAAGAGAATGACAACAGCTACAGGGGAATACAGGGTGTAGGGAGGGTTTGTATTCTTTTCATAGGCTGGGGGAAAGGTAAAGAGGGAGAATGGATGATAGAGAAAAGAGGTGGGTAGTGATGGAGCAGAGTTCTGTGGTTCCAGAGGTTGGAACAAGGACCAGGCCATGGACTGAAGGGTCACCTTTCCTCTGAGGCAGGAAGATGAGATGAAAGACCAGATGTAGACATAGATGAGTTTGAACACAAAAGGGCTTTGTAAGCTTTCAAAGTCATGTTATTATCTATCATTCTATTTAAAACTTTCGCTTACTTAAAAAAAAGACATCTCTACATTTAGAACATTTTGATACTTTCATTTAATTTAGTAAAAACTAAGGTCAGAGACATTATTTGGACATGGGCCAAAACTTTCTCATCTCATGGAGGTAAAAGGAAATAATTAGTGTGTGCCTAAAACTCTCAGCTGTTATTATGTCAACCACTATACAAAGTTACAGCCTCTTAAGAAACAGTCAGTTATAGAAAAAACATAAAAAATTACTGGTTCCAAACTGAGTTGCCTGCTGACTAAAGCACTGCAGAATTTAAGAGGGCAAGATAAATACACTAGATTGCCGATTCCTCCCAATGTAAAAATTTAGACAATAAATATAAATAAACCCAAACAAATAGGCTCATCAAATCAAATTATTCTAAGTAAGCCAATGCAGAAACCTGTAAGTAGCTAAATATTTATCATAACAGTTGATTATAGAAAACATTGTATCTTCTCACATCCCCTTAATTTTATTAAGACAGGTAACATAGGTGGTTTTCTTAAGATCATATTTGCCACTATTTTATATGTAAGTAATGAACTATATAAGGAGTGGTAGAAATTATTTAGGAAAAAAGGATAAATGGCTAATAGATGCTAGATCCTATGGGGTTACAATGATAGAAAGTTCATACTGACAAAAAATTTTACAGACTAGTAGATGTGACGTAAACATTATTATCAATGAAAGGTGGTCCATGTTCATTGCCAGAACAGTAGCAGAGGAGAGACCGATTGCTATTTGGTTGCAGATCCAGGAAGCCAACATAGAGGACAGTTTATGTGACCGAGGGGGTTGTGGTAGGCTAAAAAAAATGGTCCCCCAAAGATATATTGACTTCCTAATTCCTGGAACTTGTGAATATTATATGGCAAAATTGTGGGTATTCCTTTATTCTGAAAAAGAGTCTTTGAAGATTTTGAGATGAGGAGATTATCCTGAATTATCTAGGTGGTCCCTAAAATGTCATCACAAGTGGTCTCATGAAAGAGAGAGAGAAATTTGACACACAGACTCACAGAAAGATGGAGGAGAGATGTGGTGACCCAGCTCAGCAATGTCAACAGGCAACAGAAGCTGTAAGAGAAAAGGAACAAATTCTCAGGAGAGCCTTCAGAGGGGGTTTCCATGCTGACAACTTGATTTTGGACTTTCAGCTAGCAGAATTGTGAGACAATTAATTTCTGTTGTTCTAAGCCACAAGTTTGAGGGAATCTGCTACAGTAGCCTCAGGAAACTAATACAGGGGTCTTGAAGGATGAGTAAGGTTTCACCAGATAAGGACTGCAGTGTTTGGAAAGGGGCATTTTATTTTGAGAGAAGAGCAGGATAAATGCAATAAAAATGGGGGGTGGAGGTGGGGAGGAAGAATGGTTAAATTTTCTAATGAATATTTCAGTTCAGGTATAATGTAAACATACAGGCTAGGTAGGAAAGGAGGGATAGGGCAATTGTTAGGCAATGAGGATGAAGGTAAGTTTTTTTTGTTGTTGTTGTTTTTTAATAGATTTTATTGGGGAAAGGGAACAGGACTTTATTGGGGAACAGTGTGTATGTCCAGGACTTTTTTTTTTTCCCAAGTTGTTGTCCTTTCAGTCTTAGTTGTGGAGGGTGCTGTTCAGCTTCAAGTTGTTGTCCTTTCAGTCTTAGTTGTGGAGGGTGCAGCTCAGCTCCAGGTCCAGGTCCTGTTGCTAGTTGCAGGGGGCGCAGCCCACCATCCCTAGTGGGAGTTGAACCAACCACCTTGTGGTTGAGAGGACACGCTCCAACCAACTGAGCCATCCGGGAGGCAGCTCAGCTCAAGGTGCCATGTTCAATTTTAGTTGCAGGGGGCGCTGCCATCATCCCTTGCCGGACTCTAGGAATCGAACTGGAAGCCTTGTGGTTGAGAGCCCACTGGCCCATGTGGGAATCGAACCGGCAGCCTTCGGAGTTAGGAGCATGGAGCTCCAACCACCTGAGCCACCAGGCTGACCCGCAGGTAAGTTTTTAATCAGAAAAGGGATATAATCGGGGCTATGCAGAAGATATATAACTGTGTGAAAACTTAACTAACTGGAGTTGAATATCTATTATTCTTTTTAAAATCTTTCTCTTAAGAGAATGTAGTCAAATACTGGGATCTAAAGTTACTTGGATTCATTAATCCCTCCCCCTCTTCTTTCTTCAGTGTGACTGTGTTATTCGTTTGAATTATGGTTATGTTTAGTTTTATGTCTGTTTGTGTATAGTTTTATAGTTTTTCCCTACCTTTATATGCATGTGTGTTTATACTCCTATATATATTTTAGTGTGTGAAAAAGTAACTAATTTCAAAAGTCAGAGCTTTATGCATAGATGTATTGGAAAGCATCACTCCTCTCTTTTTATCTTCTATTTCTTTCCCACTCCCAATTCCTTACCACCTACATTAGTTTCCAGTTGCTGCTGAAACAAATTACCACAATTTCGTAGTTTAAAACAACAGAAATTTATTCTCTGATAGTTCTGAAGGCCAGAAGTCTGAAATGAGTCTTGTGGTGCCAAAATCAAGGGGTCAGCAGGGATGTGCACCCTCTGGAAGCTCTAGGGGAGAATCTGTTTCCTTGTCTTTTCCAAGTATCTAGAGCTGCATTCCTTACATTCCTCCACTCAAGGTTCCTTTCTTCATGTTCAAAAACAGCAGCATAACATTTTTTTTTTTTTTTTCATTCTGCTTCCTTCTGTTTCCTTTACATGGCCTTCTCTTCTGCCTGTAGTCAAATCTCCCTCTGCCTGCCTTTTATAAAGATATTTGGGATTACATTTAGGACCTACCCTCATGATCCCAGGTAATCTTTCCATCTCAAGATACTTAATTTAATGACATCTACAAAGACTTTTTTTCCCATATAAGGTAACATTCACAAGTTCCTGGGATTAGAACCTGGATATTTTGGGCGGTCGTTATTCAGCCAATTATAGGTCACTAATCTTAATAGTTTTCTGTTTATGCTTCCTGTGTTTCTATTTGCATAAATGATTATATACATGTGTGTTTTCTCATTTCCCACTCTTTCTTACACAAAAAGTGACATACTATTAAAACTCTTACATTTTGTCGTTTTTACTTAACAAAATATCCTGGAACTCATTCTACATGAGTTCATAGAAAATAACCTCATTCTTCTTTATAGCTTCATAGTACTCCATTGTATGGATGTGCCAGTTTATACACACACCTATGTATAGGACTTCAGTTTTTTTGCTGATATTTTGCAATTACAAACAATACTACAATGACTAACTTTGTGCATAGAATTCTCGTAATTTTGAGGAGTATCATCAGGGTAAATTAAATTTGCATTTTACTCATGATGAGTGAGTTTGAATATCTTTCACATTTTTGAGAAGTAGGTGAGAAATGTGTGTGTGGCAGGGGGTAATTGTCTCCCAGTTAGTAATTTGTCTCTTGTCTTTGTTTTACTTTTTGTTGTTCAAAAGTGTTTTTAAACATAGTCAAATTTATCAATTTTATTTTTTATTGCATCTGAATTTTGAGTTATAGTTAGAAAGTCTTTTCCTACATCAGGCTAAAGAGAAAATCATGCATACTTTTTTCTAGTATTTACATGGTTTAATCTTTGATATTTATATCCCTGGTCCATTTGGAGTTTATTCTTTTTTTTTTTTTTAAATTTATTTAAGTCAAGTTGTTGTCCTTTCAATCTTAGTTGTGGAGGGTGCTGTTCAGCTTCAAGTTGTTGTTCTTTCAGTCTTAGTTGTGGAGGGCGCAGCTCAGCTCCAGGTCCAGTTGCCGTTGCTAGTTGCAGGGGGCACAGCCCACCATCCCTTGCGGGAGTCGAACCGGCAACCTTGTGGTTCAGAGGACACGCTCCAACCAACTGAGCCATCCGGGAGCTCAGCGGTAGCTCAGTTCAAGGTGCCATGTTCAATTTTAGTTGCAGGGGGCGCTGCCCACCATCCCTTGAAGGACTCGAGGAATTGAACTGGCAACCCTGTGGTTGAGAGCCCGTGCTCCAACCAACAACTGAGCCATCCGGGAGGCAGCTCAGCTCAAGGTGCCGTGTTCAATCTTAGTTGCAGGGGGCAGAGCCCACCATCCCTTGCGGGACTCGAGGAATTGAACTGGCAACCTTGTGGTTGAGAGCCCACTGGCCCATGTGGGAATCGAACCGGCAGCCTTCGGAGTTAGGAGCACGGAGCTCTAACCACCTGAGCCACCGGGCCGGCCCCTGGAGTTTATTCTTGATTATAGTGTGAGACTTGGTTCTAATTTTATCTTTCTCTAAATGGCAAACCAGTTGTCCCACCAATATTTATTAAATTGTCCATCTTTTTCCAAGAAATTTGAGATATCATGTTTATCACATGTTAAATTTCCACATGTATTTGGATCTAGTTCTGGGACTTTATATTTTATTCCACTGGTCTATTTGTCTATTCATCTACCAGTACCATGAGTAGATAAACAAGACAGATTTATGGTGTATTTTAATGACTGGTAGGGCTAGTCTTCTCGTAAACTTTTCTTTTTCAGTGTTTCCTCGCTATTTTTGCATGTTTATTTTTCCATATAAATTTTAATATCAACTTGGCTAGCTCCATAAAAATCTTGCTGGTATTTTTATTGGTATTTGTTAAATTTATAAATTAACTTAGAGAAAACTGATATCTTTATGATGTTATGGAATGTCTTTCCCTTTGTTAAAGTCCATTTTTGTATCTTTCAGGGTGCTTTAAAGTTTTTCTCATATAAGGTTTGCACGTTTCTTGATAACTGTATCCTGAAATATTTAATCTTCTTTGTTACTATTGCATTCTCTATTTTCAGGGTATAAAGTAAACATATCCATAAAATCTACCTTATTGACTGTGCTATTTACATCTATATTTATTTTCCTTACTTATTTTTGTGTTCACTTGGTGTGTTTATACTAAAAGTGGCATATTAAAGTTTCCTACTGCTAGTGTATTTCTATCTATGTTTCTTTGCATGTCCTACAATTTTTGCTTTATAAATGTGTTACTGAGTTATTTGGTGAATAGAATTCATAATGGTTATATATTCATTGTGAATTGTGACATGAAACCATGTCATGAGTCAGGGACATTGTGTTGTTCAGTCCCTCACTCCCAGTGCCTAGTCCATAGCTAGTAGTCAGTAATTATAGGTTGAACAAACCTTCCCTCTCTCATCTGACTACTAATGTCTGAAGGGATAGGTGGGTTTACATCTCATTGACTTATTCCCTTCTAAGACCCAGTCAGAGGAATTAGGAACCAATCATTGTGGACTCTGGGAAAGTCCCTTGAAAACAGGACTGTTTTATTCTTGAAATGCCTACAAAGTCTCTTGTACAAAGTAGGGTGCAGCTAGAAACTGAAAGAACTGTTTTGGTGTTATTGTTAAGAGGAAGGTAAATAGTGCATGCAAAGGACTTGGCAGAATGTCAGGTGAACAGAAGTGGTCAATAAATGTTTGCTCCTGCCTCAAGTTTCCTTGCTGTAATGGGAATAAAAATATAGGGTTGTCTTACAGATTAAACAAGAATACTCTGTAAAACAGCTTTGTAAACCACAAATACTATCCAAATGGACTTATCCAAGTGCAATATATTAATAAATCCTGGCATTGAGCAGCCCAGTTTGGAGGGAAGGGCCCTCACCAGGAGGTGCAAAGACCTGACTCATTCTTTTACTATTCATTAAATGACCCCGGACAATTGCAACTTCGGTGTTGTTTCTTTTCTTCATATTTAAAGCAGCCTGTGAACGAACAAGACAGGACCTCGGCGTCCAGCCCGTATTTCCCTGCCAGACTTTCCTTTCCTGCAGGGTACCAAGCCCCCTGACAGGTATCCTTACGCTCGGCAGGCGGTGGCGAGAGGCGGGGCGGGACCAGTCCGGGGGCGGGGCGGGGCGGGGCGTGTCCCGGGCGGAGCCTCCCTCCCTCTGGTCGCCGCTGCTGGACCGGACCGCACGGGGGCGCCGCTGGGGCCGAACGCCTTCAAGAGTTGCTGAGCTGCCGAGGAGGCGCTCACTTCCGCATCGGGCCCCGCGGTGTCTGACGGCCGCACGGAGGGCCGGGCGGGCCCCAGGTCAGTCGGGGAGGCTCCCTAACCCGGTCCCGCCCGTCCAGAGTAGCTGGGCTGCGGGTGGGCCGCGGGCCCGGGAGGCGGCGGGGCGCCCCGAAGAAGGGCCTAGGCTGCGTTGATCACATGGGCGGCCCGGGCTGCAGTCTCGGGCTTGGGGCCGATTCCCGGGTCCCAGGGCCGCGGGGAGACTCCTGCGGGGCTTTCTGGTGTCCCAGCGCCTTTCATTCCGTCTCGCAGGAGGAGTGCGAGTCCCTTGATCACCGTTTTTCAAAGTGGGTCCGCGAGCAGACTCACGACCCCGCCTTAGACTTTCTGGACCGGACCCTGTGCCATGGCCCAAGAATCTGCATTTTCAGCAAGCGTTCCAGATGTTTTTGATACAGGTGGTCACAGGACCGCACTTTGGGGGCACTTCTCCAGAGGGCGGGGCACTTCCGATACAGCGGGGAGCCTAAGCGGGTGCATTTGAGGACGGGGCATCCTGACTAGCCTTGAAATGGTGTTGATCGTCTGCCTCTGCCTTAGGAGATACTGACTGAGGCAGGGGTGTCTTAAATCCTTGCACTCGGTGCGGCAGTGTTCCCGTTGCCACCGATAGGAGTCTTCAGATGGACAGATGCTCAGAGTGAAGTGCCTGCGTCAGGAGCCTTAGAGATAAAACAGTGCTGAAGGAGGCAGTGTGGGCTTCAGCAGGAAGAATTTGGAGTTGGTCCTGCTAACCTGGATTAAGGCTGTCTTCACCACTTACTAGCAGGACAGTCTTAATGTGGACCCAGCACACATCACTCTCTTTCCCCAGTGTCCTCATCTGTCAATAGGCACAGTATTTCTTATCCAATAGGGCTTTTGTGTGAATTAGGTAATGTCTCTCAAGCGTCTCCTACAGTGGCTGGCACATAGTAAGCATTCAGTAAATGGGAATTTTAATAAGAGTAACAGAGGTCCTGCTTTCCAGTCCCCCAAACCAGGCATTAAACAAGTGGGGTAAAATGTGGACAGAGGTACAAAGTATATTTGGAGAACTGTGCAAAGATTCTACATTGGGGGTGCTTGAGACGGTTATGCAAGTAATGAGGTTTGCCTGGGGCGTTGAAGAATAGATAGAATTCCAGGAAGCTGGTAACTGGGGCAGCATGAACCAGTTCCATTCCATGCCTCAGAGGGGGTTCTCTCACATGGATCATTGAGGGGCTGCTCCCAGGAGTTACTGGTAGCTCAGGACGTCACATCCGTAAGTGATTTTTGAAGGTTGGACCATTGGCCCATAATAATTTCTTTCTACTGACCATGGTTTTCCTCAGCCTAATGGTCTCCTTTCATTTCATTGGAGACTGGCTAAATGGGAGCCTCTATGAAAGGATCTTAGTTGATGACATAGTAAAAGTGAATTGCCATTGTTGTAGTTAAGCCTCTTGGCAGCCATTTTACACTTGCTATGAGATGTGCAGATACGGTGGATCTCAATATCGGGAGTACCTTTTTCATCACAGTATTATTTTAGGTTCCCTATAAAAGCCACAATCACCTCGATGCTCCAGGATGGATTAAGAAATCAGATCCTTAAAACTTCCCTAAAGCTTCAGCCATTTTAGAGTGAAGAAGTCAGATGTGTTATTTAGAGGTGTTATTTGTTCTTCTGGACCAGTCTGGCTACTGGTATACTTAGAATTCTGATCTCAGTTGATAAATTATGTCTTCCTTAGTTACCTAAGAATTACAATTACCGTTGTTAATAATTTCTGCTCTTTTGTTTCCTTAAATCTCCAGAGCCATTATCAAGTCCCTCAGTATTACCTTATGGTAACATTTATATCATTATGGGTAATATTTATCATTTATTGAGTATTGACTTTAAGCCAGAAACTGTTCTATGTGCTTTTTATGTTTTGTCGATTATTCCTCTGATAGTCCTTTGAGGTAGGCACCATTCCCACTTCCATTTTGTAGATGAAGACACAGGCAAGGAAGGTAAGTATTTGCCTGAGTTCCCAGAGCTAGTAAGTGGCAGAGCCTAGCTGCCCCATCTCATGCTATATACTGATCTCGGCAGTCTAGACAGCTCCTTCAGACTTACTGTCGGTTAAAAAGATATGTGAAAAATTCACATTGCCTTACATCTGCCATAGCGTGGATAAAACTTTAGTTTCCGCAGTTACAAAATATAAATAATATCAACTTTTTATTGCTGTCATATAGGTTAGGTGGATGGTATATAATATGAGATGAATAAATGGTGGCTATTGTTAGTAACTTCAAAAGGTTTGGAAGACAGTGTTACAAAGAGAGGGATAGTTTGGAAACTAAGGAACTAAGGCAGAAAATTCTAGAAAGGACTTTAGATTTTTTTAAAGCTAAATTGTGTAAAGTGACATTTACATAAAACAATAGGTGTTTGATAATGATGGAATGTCTAGCAGTGACTAGAAACAGTTCATTTTCATTACAAAAGGATATTAAATTTGAAAAAAAAAAGATGTAAATATTGAAGATCATAAGCACACCTCATCTTTGCTTTATATGTGTCAGACAATCCATTATCTTGTTCAGTTCTTTAAACAGTCATCTCAACAGCTAGGATTTGGTTGGTAATAGTTTATTATCATTTACAAATCTTCTGAGCCAAAGTTTTCCAGCTTTTCAGCATATCTCAAACTTCTTTCATATTGTATAAAAATCCTTCAGTTCAGTGTTGCCAGTGCTGAGGAATTTATTTTAAATCACGTGAAAATGTATTTATGTTGTTATCTAGTTAGAGTGTTGTTGGAAATGTCAGTGGTGATTGTCCTTTGTTTTTACAGAGGGGGACCAGGACCACCATTGTTTTGCAGTTTTTGAAAGTGTTTCAAGGCAAAAATTCAGGTGTTTGTGGGAGCAATGGAAAGTCACAAGACAGAAGAAGAGATGTTAGATATTCTTCGGCTGAATGTGGGTGGCTGTATTTACACAGCCAGGCGTGAGTCTTTGTGCCGCTTTAAGGACTCCATGCTGGCATCCATGTTCAGTGGTCGTTTTCCTCTAAAAACAGATGAATCAGGTAAATATTTAAAGTGTAAGCATGATCGTGAATAGTCATTAAAATAGGCGTCTAGTTTAAATTCCTTTTGATTTTTATAATTACAACGGAATGTATTAGATTAGTTTACTAATTCATTAGTGTGGTCATTAGGACTGTATGGAGATTTATTAAATACACGGAGAATTTAAAATACCAGTTTCTAGACGTTGTGATGCTGTTGCAAAAAGTTGCCAAAAAAGTGAGTGTGTGTAAAGACCAACCGTGATCTAATTATGGGGATTAATTATATTTTGAAAGTTGTTACATTCATGCAGCTCCATGGGAAAAGGTATTGAGGCTGATTAAATAAATACATTAACTTCTCCCTGTGTTTTCTGAGTTCAAAAATGTATTATCTCTGGAGAAAGCAGTTGCCCTCATAACTGACATGGCAGTCATTGTTAGTGTAGAATTAGCGTTAAATTTATCACCTAGTCTGGCTGTAAGTCATGCTTTCTGCACATTTTAGGGGTTTCAGGGCTCATGGAACCCACTCTTCTCTGTTAGAAGGGAGGGATTGAGTCATCTTGAGTATGAAGGGCTGTTAGTAATCCTGGGTCTTGAAGGATTGCTTTGCCAACTGAATGGCAGTTGAAAGAATGGAAAACTCATGATGACTGGTGCCCAGGGCTTAATGTCCATCTGGACAGAAAGGTTGCTGGTGAAAAGATGGTAAGCAGAGATGAATGTTTTTCTCTGTCCCCAAGTCTTACCTCCTTAATTCCTTTGTTTCTAAACTAATTAAGGGAGAAAAGGAATTATTGAGTAACATCACACAGAAGTGTTTTTTAATTCTGATAAATTATCTAAGAGTAGTCTCTCATAAAGTAGTACCAGCATTGCATTTATTTTTTAAAGTATGGGTTCTCACAGTACAAAGGGACTAATCTAATAAATCCAAACACATGGCATGCCTGGAGTTAGAAACCCTGGGTTTGTATGTCAGCGCTGCAAGTTGACACAAACACTGGACCTAGTAATGATCACCCCGCAAGCCTTCACTAGGGAGGAACTCCATACGCCTTTCCTGGCCCAGCTGGGCTGAGCTTAGGGGTAAGCTTCCATTTCTACCCGTAGTCTGAGGTCTCCATGGCTTTTGTAGTGGCCATTGTGGAAGTATGGTCCTTGTATCCAAAATTCCAAATGGAGCTCAGAATACATTTTCCTATATGGTTGGTGAGAACAGAGAGGATCACCAAGTGTGACCGAATCTATTTGAATACTAGATGTTAACGTTCTTGGGAGAAACATTTCTAACCTCAGCCTGATGTTAGTTTGACATGTTGAAATTTTGTCGATGGTCATATGTATCTGTGCAATCATTTTTGAACTGCATGTTTTCTAGGGGCTTGTGTTATTGATCGTGATGGACATCTATTTAAATACCTTTTGGATTATCTTCATGGAGAAGTTCACATTCCCACCGATGAGCAAACCCGTGTTGCTCTGCAGGAAGAGGCTGATTACTTTGGCATCCCTTATCCATATAGCCTGTCTGACCACTTGGCCAATGAAATGGAGACATATTCTTTAAGGTCAAATATAGAACTTAAAAAGGTCTTGGCATTTTCTTAAGTTTTAAAATATATATATGTGTGTATATATATATATATATATATATACACACATACACATTTATTAAGCACAAAGCAATGTGAGTTATTTTGCCTAGCCCATGTTGTCACCTAAAACCAAACATGAGACAGTGTTACTTTTTCATAATTTTTGAAGACACCATTTCTTCAGTACTAGTCATTTTTAAGGCCCAAATTCTGTTCTAGGAAAGTGTATTACATCGCCATTCAAAGGTTTATGAAGTTTTTATTCCTCATTAGAGATTTAACACTTTTTGATGGCTGTTTTGTAGAATTGTTCTCTTGAAGTCCTTTTTAAATTAAGAGCAATACTGTAGTAAGTGAGGGTATAGTGGTATTATTTTGTTTCCTGAAGTGATTTTTTGAAAGAATGGTCATAATAAATAAAAGATTGTATAAAATCTCTTACATGATTTAGTGAATGTAGCAGCGTGTTACTAAGTGAAAACACCAGTTTGATTAATTCACTTTGAGATCAGTCTTTTTAAAGATACTTCTGTTTTAAATCACACTTTAAAGATCTTTACATGACTTTAAAAGCTTCATTATCTTTTTTGCTTTATTGGTGAGTATTACGTTTGCTATTAGCACCTTTGGACATCTAAGAAAAATATTTGTCCTAGATCATTGTTAATAGTGAAAACTGTTGTGAATTGATTTGAATTTATTGATTTGGATGTCAGGGTTTAGGAGAGCAAGCTGATGATACGGCTTTTAGGAGTGCAGCATGAAGAGAAAGTTGATTTGGTTCCAGCTCCCCTTCAGGAATTTGCATGAATGTATGGGTTCTGCTGCTGAAGTTATTTATACATTGAGTCGTTAGGTAGTCTTTTGGTGCTGTTTGCCACATCTGCAGAACGGGGCTGAAAAATCTTGACTGGAAGGTTGGGGGGGGTGGTTAACATTCGTCTTCTCAAGTCTCAATTCTGTAGTCTTTTATATCTGGTCTGTATGCAAAAGGGACGTAGCATGCGCACATTCATTCTGTCCGCCAACACATTTATTTCACATGTTTTTGGCACGTGGAGCACTGTTCTAGGGACTCTGTGAGACACAAAGAAAGGCAACATACAATTCTCATCCTTAAACAGTTTATAATATAGTTGGGAATTCTCATAAAAGTGTAAGTAAAGTTAAAAACCAACACAGGAGTTAGATAGCGATAGTAAAGGAAAATACAAGATATGTCAGTGCCCTATTTTCAGTCACTGAGTCAGTAAATATTAAGCATCTCTTTTGTATCAGGTACTATTCCAGGCACTTGAGATAGGAACCAAAACTGACAGAAGTGTCTGCCCTCGGGGCGCTCAGAGCAGTAATGCCATTTCTGGGGAAGGCCTTTGCCACTCCCCTGAGTGACGCCCTCCTGCTCCGTGCCCCATAGCACCTCCTAGGCTCACCTGGTAGCACTTATTACACTGTGTGCTAGTGGCTTATTTAGTGTCTGTCTTCTGCATTAGTAGCTGTAAACCAGGGGTGTCCAAACTTTTTTCAGCGTTTTTCACCAAGGGCCATATGCGGTAAAATACACAAATAGCCGGGCCACTCACTCGAGGTGAAGTACGTATTGCCTCACCCGGTTTATTTAAGTAAACTAAATATATTTTTGGAATTTGCTGCGGGCCAATAAAAAATGGATCGCGGTCTGCAGTTGGCCCACGGGCCGCAGTTTGGACACCCCTGCTGTAAACTCTAGGAGGGCCAGGATCCTGTCTTTTGCTCACCATTATATCTACAGGGCCTTAGACAGTGCTCAGCACATTGTAGGTACTTAATATTCAAGTAAATGAATGAATAGTTGGATAAATGCCAAATGAGTTCAGACAGTATGTATTCAGTTCATATGTTTGTATCTTTAAGTGTAAAAGAGCAAGTTAATCTGCTTAATCCATGATTGGAATTGGAGTTAAAAATAAGGATCAGCCATGACTAGTCAGTAGAAGGGGAAAGGAAGATTGAGTCAAATGGGAAATTTGGGGGAAAATAAAGGGAAAAGTAAAAAAGTCTAACTCTTAGTTATATGAAAATTTTAAAATGAAACATTATGTTAGCAGTGAAGCTAAAGAGGGAGGAAATAAAAGAGAATTTCCGTGTGGAAAATAATTCTCTAAATGAAAAGGTGTTGGGGTTTTTGGGTGGTGCTTCTTGTGATTTGCTCCGCCACCCCAAATTCAACAAATTCATGTTTGGTTTTTGAAGGCATAAAGACTAGGTTGAAATTTATAATCTTTTAATTTCCCTTATGACCAACTGAAATTGCAACTTTACATGAAAGTAACAGAACAAATTATTTTTTAATTAAAAAATTACTTTCCAGAATTAAATTCAAATTTTATATTTATTTACTTATTTATTTATTTCTCCAGGCTTTAACAGACTTCTGTGATTCGTATGGTTTAGTTTGCAATAAACCAACAGTTTGGGTTCTCCACTATCTTAACACATCTGGTGCAAGCTGTGAGAGTAGAATTATTGGTGTATATTCCACAAAAACTGATGGAACAGATGCTATTGATAAGCAGCTTGGAGGAAGAATTCACAGTAAATGCATTTTTAAGAGGTATGTCCATATTTAAAAATGAAAAAGGAACAAAGTAAAGTCTTGGTCTTCTCTAAGGTGTTACTGAACGGAATATGTGATTGACCCGAAAAGACCATCAGCACTTCTCAATAGACAGACTGAGCTTTTGGAACTGTCAAGATGGGGAGATTATAATTAAGACCATTTCACATATATATAAGCTATGGGCCAACTACATGGTCTAGTGCAGTGGTTCTCATCTGGGAGTGGGCATTCAGAATCCCCTGTGAGGCTTTATGAAAAGAAAGAAGAGACAGAAAGCAAAGCACAGCCACATGCCGAGGTATGTCCCCTTGACCCTAGACCAGGGGCAGAAGCACTGACCTAGATGTCAGCAGGCCCACTAAGTGACCCAGGACTGGCCTGTGCCTTGGTGTCTTGTTCTGAGAAATCACGAAAGACTTCCCTGGTCCCTCCCAACTTTAAAATTCTATGACTTAAACATATTAAATTCTTAAGGGTTATTAACGTTTTCCCTGTAATCTTATTTACACTGGTCAATTTGCTTAGCAATTTTTTTTTTTTTTAATTCTGTGGGAGACTGGATTGGGTCACATGTTAGTGACTAATGTGCGACCACATGAGCTTGTTTCTTAAATGAAGAAATATATCATCATTTTCTGAATTCTTTACAGGTAGGGGTGTTTCTATATAAGGTATATAAGTGCCTGGCACAGTGCTAGGAAAGTTTTAATCAAAGTTGTGTCTTCAACTTTACTGGAGTTAGGTGATATTTTTTAGAAAACTTATTTTAAAGACTTGTTGACTTGTCTGCATATCCTATATCGTGGAATTAAATACTTTCAAATGTATGTTAGAATACTCATATAGTATATTATTTTTGTATATAGTAATACACACACATACACACTTGTGCCTAGATTGTATATTTTCATTAGCTTTTGCATTATTTCTAGAGAGGCGGGAAATAATGTTCAGTACATTTGGAGCTATTATTCAGCAGCAGAATTGAAGAAAATGATGGATGCCTTTGATGCTTGGGAAGGAAAAGGTATAGTACAATGCTTTTATTTCATGGCAGAAGGTAGACTCTTCCTTAAGACTAAGCTCAACTACTGCATTTCTTTTTTTGAGAAAGTATATTTTTATGTAGATCCAGGTATTTGTCATGTCATGATAACATTGAGACATTTTACCTACAAATCTTTAAACCCCCTGAGTTGCTAGATATTATTAATAGTTTGTAATTCAGTAACCTGAAATATGCTTTTGTTGCTTATACTTATTTCGTTCAATTAAATGAGAGTTTACTTAGCACCTACTGTGTACCTGTATTGTCCTATGGAGATACCTCTAAATTATGCATAAAATGTATAAGCGAAAAAAAAAAAAGGAGGAAATGAAAATAATGCTGGGGAAGATGTCTAAAGAGCCCTTATAAAATAATTAAAATAATCTTTAAATGCACACTTTGAAATTTGACCATTTTTACCAAGCTGCTTATATGAGTTGATAATAATAATGCTGTTTAATTTCTAGTGTGATAAGTAGTTTAACTTCATTATCTCTTAGTCCTAAAGCAAACATGTATGCTATTTACCACTTTATTAATGAGGAAACTGAGTCTCAGAGAGGCCATGCCACTTCCTTAAGGATCACAGAGGGTTAACTATTCTATGCCTAAGGTTTTGTTTTTTTCCCCTTAATTAACAAGCATTTATTGAGTGTTAAATTCAAGCACTATAGTGAGTCCTAAAATTGGGTCCAAAAATAAATAAGACACATCTCAGTCTTTAAATGATCTTAAAAGCTGGTAGAGACAGCCATTGCACGTGACGTAAAATGGAATAAAAGGAGAGGCAGAGGCTTTTAAAAACCACATGAGCCGTTCTTCCTCAGGCAGGGTGCTAGTACCAACCCTTCTTTCATTCCTCCCTTTGCCCCTCTTACTTTTCCTCCTTTTTCTTTTCATACCCCTCAAGCAGACAGGATGAAGTGTAATGAAAGAAGTGCTGTTCTCTTTAAGCTTATTATTTTGGATTTAATTGACTTTGAGGCACTTGAGTTTACGTTGAGGAACAGATCGCTTGGTATTCGTGTCTCCTTTAGTGCCTCTGGGCTGGCAGTTGCCCAGGAGGCTTCAGGAGGGCCTGGCTGGGCTTCTTTCTCCACTGACTTAGGAAGCTGGAGTGGAGAGCTAGATCACTGGCTTTTACTAAGCGTGCAACTGATTTCAGCTTTTTAGAGAGCATGTAATGGAGCATCACTGTGATTTAATAAAGTTCTGGAAGGCCTGTGGAAAGCCACAAGACAGGAAACAGAAGTAAAAGGAAGACCCATGAGAAGAAAGAAGACAGTTACTGTTATTTGTGGACAATATGTCTTTTTAGAAAACTCAAAAGAATCAACTAAAGGTATTTTAAATGATGAGTTTAGTAGACTAAACTAGCTGGATATAATAAAAGTAAACAAAGATCAGCAGCTTACTTATAAATTAACTAGAAATTATGGGGGGAAATCCAATTCACTATAGCAATAAATAAAATGTAAGATAACTAGGACTGCCTCGCCAAGAAATGCTTGATGTTTTATGAAGAAAAGTGCTAAAATGTATTTATCCATCCATCCATTCATAAAAAAGAAGACATGGAGATTATGCTGAGACATGCCATGGTCTCGAATGGGAAACCTGAGTATTATAACGACGTCAGTTCTTCTCAGATTAAATTATAAGTTTAACACTATTCCTACCAAAATATTAATAGAACTCTTTGGGAATCTTGAAATGATTCTAGAATTCCTCTGAAAGAATAAACAGGTAAAATAGCCGAGAACATTTTGGGAAATAGAAATGGTTAAAGGGATGAGTCTAACTCTTTGATAGTAAAACATGCTATAGCTCTATAATAATAAAAACCATGTGTTTCTGGTGTAAGAATATATGCAGAGATCAAATATAAACCCCAATAAAGGTATAAGAAGAAAAGTACTATGTGATAAGAAAGTTACACAGTAAAATATTAAAGAAAAAAAGATAGATTATTTAATTTCAGTGGCATTTACCACATTCACAATAAGGTGTAACCACCACCTCTATTTAGTTTCAAAATATTTTCATCCCCCCAAAAGGAGACCCAGTACTCATTAAGCAGTTACTCCTCATTTGTGTCTCCCCTCAGCCCCTGGCAGCCTCCCGTCTCCTCTCTATCTCAATGGATTTGCCTTTTCTGGATATTTCATATAAATGGAATCATACAAAATGTGACCTTTGTGTCTGTCTTCTTTCACTTAGCACAATGTTTTCAAGGTTCATAAGAATACATTTTCAGCTTTCAATCAGAAACATTAGATTTCAGAATTAAAGCGAATTTGATTGGAATTTTGGTCTAACATATTAACTCAGATTATTCTTGTTTGCAAAGGTGCTTATAGAGTAGTGATATTTCATATTCATATAGTGGTTGCCTCTTACAGAGTGGTTCAAAAAATTCACCTGGTTTGATGGTCATAGCAACCCAATGAGGCAGACAGGGCTAGTGTTAGCCCCCACTGTCCAATCCCAACGCTGCAGCCAACACCGTGACTTATAGTAAAGGAACCTAACATCTCTTGAGTGTTTAGTCTGTGCCAGGCCCTCTTCTAAGCAGTTTGCATTTATTTACTCATTTAATCATCTCAACAGTCCAGTGAGGTATGTATTAGATTGGTGCAAAAGTAATTGTGGTATTTGCAATTTTTTTTTTAACCTTTTAAACCACAATTATTTTTGCACCAACCTAATACCGTGATTGTCATCATTTCACAGATGAGAAAATTTAGGCACAGAAAAGTAAGTTTCCTAAGGCCACGTGAGTAGTGAGTGTCAGAAGTGGGATTCAGGCCCAGGCAATCCTGGCTCGAGTCTGTCCCCTCTAACCGGCACACACAGCCACACAGGGCCCATGTAATACCTGCTGATTATTAGTGGCCGAGCCGGGGCTGGTAGCCAGCTCTTCCTACACCCAGGTCATGAGCTGTGCCACTATTGCCCTGGCTCTTCGTGGGAGCACTTCCAGTGGACATTTCCCTTCATCAAATGGTAGGCATGAACATGAACCTCAAACTCCTGGCTGGCCTGCATGAAACAGTGTGTCTGAACATTTTGTGGTGGACAATGGCTCTCTTAATTGTGTCTTTTTATCTTCCAGGTGTGAGCTACTGGCGGGTACCTCATGAGCTGATAGAATGTTGGACTCTGGAAGAGCGGCCTTTACTTGGAAACCTACGTCACATGGCCCCAATTCGAAAGAGGTTATCTATGTGCTGTTGATGTTTGCTTTTAATCTATGACCTACGTTTTTACTGTCTTTATTGGGGAAATGAATAGTGGTTCTTGACCTTACTAAGCTTATTAATCACCTAGACGAATATTCTGCCTTAACATCAAAATATAAACCTTGATAAATGCACAGCTATCAAAACTATGTAAAAAATGCAAATAATTCCATAAAACTGAGTTATATAGTATGTTCTTTTTGTGAGAGTGTGATTTTAAAAATACTGGACACAGTGGCAGTGCTTTGGTAAGTAGTTTTCCCCACAAAAGTGAAATCCAGGCTTTATCAGGCAGTAGTCAAAAAATTTATTTATTGGACTTAATATTTGAACTTTCCTGTTACTTATTCCGAATTCCTTTCTCCTTCTCATGGCCACAAGTAGCATTTTAATTTAATAGTATTTTCTTGTGTTCTATGAAATTATTAGCATTGAATTCACTTCACATCTGTGTCTTTCACTGTGCTTTAAATACACTTAAAATCATTTTTATTGTCTGGGTACTGTCCATGGCTTTTAAACATTCTGATTTTTTGATCATGTGCTCTAGAATTTGATCCAATGGCCCTATGAAGTTCCAGAATGTTCTCTTGCTTGTGCCTTCTGGATCTTTCACAGAAATGCGGAGTTTATTCAGTTTTTAGTAGTTAATCATCTCTTGTTAAAACAGATATTTTTTTCTTAAAGGCGCTCATTTTGTTACCATTATTTATTTCACTCATTGAACCTACAGTTAGCAAATATTATTTGGGTCTAAAGAAGCGATCCTCAACTGGGGGTGATTTTGTCCCCGAGGGGATATTTGGCAATGTTTGGAGACATCTGTGGCTGTCACACTGTGGAGTGGGGGATGCTGTTGCCAGGGGTGCTGCTAAACACCCTGGAATGCACAGGGCAAGCCCACAGCAAAGAATTATCCCACCCCAAATAGCAATAGTGCCAAGATTAAGAAACCTTGGTCTAGAGTCTAGTGGAAGACGTGGACAGAAAACAAAGCAGCAGGAATAGTGTTATGGAGACTCTCCTCTGTGTTCGCTGTCTTTCCTCTGGGATTTTATTAAACGTCATTTTTTATGCATCGACAGGATAATGAGAATGGTAAGTTTAAAGCACTTGTGAACTCCCAAAGAACCATCTGACCCGCCAGAGAAAATTTGGTTAGGTTCAGTCGAGTTTTAGGGTTGAATATATTATACAGTAGTCGCCCCTTATCTGCGGGGGATGTTTCGAGACACCTAGTGGATGCCTGAAACCCTGAATAGTACCATACCCTAACTGAAGACTTGTTTTGGATGGTGTCCTTTCTCCTTCATCAACTTCTTCAATTCTGCTGGAAGTGTGGCAGCAGCTTCTTCATTGGCAGATACAGCTTCTCCAGTAATTTTTATATTTTTTCATGCGAACCTATTCCTGAATCTGTGTAACCACCCCTTACTTGTCTTAAATGGCTTGGTGCCACTCGTTTCTGGGGGCCCCTGCGGAAATCGTCATATAGTCTCAGTGCTTTCTGACACCACGTGTTGCCATCAGTTGGAACATGTTTTCTGTTCGCATCTTCCACCCACAAATTTAATTCCTTTTCCATCTTAACTAACCACTTATCACGTGCTGTGGCTGTAACTGATGCAGTTTGAGGTACAACAGCAAAAACTGGCAGAAATTTCTTTTCCTTCTTCACAATTTCACGGATGGATTTGTTCTTACTGTAGATCTTAACAGCCTCAGCGTATGATTTCTTTTCTTTCCTTAGTAAGTCAAGAACTTTCACCTTTTCACTTAAAGGAAGCACTTGAAGGCTTCTCTTTGGCATATCCAAATTGCCAGCATCACTGCTCTTTTATTTGGGGGCCAAGTAAAATAAGGGTGGCTCAAACACAAGCACTACAATACCATGACAGTTGATTTAATAACAGAGACGGCTACTACGTGACTGATGGGCTGGTTGTGTCTGCAGCGTGGAGACACTGGGCAGAGGGATGATTCACATCTCAGGTGGGATGGAGCAGGACCGTGTGACATTTCATCATGCTACTCAGAGTGACATGCAACTTAAAACTTATGAATTGTTTATTTCTAGATTTTTTCCATTTAATATTTCTGGACCGTGGTTGACTGTGGGTAGCTGAAACCTTGGAAAGCGAAAGCGTGGATAAGGAGGGATTGTTGTGTTTGCATTTGCTACACATGGCAATTTTCAAATCACCATGCTATTATGACCCCATTTCCAAGAATCCGAGTTCACTATGTTATATTTGCCTCTGAAAACACAACAATGCTGGGTGAGGAGATGAGTTGGAGGATTGCTATTACACTTTGAGTTCAGGAGGTGGTCTTCATGAAGTGACACTGGTGGCAGCAGTGGAAGGAACAGGCAGGTTTTAGACAGTGGTGGTTTGACAGTTTTAAAGTCATTTAAAGCAGTGCTCCGCCTTTAGGCTTTTTATAATGAAAGGTAAACTCAGTTGCAATCTGTGAAGGTTTGCCTAATACTTCTCAAATTCAAAAGGCATCTAACTCTACCATGGGTTTGACTGCTCTAGCAATTCCCAAAACATGTCCTATAGAATGCTAATTTTAGTGGGTGCTAAAGGTGTCATTACAGAATGGTTGGGAAATCTGGATCCAACAAAGTCAAATAGGTGTCCTTCCTATAGGCCTTCTCAGAACCTTTCATTTGTTCATATAGATTTTAAAACTCCGAGAGGAGAATAAAATATGCAGCATCATTTTTCAAGTTTATTTGATTGTGAAACCCTTTTTTTTCCTCAGCAAATCTCTTGAAACACTGCTCTGGGGAAAACAACTTGGGATATTCCTGGTTATCCTCTGGATCACATCAGGATTCTGGGGAGCAGAATGATATGCTGTATAGTTCTCCTGTAACAGCTCATCTCCAAATTTTAATTTGTTGGTATTCTGTGTGATTTTAAAAGAATTTGTATTCAAGTTGAAACAATCTTTTGTAAATTTGCTGATTTACTTATAGACCATGGAGGGAGATGAGAGATGAAGTATGTTGATATTTATAAACCTCTCGACTCAAATTCTTGCTGAGACCCTTTTCGTTCACCTTGAAGGTAAATTTTGGAGACGGTTTCATTCCTTATAACTGCTGATAATAATGTGCTTCTGTATTTACAGGCGACTGATAGCACTTAATGAAGAGGAAGAAGATGGGAACTGTAAGACTGGTCCTAAGCCGGTCAGATTTGTGGGCCCTTCCACCAGCACCCAAATTAAAGTCAAGAACTCAGCTTCCATTAGGGTGTCTCCAGCCAGTGCCCTCCAAGCCTGGTCCCAGGCCATGGCAAACCAGTGTCCAGGCAGAAGTACAGCTCAGCGCTCGGCATCATCGAAAACCCCGTCCCTGGTGGGCACTGGGCTACCTGGGCATTCCCCAGCTTCCCATGGGACCAGGAGTGCTGAAAACGGAGCCACAGACCCTCCTCCAGCTGAAGTTCTGCTCTCCGACAAGAAGGCCACCCCACATCGAGTGGTAAAACTGAAGCGGACTCCACTGTGTGCCCCCGGGCCTTCCCCGCCTGCCTGCACAGCAGTGAGGCCCGAGGGGGTCCCAGAACCGCCGCCCCACGAAGCACCCACCATGGGCGTGCGGACCAAAAATGAGCAGGGCAAGGCTGATTGATGGAAACGGTGGGCTCAGAGGTTCTGGTTGCTTCCAGAGCTCCCACCCTGTTTGCTACGCATAAGTGGCACTGTTTGTTGATGCAGTTGAGGTGAAAACTTAATGTTTCTATTCAGGATAAGTATGGGAAAAATAGATTGTGTGAAGTAGGAATGGAGGAGGGGAGACTTTAGGTGGTTAGGGCTGTATTTACTTCTCATTTTCCCAACTTTTAAATGATAATTTGTCTACAGTTTGAATTTCAGGTTTTTAATTGTGTTCTTTTTTTAATGATTGATTGGTATAAAGGCAACAAAACAGTACAGCAAAATCATCTCTTGAGAAGTTTACTTTGTTGCTAAAGTAATTACAGACTTTAGGCACTTTTGTAATGTTATGCATTGCAGCCCAGAGAGAGCAGTCAGTTTGGGCTTAGATATTCTTGTCTGGTGAAATAGAGAGGGTGGTGTTAGGGCTTTCTTGTGCTTTATCAGAGCCAAGAGAGATTTGAGAGAAAACTTTTATCAAGGTGAACTCCCTACAAGTTATTCTCAGTCAGGAAAAGCCACATGAAAAGAAACAATGGGGAGGAAAATAAAGGTAATAATTTGAGATCACACTTGGACTCTCAGTAGAACTATTTTCTTTCATTGATTGGCTTTTCTTACTCTTTTCCGTTAACAGATTGATTTATACATCACAGTATTTCTTGGGATAAAAGCTATATAACATGTCTTTGGAATAAATTAAAATATTTTAATTTGAATAGTGAAGTTTTGAAAGTATTTTAAAAAAGAAGTTAAAAGTTTAACTTTTTAACTATAGTTAATTTTTTCCCCCAGAAATGACCATTGAAGAGTCATTCTGATTATTCAATATGAGTTTTTATGCATAAAATTTTCACATGACTTGAATTTACTATTTTTAAACAGAGCATTTTGATTAATCCTCTATTTTCCCACAACTCTTCAGTTGTGTGTGTTTACTCACACGTTAGGTTTTATAATTGGATCACATATTTCTGCCTTCAGTGAGCAGAATGCCTTCAGTGTGTTAAAAATAAGTTCATAAAGCAGGGTATTTTTTACTCCGCGCTTATTGTGCTTTCATTGCTTTGAAAGGGTAAATATATGAAAACATTACATTTTGAAAAATAAAGTAAAACTTTTCCATAACAAGTGACATTTTCTGTTACTGTACTTGTTCTTAAGCCTTGGAGCCCTTTAATAGTTTGAAAGCTGGTGAAGTTTATATACGTTATCTATTTCTGCTTACAAAATTGCTTTCCTGTATAGGTAATGGATAAAATAATTAAACCAATTTTGGATAGCTATCCAAATACCAGCAGCCTTTTAAAATGGATGTTGTATTTGGCCAGAAAAAACAAATATTTAACTGAAGAGTCATGAATGACATTCCCCTGTGGAATATACAAAATATTCAGTTACCTGTGAAAAATACTATTATAGAGAATCCAGGTATTCTGAAAAATCAGACCATAGTGAATTTTGAGAACTTCCAATTAGGACATTATTAGTATTGCTTGATCTAGGATATTTTGAATTGATTCATGTAAGAAAATTTTATACTACTAAAATATTTAATGTGTATTTTATACATAATAAACATTTATCTGGAAAAAAAACATGTTGAATATTTATCGTGGGTGATTCAGTCAACAGCCTGCATTTCTTTGCGTCAGGTAATTTAAGGGATAGTCTATTTAGCACATTTAGCCTTTATAAGAAGAGAGGTTTTGGAATAACTACTAAGCTGTGGCACAGCTGAGGTGGGAAGGGGCAAATGGTCTCTCATGGGTATCAGGAGTCAAAGTCAAATTCAGGATGCTGTTGGAACTTGAGGCTTACTTTATTTGGGTGTGGTTCATAGGGATGAGGTTAATTTCCCATGAAAACACCTTTTTCCTAACACCAGACCCTGTAAATATGAAAGCTTTGGCAATCTCATTATAACCCATTGCTCTTACAGGAGAAAATAAAAATTTTTTAAAAAGGAAAGCATGTTTTATAAATAGTGATTCTGTGTTATTACTTTGGAGAAGTAGGTTTATGTGGCTGTTGGATCAGGGGACAATAGAAATTCTTAATGGTGAGTAGGATATTAGGTGCTGCTCATATGAAAAAAAGATAATTGACTTTCCAGGTAATCTCTCTTTTGAAAACTGTTTTGCCCTCATTAGTTAGTTATATCGTGGAGAGCGTAAGGCTGACAGTGGCGGCCTACTGAAGGATTTGCTTTGTCTATTTCTAAAGAAGTTTTTGTTTCAGTTTATAAACTATTGTCATATATTTTATTTCGTTGTGTTCATTTTGCTCTTTAGTTTCAGACAACGACTTAATGAAGGTAACCTTTCCTGGTTCCTTGAAGATCAAGAAAATGAAGTTCAGCAAAGTTAAAGTTGTACGATCATAACCCCCCATCCCCCAGCAACACACACACATTTGAGCCTCATAATCTGATTTCCACAGAATGACATAGCATCACTGACCAAAGGAAAAGCTGGAGGGAGGATGTGGATATGAAAGTGTGAATGTGTTTAATATTTAAAGGTTTTGAGCAGAAAGGTATTAAAGTATTGGATGACACACCTCTCCTACTGGACAGGGCTGCTATTGCCTCTGTACCTGCAGTTCCTGCTATGCAACAGGCCTTCAGTGCATTTCTGAACAGTTAGGGCAACCCCCCTCACTGCACCCCACTGGTTTTTAAAACTATCGGGTAGCAGGGTTCAAGGGGTGCAGAAGCTGATTTCCGACCCTGCAGAGTTTATACTGTCAGGACACAGGAGGTGCTCTTGGAAGTTCCTTAGTACTGTGATCAGTGCTTGGGACCACAGTTCCTATTCGCAATGACCAGAACAGTTAAATTTGTCAAGTTGTGTGAAGTAATTCAGAGGCATGGATCACAAGATCCTAGAGAGGTCGCTGGTGGATGCTGCCTGACTTGTGAGAAAGGGAAAAAGCAGTCTGGCCTCTCCCCTTCTGCCTAATGCTCCCACTGGAATTGCTGAATGCAGTCAATTTGTTTTTCATTTGCAGACTGAATCCTGTTGCTTCCTTAACAAGTGCTAACATTGAAAACATTGTTGACTCACTTCCCAGTCTATGGTTAAATACAGTATAATTATTATCCAGCTATACCTTGATTTTGGAAAGGAATTAACATACAGTTATCTTTGGCTTTACCTGAGAAATTGTTCATTGAAAAATTTTGATTTAAATAGCTTTTGAATATGCACAAATTGTTCTGTAAAGGGAAGACTAACATCCATATGAATGTAAGGTTGCCTTACAAAGCATTGCCTTGTACTTTCAATCCCTTTGAATAGCTTTAATCTACATTTGGTAGGATGTTGGATAGATACTAAGTGTAAAGTATGAACTTGATAAAATGAAGGGAAAGAGCTTCTGCTATAGAAAATGAGCTTCTATTATAGAAAATGATTTACACATACGTGTTTCTAAATTAACTAGGAACTTTCTAATTATGGCAAACACTGTCATTTTCCCATGTGCCAAAACTCTCCCTTGAAAACTGTCAACAAGTTGCCGATTCTTGAGTGGATGAGTGATTCTTTGTTGAGGGCTGCAGTTAGTATGCAGGATTTCAAGCATGTAGTACAGCCAAAAAAGGAAACTTCATGAATAGCTAACAGAAACAAAAATTGGTTTCCAGCTGTTTTCAGAACTTCATATTCAGGAAATTTGGTTGGTGGTGTAGCCTCAGAGGGGCCATTTTCACTTGTTGCCCTGTTAGCCTCATGAGATACACGTGGTTTACATTCTTACAGAAAAACTAATTTTTCTTTGTTCACGTGATGTCTCCGACAGCCCTTACACGTTTCATATTTGCTAGGTAGATGGTTTCTGATGTAGGCTGTGGCTAAAACAAATAGAATTTTACAGTAACAGTCAGTATTCTGCCCTACTTGTTTATGTAACAACTTTTCACTTTACAATGTTGCTTCTCATACTTTTTATTTCCTTCTTTTATCCTAACGCCCTCATTACCTTAGGAAAATTTTGCTCAGCTACAGGAGTGAATTTGGGGCCTGAAGCTTAGAAGAGAAACTTGTTTTAAACAGAGAGCACATTATGGAAAGAAAAAGGTAGTATATTTGCTAATGTTGGAAAAAGGCAAATATTTTTTCCTTCTGCCAAGATTTAAAATTTTGGACATTCTCTTTCAATAGCGCTCTTTCAGGAACTCATCCCCTAATTTCTCGGTTTGGAAGATGTGGCAACTCAGCTTCTATGTAGATGACACAAATAGCCCAAGGACATCAGAAATTGTACATTTAGACTCTGGCTGTGGGTCAGTCTGGATTTGGTAACCTAGGCTGAACCAATCCAGTACCCAGGGTAGCTGGAGGAAAAAGGCAGTGTGTCCTCATTCATCCACTTAGTCTCTGTTCCCTTTCTCCACATCCCTTGTACTCTCCTGTCATGCGGGGTCTCTGGTCCCGCTCCCCGCAAAAGAACGTGGGATATGGTGAGGCCAAAAAGGAACAACCACAGAGCCATAGATAGGGGAGTCATACCACTATATTCTCGCTGGCGGCTGGGCTGGAGACACAGGAAGCAGGAGCCACACGATGCACAATCCGCCGCCCGCTTCTCTGCCAACCAACCAACCCCACTTGCTAGCTGCAATCTGCGCTTGCTAGCTTAGCCATGGCAGTTATATCAGTGGCCAAAGGCTAACTGGTTACAGCTGATGGCCACCTACTACCAGAGCCAACACCTTTCCACGTGAGGCCGAGAGCCTGGAAACTGCTGTCTGGGACTCTGTCCCCACCCCTACAGGGTATTGCCTCACAATCTATACGACAAGTGTCTTCCGCGAAGGGCCCTGTGTTGAGGAACCCAGCTCACGAGAAAAAGCCCCAGTCCCATTCAAGCAATGTCCCGGGGGGTGTCCTCGATAGGGTCTACCTACTTCCTGGGCACAGCCAGGGTTCTCAGGGCACCATGCTGGAACAACAGTGGCTCACAGCCAAGGAGCTTACATAGTCTCGATGGCGGCCGGTGGAGACACAGAAAGTAAACATCCACTGTACCCCAATGAGGGGTCTTCCTGCACTACAGTCTCACTGGAAGCTGGGTGAGACATAGGAAGCAAACATCCGCCTGCATCCTAAGAAGATGTCTTCTTAACACCAGTCTCGGTTGCAATGGGACTAGACAACAGGAGGTAAACATTCACCAGTTCCACCACATAGTGGCATGTTCCCAAGCAAACGTCAAGCGGTCCATCAAATCAGGGATTGAAGGCCATTCCCCATAGGCCACAGTCCTTCACCAGGGATGTTCATTGGCCTCATCTTCCACCAAGGACTCAGCAAGTGTTTCCCCCTGGGACCATAGGTCCCACATCTGGGCTGCCCTAGCAAGCACTTCCAGCCCACACGGCTGCAACGACCTTCACTTTCTCCAGCTTATGCTGGTTGAGAACTGTCCACTTCTTCCCACCCTTCCACGGGGATCCAGCTCCTGAGAACAGTGGCCACCAGGCAACACACACAGTGGGGGCCACATGTCCTCCCGCCCAGTCAGATGTCCTTACCTGGCCAGAGTCCCGCTCCCCGCACAAGGTATCTGAGTGGGTGGTGGCCTCGGAGCAAGACGTCCACAACTCTCGGAGCCCACAAAGCAGCGGCCCACCAAAAGGAAGGTGACGCCCGCCACAGCCAACAGGGTGGCATGCCATCAGGAGGCTCCAGAGGCCCACCAGTTCTCCAAGGGGTCACATTTCTCCCAGGCAGATCGCATTTCCTGTTCCCAGTGCCGCTCCTCACGGGCTTCCCAAGACTGAGTGTTCATACGCACAAACTGCTCAATTACCCCTTTGGGGATTCTGGCCGGCGCCCTACCCTGCTTGCTGCGCTGCGTGTCATGCAGGGTGTCATGCGGGGTCTCAGCTCCCACTCCCCACATAAGAATGCAGGACATGGTGAAGCCAAAAAGGAACACCCACGGAGCCGTAGATAGGGGAGTTATACCACTATAGTCTCGCTGGCGGCTGGGTTGGAGACACAGGAAGCAGGAGCCACATGATCCGCAATCTGCCGCCTGCTTCTCTGCCAACCGACCAAACCCCACTTGCTAACTGCAATCCGCGCTTGCTAGCTTAGCCACGGCAGTTATATTAGTGGCCAATGGCTAACTGGTTACAGCTGACGGCCATCTACCACCTGAGCCAGCACCTTTCCACGTGAGGCCGAGAACCTGGAAACTGCTCTCTGGGACTCTGTCCCCACGCTTCCAGATCAGGGTTTTCAACAGTGACACTACTGACATTTTGGACTGCATCATTCTTTATGGTGGGTGACTATACTATGCACAGTAGGATGTTGAGCAGTGTCCTTATCCAGGACCCGTTGCCCCAGTTGTGACAGTCAGAATGTCTCCAGACTTTTCCAGATGTCACCTGGGGGTGAGGAGTGGGCACAAAATCAATTACCCCCAGTTGAGAACCATTGTCTTTGTTGAGTGATTTAACCTGAGCAAAATAACTGCCTCTCCTAAGTGGGGGCTGTGGATAAATGAGAACATTGGAGCTGTCAATCACAGGCAGGAGTGAAGCTGTGGGAATTGAGGGGAGGACGACAGGGAAGGAAGGATGTCTCAGGCCTGCCAATTAAAGAACCTCTCCTATTAGCTCCCGCTTACATTTCTGGTTTCGGTATAGTATTAGAAAAAAACTTTTATTTGCTGTTCTGACCAAGCATCTACTTAATAAATACTAAGGTGTACTCATCTAAGTCCTTCGTATATTAACTTATTTAATACACCAACTCTATTATGTAGGTGTATTATTATTATCTTCACTGACAGGTGGGAAAACTGAAGCAGAGCTGCACCTGGTACGCTGCTCAGCAGCTGGTACGCGGCACCGGCAGGATTCGTATGCATGCATCTTCCGTGAGTGCGGGCCGCTCAGCAGCAGGTCGGGCCTCCTCACACAGGAGCACACTCCACTCCCGGGCAGGAGCTAGATGGCACTGAGAGTCTTCTGTATGCTGCGTAGCTGCTATTTGTTTATCCACGACTCTTACGGTGCTTTTAGCCGTATGCCAGTCATCAACTCTGCCTCTTGGTTCCAAATCCACTCTTCACTGGGCAGAATGGTGGAGGCAGAGGAGAGGCTCTTGCAAACTTGTTCCTTCCTTGGGCACTCTGCCTCAGTTCTAGATACGCCCTCAACTGTGCCTGTATCCACCATTCCTGTATTCTTTAGTAGCTAATTCCGTTACTAATTATTACTTCCTATGTAAATATATATATATATATATATATATATATATATATATATATATATAAATAAACTTCCTATGTAAATATATGTATATAAACTATATCTGTACATACATGAAAAATTACATGTACATGTATAAAGCTTCCCCATATAAATTTATATAAAACTTCCCATTCAAATTACTCTGTGGTTGGTTACGGACTCCTGATTGGAACCTGACTCATATACAGCATCAGACATTATTCCAAGTTCTTTGCAAATACTAACTTATTCAATGCTTATAACAACCCCTCGAGGGAGATATGGTTACTGGCCCCGTGTACCCATGGAGAAACTGAGGTAATGAAGTGTTTAGAAACACGCCCAAGTTCAGAGTGGAGGTGGTGGGGCCTGAACGTGAAGCCGGGCTGTCTGCCACCAAGGTTGGTGCGGTAGCTGCTCTGCTCCCTTCCCATTATTTTGCACAAGCCATTTAGACTACGGAGTTTTCTAGGGGTACTGGAGTTGGTCACTGTTTCACATCTGCTCTCTTTTCCTTGTATTTACTGGTATCTACTGTGTGTCAGGTATTGTCATAGGGGTAATGACATTAGCTTGCTGTATAAGTAATTTACAGAAAGTTTGTGTTCTCTCAAAAGTGAGGAATAGGTAAATATAATTCAAACTTAAGTATCTGAAGTTAAAAATAGGATAGCTTTCTGTGTTAGACAAGACTTTTTACGTTTATCTTCTGTAGGAATTCTTTGGTTGTTGAAGTCATGGTTCTGAAATATACTCCCCTCCCTGCCAGAAATCTACATATTTTCTCAGGCAAATAAACACATTTACTTTAGAATTTATTAATATTTGTTCTCTAAAAATGGTGTGCGTCAATTTCTCCTGTGAAACTTGAACTTAGTGGTAGCACCAAAAAACGTTCAAGCAGTGTTCGCAAACAAGGGGGCTTTTGAAAATCAATCACCAAAAATGATTTGTAAGCACCTTGTGTGATGAGAGCCATACTGCGGTTCTCAGATAGCATGACAAGATCCAGACCAGAGTGCCTTAGCCTGAGGGGCTGCTAGAATGAGACTAAACACTGCTTTCAGCTGATCTGCCTCCGAGGACTGGGGACCTGGTTCTCAGAAACTAATAATAGATAAAAACTTCCTTAGGATTTAAAAAGCTTGTTGGAAAAAGAAAAGGGGTAAAAAAAACTTCCTTGTAATAGCTTGCAATGAATAGTATAAAATTGTACTTCAAATTCTGAGTTAACAAAAGAATCCCGGGGATTTAGCAACTCTTTATAATTTTTTCTCACCAAATTAGAGTAGTTAAGATGGATCAGTATTTGTAGGAAAATTCTGGAGCAATGTATTGGCCAATTAAATTATTATTATTATTATCGTCATTACTATTTGCTATTTTATAGTTTGCTTAGGAAATTTGGGAGCAAGTGACTGGCTCTTTCTTTTTTGCTTCGTTTTTTGGTACCTGGGAGCAATCTGGAATCCTAGCCTACCTATGTCTGAGTTTTAACTATAGCCTCTGAAGCAAGTGGGGTAAAAATGGTGCCATTACTTATTTCATGGATGCTGTCACTAGAATGTCTGCTGAGAAATTAAAATCTTACCATCTCTAGACAGAAGAAGGCACTCTAAAGAGGTAGTGTAGGATCCAGTACAATGGAAAGGCTGGGAGGGATGGCGGGAAGGAGGACACTCTAAGTTAAATAAAGATGGTGTTGAATGCAAGCCTCTTCCTGTCTAGTTGTTCTCTTGATGCCCCCTTCTTCCTAGTTGCCCTAGGAAAAGAACAGTCCAGACCCTGGAATCCCTTTTGTCATGGTTAAGATTGAGGCTCTGACCTAAGCTTCCAGAGTCAGAATTCCCAAATCTCTTTCTTTGGCAAAAATCTGTAGGTCACTTTTGATCTGGCAACTTTTGCCATTAACCTCATTAGATGTGGGTTTCCAAAGAATGTTTAATTAGAATCTTTTTTTTCTGATGCCAGCAGAATTGAACGGCTCAAGAACTGACCTTTAAATTGGATATGGTGTGTTTCTGGGTTCTTTCCCCAGATTCTTGTACAGTCTTTTTTGAGGCTGAAATTTGTACTGGTTTGTGTTTAACTTTCTGGGATTTGCTGCATTCAGCTCTCCCCACTCCCCCAGGAGAGGTTCAACAAGGTAGAGCTGGAGTATGTAGACATTATCAAATGAAATGTAAATGTGGAATGTAATTGGGAACCCAATAGGTTTGAATTTCACAAATGGTCTTGGTGGGATAACGTCGTTTGAGTTTTGAAGTTATTTCATCTTCATGGGTATTAAAATGTTTTAACCTCTACTAGAGAAATGTTTGAGAGAGAAGACTCTATTCTTCTGGCTGTTGTCCCGGAGGGCTCCTAGTCAGTGGGTTTTTAAAGAGGAGTTTAAAACATTTTAAAAGAATGGCCGAATTCGACCCAGATCTCTAGGATTACAGCAATGGTTCCACTAGAACAGGGAATAGTATTTAGTAATATAGTATTAGGTTGGTGTAAAAGTAATTGCGGTTTTTGCAATTAATTTTAACTTTTTAAACTGCAATTACTTTTGCACCAACCTAATATTTTAGTGGCCTGACACTAAAATATTGAAATGACTGTTCCAAAATGCAAATTAGTAAATGCTCACATGTCTAGGGGCTACAAAGAAAGGCAAAATCCAGGAAAAGAGATAATCAACATTTGTTAGCATTTTTGTTTCTTTTCAGTGAGCTGGGAGCATTTGCTGTGTGTTTAGGAACGGGTTTGAGCTTTCTTAACCCCAAGAGCAACTTGAACGAGTGAGTCAGGGTTGAGAGTGGCTGGGTCCAACCCTGACGAACACACGTGCACTCCTGACCTGGCAACCATTGTTTCCCTGTTGCAAGAATTATTTGACTCATCTTTAAAGCTGTCACATATAAACACATTTTTCAGTGGTGAGTCAAATCTTGCTACACAAAAGTTGTACAAAGTACTTCTGTCTTGTAAAATATAAATTCAGGGCCTCAGATGGAGTAAACGGGCAATGGCAGTCCTGAACATTTATCTTTCATATTTGAACGAACTCTTCCTTCCTTCCTGGAATGTGACTTAACATTTAAAATTCCTATTAAATCTCTGGGTACACCCAGAGAGCTCAGAAAGCCCTCTCCAGAGAAAGCAAACATCCTCCTGCACTTGGCAGAAGAGACGGATGCTTGTGCGGCGAGCAGGCTCAGCTGCTCAGGGCTGTGCTGCGGAAGAGGACTGCTGCACCTTGTTTGCCAGACAAAATGTTGAGCTGAAAATAATAAGTATTTGCACTTGAAAGAGACCAACCAATTTGTAGGACACGTGGAAGTCTGATGGGAAGCACTGTCCAAATTGAGCTGCCCTGCATTCAAAGATAGGGACTTGGGGCTACTTGGGGCTTGGGCTCCCCAGTATCCATCTTCCTTCACGAGGTAGCACTAGCTCTTCTCCACACAGCCCCACGTGGGGATGAAATGGAATCTCAGGAGCAAGGCGGTCATTTTCAACTCATTCTAAATCCAATGCCAGCCTAACGAGGATAGGCGAGCTAAGATAATCAAGAGAAAGCCCTTTGGATCAAATTGGACCCAAGACATACTTTGATACTGGACTTTTCGGTCACTGAACCAGTGCATGTTTGTTGTTGAAGCTAGGTGGAACGGAGGTTCATGTTACTTGCAACCAAGGTTTCAAACTGCCACATGGTATCTCCATCTGCATGAGTGTAAGGTACTGGCAGGGGTCACTGTGAAGCATTATGTTTTCTGAAAGGATACGTCTCCCAAGAGAAACAGTATTGTACAGAGCTCTGGGCCACAACCTCTAGTCTCTCAAGTTTTCTTGAAAGTGCTACATGGTACATTTAATAATAAAGTGAGGCATCAATAAAAGAAACTAGCCGGGGTGTCAAATGCAGCATATTTTAATTTGTTTCAAATAAAGCAATATATGTATATATATATATATTTCAGAAAAACACCAGATGTTAAATTCTACAAAAGCGCATGTGTCTTTAGCAGATCATGTTTGTCTGATCAATAAGAATTTTTTTTTTCAACGTTAACTCTCTAAAGACGATCAATGAACTGACGTCACTGCTACAACACAGGTTGCTACTGAGCCTCTGATCTTTAGCCACATGTTGATTTTCCTAACAAATGAGTAAATACTGCCTGGCTAAACTGCTGCAATGTCTTGATGAGAAAAATGCATCAACAGATCAAGCAAAGCCATGAAAGTTATGAAGCAAGCTAGAGCTGATTATTAGAATTAGTAAAAATGATTAAGAGAGGATGACACAACCATACAGGGTTTGTCTATTCTGATTGACTCTCTTTTGGCAGCGAATTGGGTCAGCACCTCGGGCAGGGAACCAAAACTGAGTGAAAACTGCTTTTTTTCTCTCCTAGCTCAGGCCACCAACGTCACAGCTGGGACTGAGAGAACCGTGGCATCTGTGGAAACTTCTATTCTCGTGGGACAGAGATTGCACTGTGAAACCCTAGCGACATTCCCCCGGAAAGGCCGGGCCTCTGAGTTGTCTGCAGGGTGCTGCCTTCGTCGGGGCTTTTCTGAATGGGCCGGGGTGTCGGGGGTCTTTGTCCCCAAAGAGGCCTCTTGATTTTTGGCGCCGCCTTTGTTTTTGGGACGGAAGCCGTTGTGCGGCTGTCTTCTGTGTTCATGGCGGTTGTTGCCTTTCAGCATTGGATCAGCTTCATTACCACTGCCCTGTGGCTTGGCAGGCCCATTCAGCCTGTTGTGATACTGTGGATTAAATCTTCGTCTTTGGCTAGAAGACCCATTCTACCAAAGAAAGAAAAGATAGGTATTAGATGCCAATAAACCACAGATGACATCAGTAGACCTCAGGGAAACCAAATCTCTAAGCCACAGGTAAGCTTTTTTACACCTCAGAAGAATATGGCAGCATGAAAATGAGGTCAAGCTGATAAAATCTTCAAGCTTACTAGAAGAGTGGACTATCTTGTAAATGAATCTCCAAGAGAATTACTGATGTTGAAAGAGAGGTCACAGAACTATAAGACAGACAATTCAAGAACCAGGCCTAATAAAGCCCAGCAAGTACGCTTCAAATATAACAGAATGAAATGTCACACAGAAGCAGGGCAATGATGGTTCTCTACCATGAACATTTGGGGGACATTCTGTATAGACTATACACGGGAATTCTCATTACATTTATGAAGAAAAATATACAATTCTATTTATAATTTTTCTTCTCCAAGGCAGTTTTTCTATTATATTTCAAAACAAATATCGGTGTTCAGAAATATTATCTCAGGTAAATACAGGGATGAGTGTATCTGATCTTGGCGGGATGTGGAGGTAATATTTTCACAGAAGTTTTGCAGTTCTCAGCCCATGTTTTACAGTTCTCAGCTAACAAATTTGGAAGCATCATACTGAAAAATTGTCCACGTTCAACAAACTGGCAACCAAGAACACAAAAGGATGAGTAGAGAGGAAACAATGGGTTATCCTGTCTGTGTCCATATAGGGGAAAGATTTAACTTTTTGAGATAAATAATTGGCACCACTTATTGAGTGCTTACAGAGTGCCAGTACCATCTCATTTGTCATCACAATCATTCTTTTTTTTTAAATTTTTTATTGGGGGACAGTGTGTTTTTCCAGGGCCCATCAGCTACAAGTCGTTGTCCTTCAATCTAATTGTGGAGGGCGCAGCTCAGCTCCAAGTTCAGTCGCCATTTTCAATCTTTAATTGCAGGGGGCGTAGCCCACCATCCCATGCGGGAATTGAACCAGCAAACTTTTTGAGAGCTCACGTTCTAACCAACTTAGCCATTTGGCCGCCCCTCTGGAAGCTCAGCGGCAGCTCGTTGTCTTCAATCTAGTTGTGGAGGGCGCAGCTCATTGGCCAATGTGGGAATTGAACCGGCAACCCTGTTGTTCAGAGCTCGCGCTCTAACCAACTGCGCCATCTGGCTGCCCCCACATTCATTCTTAAAATAGTTGCTATTATTTGTTTTATTTTATAGATGAGGACAATAAATTTAAGGGATTTACCCAACGTGTACACTTAGTAAATGGTGGAGCCCTTCCCATGTCTGTCATATATTGTCTCCTGACAAGATTCACAGATAGGTTGTTGCACGAACACAGACCTTTATTGAAAACTAAACTTCTATCATTAAGCTGTATAATTTCATGAGTTACAAACATATGAAGTTCTTAATTTGGGCACTGTGACTGGATGGTATAGGTTTAGGGCAGACCCATCGCTAATACTCCAGGACTCAGGGCGAGAGTACAAAGGCGGGCCCACATTCCATCTGTCCTGAATACTGTGTCTTCCCACCTCTGACTGTCACACATTGTGAGGGGGGCCTTGAACACGTGAATGTGGACACTTCAGCTCGCACAGTCAGCTTTGTCCCCAGCCCCACAGATAATCACCCTTTGGACCTTGGGATGTGTAAACTGGTAATGTGCTCCAACCTCAAGATGATGTTTACAGGGAAGTGGTCCAAACAGACCTCGAGAGCAGGCTCTGGAATTCCAGAATTCCAGGATCTGGAGTGCTCGGAGTGTCCCAGAAGGGAGAGTACAGATTCTAGGCAGTCACATGTCCTTGGTCTGGCTTTGTAGGAAGGGCCATGGCCGGGGAAGGGCCTGGAGGGGTTACTGTAAAGCATCGGGCCCACCACATGGCCGTCTGGCCTGGGTCTGCAGTGTCCTAGCTTAGATTTATATAAGTGTACTTCAACTTAAACAGGAGAGCACCTGAAATGCTTTGCTGAAAATGATAAAACAGTGAGCTGGAAAAGTAACTGTAGATAGCATTTAATCTGGCCTATGTTTTTTATTTTTATTAAACTTTTTTAAAAAAAATTTTCAATGACAGTTGACATACAAAATATTATTAGTTTCAAAATATTATTAGTTTCATAGTGGTTAGACATTTATATAAGTTTATTACGAAGTGATCACCGCAATAGATCTAGTACCCATCTGACACCATACATAGCTATTACAATATAATTGACTATACTCCCTATGCTCTACTTAACATCCCTGCGACTATTGTTATAACTGGTCTCCTTTGTTTTTAAAGAAATGTGAAAGGGAAACTCAGAATAAGTTTTAGACTTATTTTTAGTACAGGGTTTAATAATGAGCAAAGAACAAGGGCCTGGCTGGGACCCCAGGAACCTCCGCATCTAGCAGTTGCTGTTTTGTTCCTTTGCAAACGAGTAGTTTCTTCCAGGTACCCAGCACCAGTGTCTGCAGGACCCCTGCGGGCAGCGCTAGGAGTCACCCCAGAAATGCTTACCTGCTTGTTAGGCGGCATGGCCTGGTGAGAGCTGTCCACGGTGCTGGGATGGTTGCTCGCCATTTTGGGGTTTGCTGCTTTACCCTCAGAAGGCTTGTTGTGGTTGGAAGATTTTCTGGTAAAGTTACTCTGTTTTCCAGAGGTTGCTGCATGAGTGTTCAGCAGTGGCAGCAGGTTGCTGCAGGGAGTTCTTGAGGAATAGTTGTTCTTTGGATGTGTAACTGCAACAAGAAAGCACTAGGCGTCAAGGGCTGTATGACTAACATGGATGCCTCCATTAGGAGATGGAGAAACTGGCAGGAGCATCATAAAAACATTTTTTTGTTGTTATTTGGAAAATGTCATTTGAAAAGGCACCTTGGTGCTTGGAAACCACCAAATTTCCTCTGTGAGAATCACTGACCTGTGATTACAGCATAATCATCCAAGTTGGGAGACGTTTATAGGAACTAAGACACGTCTGAGTAACTCTAATATTATTCCTTAGGTGAAGAATGACCAATGAAGAGGGATAATAAATCTTGGAGGGCCCCCTTGGCCCTGTCCACAAATCTACTCTGCTGTCCTTGTCAGACCCCTACACCACTGGTACTGCAGACATGCAACAAGCAGAAAGGGCAGGAGCAACGTGCACACTTGGCCCATCTGCACCATGGTGTTCTGAGAGCATGCAACGGGGGTGATGCTGGGTGGCAGGGGTTTTTGTCACCCTGGGTCGTGCATACCCCTGACCATAGGGCTAGCCCTGGCAGCACCAAAGATGCCCTAACCGCATCTTTCATATTCCATTCGAGCTACATCATCTGGCCTTTTATCAAACCCATGTTCTACAGCTCCAATGCAAATATGCACCAATTCCAATGCTAGTGTCAATGCAGGGTAATCAGACAGGTCCCCATGGGGCTCAGGCAGGTCTGTTCAACGTTTATTATCACCATTCCTGCTAGTTTTGAAAGGGGTGGTTACTGATGATATGATTCTATATGATTTTGCTGAATTGGGGCCCGAGGGCATCCATTCAAGGATAAAGTCATGACTCCCTCTCAGAGGTCACCAGAATTTGACTGCCAGGCTGGACGGCAAGACCTTTGAGTCTTAAAATTGTCACCAATTTTTAAAAGCAATTTTCCCTGCAACTTGTAGTTGGATCAGACTTAATCCTAGAATTTTTCCAGAGGATTAGGAGTGACTCATGGGGATCAGAGCACATTAGAAGTGGAAAGGACAGGGATGTATCTCTGGTCCTTTCATTTTATAGGTAAGGTGTGATGGCACATTGGGGGCTATGCAAATACCCCAGGGGATTTCAGTGGCTCTTGTATTCACTAGATCCAGTTGCATGGGGCCATTACTTCCTACAGCTCAGAGACTGCTACTGCTGGTTCAGCAGCTGTGAGCTCTCAATGTGCTCTTAACTAAGCCATGGAAGACTATTGTCTCCAACAAGGGAGGCTGTTTTTCATGTGGAAACTTGGAATTTAGTAAGGGATGCTTCCTTCCTTCCACTAGATGTCACTGGAAGCGCTCTGAAGGAAAGCAGGTGAAGCGGCACATTCCCACCGCTCAGATCGGTGACAGTCACTTGGCATCCATCTGGCTCCCGCTTAACTTCAGGCTGAAGTGGAAAGTAGGATGGGCAGTTAAATTTCCAACTGTGAACCAGACTGGTGGCTTTTTTGGAGAGGGGGCAAAAGTTGGGGGAGGAGAATAGCAAATGGATAGATTCTTTCATAAGGGAGGGTGTATATAGAAAAAAAAAAGAAAATAATTTAAAAGAAATGCAGTTAGGAAATCAGATAATTGCCGACGATATGTGAACAAGGATGCTTATGGCAGTGTTATTTTAATGGTGAAAACTGGAAGCTACCTAAATGTCTACAATCAGAGGACCACTTACACAAATTTTATTTAAATAAATTATGGATTAAGTATATTGACATGGAAAAAGGTCAACCATGTATTGTGAAATGAAAACAAATAATATTATCATATATGTATGTAGTTAGTAAAGCATAGCAAATTATCATATGTAGTAAAATTATATAGGTAATACATAATTTATACAGTAGGTTATATGTGCATAAAAAGTGTGAAGGATACACAAAAGTAATGTCTGGTTCTGTTTAATATAGTTCTGTAACTTTTGGATCAAGGTTGTATTTTTAATACTCAGGAACAAAAAACAATTTCCACTTTGAAAAAAGAAAGTGTAGCCAAATCTCAATTGTTCAACTGACTCTGAAACTGTGGCTATATTCTGTGTCCCTCACTAGTCTTTCTTTCCTTCTTGTGGCCGCCCTGAAAGCCACGTGAGTGCTCATTCCCACCTCCTCTGGTGGGTGGGCTGGAGTAGGGGAAAACTGTATCAGGCCAATTTGGTTGCACATTAGTTGCTCTAATTAAGGCTGAATAGCAAACAAGACTAAAGCTAATGGCTGAGGTGAAGTCTTTCATTATCTGCAGACTTCAGTCAGCACAGAACCTGGGGAGAGGCTCTAGGCACTGCTGAGTAGCACATGCACAACAGCTGGGCCCTTCATGACAGTAGCTGATTGTTCCCAGACTTATTAGGGAGACTCACTCTCAGTGTAACAGGTCTCTGTAGAACCAGGCTATTTGAAATGAGAGGTGCAGTTTATCTGGCAGTGCTTAAGGAAAGTTTCCAAAAGGTATAAACTAGTTGACCTGTTCTGTTCTGCTAAGTATTAAATCCTGGGGATTTACTGATGGGCAGTGGCATTTGAAGACTCTAAGTTCAAATCTTGACATTTCTAGTGACTTGTGTCCTGACCTTAGATCATTAAATGTCTTTAGACCTCACTTTAGCCTCCCTGGGGGACTGCGCACCTGACATTTCCGGTATTAACTCCAAACAGTGTCAGGTTTCCTCACACAGAATTATTTAGCAAGCATGCAAAACTTACTTTCTCCACAGAGCATGATTTGGGCCTTTAGCTGTTCAATGTCACAGGAGAATCGGGCAGCTTTCCCGAGTTCTTCATCATATTTACGCTCGCTGACAAAGTGCTGGAAGAAAGAGAAATAAACCAGGAGTTCGCCAATGACAGAAATGACTGAGGCACACTGCAGATGAGTTCGCTCACGAGTTCTGCTACCACTGGTGGTGTTGCTGCTGCCAGCTCTGCAACCAGGAGATTCCACTGACTCAGGCTTGGTTTTCATCTGCCTGGAGCATGATCACCTTCTTGTTCTGGGAATATGTGCGGGTCCTGCCTTTCCCCTGCCTGGGCTTAGACAAAACTGTGATACAGGCAAACTGGACTCATCCATTTAACCTTTCAGCACTCCTTGCCCTCCTTCCAGCATTTTATGTCCTGTTGCATTCCAGCAGTCTTCCTAATTTGGCCAATGGTGTGCTCAGGTATTACCCCTCAAGAGAAGCATGTCATCTTTCCCTAGACATCCATCTCTATTTTAACAGGGACTCAGGACGTCCAAACAGCTTTTAGTAACTAGAAACATTATCTTGAATGGTAGAATTCCAAGTGCTGTTAAAGGAAGTGGGAAAGAGATTCTTTCTCATTTAAAATTAAGAAATATGTGTAGATGGCAGAGTGAGAGATACAGAAATAACTATGACTCAGCCCCTCCTTGAGTTCACCAAGAGAGTTTACCACATGGCAGGGGAAGGAGATCCCACTAAGTACAATATAGGGTAGAATGTGGTAGGTGCTTTGGCAATAATCAAAGAGGAAGAAATTACCCTATGGAGGGGAATGAGGAGTTATGTAAGAGGAAGCATTTGACCTGGAACATTAAAAAAATTATTGAACCCTTACCAGACATGGGCCAAATTCTTAACAGATTATCTCATTTTCATCTGATCGTAGTATAATGAAGTCAGTACACATTATTATTATCTCTATTTTACCGAGGGGGAATTGAGGTTCTAAGAATATGGAATTTATTCAAGGTTGCAGAAACTAGACTGTTTCACCCCAACGCCTGTGCTATTAACCATTTTATGTTGAGTGGGATTTTGATTGGCAGAAATGAAACTCGAAAGATGATTAGGTTTCAACAGACCAGGAAACTGGCAACTTTACGTTCCTCACTTGATGTTCTAATAAGGGGGAGGGGGGAGATAGACGTTGGGATATATGTACTGGAGTCCAGTCATGGATTTCATTCTGAGGGGAAGACCAGATCTGCTCTGAGGTATGACTCTTAGGGTGGATGACCAGGCTGGAAGGGGACGTTGGAGGCAGGACTAATTAGGAGGCCATGGCAATTGAGTGAGTGGGAGGCAACAAAAAGCAGAAGAGAAATTGAGAAAGAAAAGACCTCTAGACCCTGTGGGGGTGGGGGTGGGAGGGTCCTTAGTCCCGTGGGGCTCCTTTTCATGCCTAATCAAAACGGAGGGGACTTAAAAGTTATTACCACTTTCTACCATACTCAACCAGTTTTATGCCCAGATGAGCAAACAATCCTACTTATAAAGTCTGCAGCAACTGTGTCTTCAAAGTACTCTAGTTCCCAAGAAGTGGGTCAGAAGCTGGAGAGAGAGAGAGAGAGAGAGAGAGAGAGAGAGAGAGAGAGAGAGAACTGTGGAAAAAGAGAAAAAGGGGAAACTTATAAACTGTAAATTCCTATTTTGTTGTACAAACTTGTTTTTGCCTTTCTGGTAACCATTTTTCTCTCTCTGGTAACTGTACCCCAATGCAATTTCAAGATTCACAGTCTTGGTGGGTCTGTCAATCAAGACCAATCTCTGCTAAACGGTGGATGTGACCCAAGCGGAGATGAATCAGAATCTCTCTCTTTGGGATTTAATCAAGTGGGATGGCACAAGGTTCATGACGTCTGGTGATCACGCGTTCTGCTGGTGCCCTGAAGAGGGTCTGGTAATTATTGAGCCTATATTACTCAGCAACTGCCCAGGTTTCTGTCTAATGGTAGCCTGGAGTCTTCAGATCACACTCTGTCTTGGTGAGCTACACTCATACTCTTTCAAATCTTACTTGTTCTTGAGGTGAGCCAGGGTCAGTTTCTGTTGCTTGCAACTGAAGAAATCTAACAAATACATACTTGTGGGTGGGATTCTGAATAAAAGGGTAACTAAGCTAGACAAGGACGTAGGAATGAAGTCTCCAGATATTACGCATTCTTTAGAATCCTTACTGTTACACTAAGTTCATGTGTGTATGTTCACGTGTGTGTTTATTACATACACGTAAATTATATATGGTGAAAATAATATCCCCCATCCCAGCTATAATTCATGGTTGAATACATTTTATACAGGTCAGTCTCCACTAAGAAAATAGCTTGTACTTCTCCTCTGTATTAATATATCTCTTCCAACCACAGTATACTTAAATATAGTGATTAGATGGTTCTTCACCCTTCTGTTCTCTATCCAGCCTCGTGAAAGAGAGCTGGGTGTATGAAGTTAGATCCTTAGAGTAGCACTCTATGGGTGCAACACCAATGTAATCGGGATCTCTGGCTCAGAGTTCAGGCTGTGATATTTTACAACTGACCTTAATTTCTGCCCTGAGTTCGGCCAGTTGCATCTCTGCCATCTGACTGGCTAGATCAGTAAGTCTCTTTAGTTCTTCTGCTTTCTTCTGACGAGCAGTCAGGATTTCCACTGCCAAATAAGAAGGAATAATACATTAGGGCCAGAGCTTTAAACATATTAAATGACCTAATTTCTTGGAATCAGTTCTCCTTCCACAGACTGATTGCTTTATTCGACCATGACTGTTTTCTGAGTTGGTCATCGGGGTGGGTTTGCTATTGGTGCTCATTACCAACCACCCATGTCCTTCCCCACCAAGCCCCAAACCAAACATGATCTTCTGATTCACTGTACGCCTACAACCTTCTTCCTTTGCCTCATTGGCATCTGATCTCGTTGACTTAATTTGGACTTTTAAATTTCTGCATTACGCAGAACAGCTATCTTTGAAAAAGATACTTATTAAAATCCTATCTGGATATTGCAAAGATAGGACATTAAGCAAAATTCATTCTCCTATGTGCTGTACTATTAAGTTCTTTTTTTTTTTTTTTGTACTATTAAATTCTAACAGAGTCAAACCTTATGAACTTTAACACATACTCATTTAGGGCAACTAGCTGTGTTATTGGAACAGGACATAAAAGTTTTACTTTATTAGTTGTTTTGTGAGCTAAAAAAAATTTCCTCTTCAATACTGTGCAGACATGTTTCCATTTCGCAACCAGACAGAAGTTCCAGAGCAGAGTGTCCAGGGTCCTGTCTTTGTTATAAGTGGCCCCAATGGAAAAATTTCAAGGGTGAGTCAAAGGCCCTTTGAACTGGATTCGTGTGCATCCTTTAGCATCTGCACATGAAGAGAGGACACCAGGGAGTTCTCTGGCACCACTTTTCACACGTCTGTCAGATGACCTAAAGGATCAAGTAGATGTAGTAGCTCACTGTGTGTGTGTGTGTGTGTGTGTGTGTGTGTGTGTGTGTGTGTATGTGTGTTTTCCCAAAGATCATGGAGCTCGAAAAGCAATGAATACAAACCCATCACGTGAGATTTAAATATGAAGTCTGATCTTCCAATAGATAGACTTGTAGCTCTCTAATTCAAGACACATAGGAAATGTTTTCATTTCTTTTGTACAAGTATTTTGAGTTAAAAGAAGCGAGAAGCCCATCTAAGTAAGATGATATGCACATTGAATTCACATTTTATTCTTGGCTGAACAAAGGTCAGCTGCTTCATTGGAACTGACTCACAGCCTCCATGCAGAGCCCAACAATGTGACTTCTCAGTGTAAGCGTTCTTAATTTATTAATGTCAAAAACAGTGATCTTAAAAACCCAAAAGAAGTTCAGAAGCAATCAAGAGTTAAGAGCTCCTGCAAATCATAAACCATTCTTCAGACAGTCTGAGAAGCATTATCTTTTTATGCTGATATCAATGTTGAGATGTCAATAAAATAAGCAATCTATAACCCATAAAGCCTAATCACCTACCAAACTACTCTACTCATGCTTTGACTATTTACCAGGACCCCCCCTGCCTCCCACTTACGATACCATGTAGCCGGGCAGAGGCTGATCTGTGCCTGGCGATCTTTCAGAATATAGAAGAGCTAGTAAAAAACTTGTCCTGATGAGGAAAGTGAAAGGAACTTTCATCTGAACATAGACAATGTATTACTGAATGATGTCCAAGGTTACTCAGGCAGACTAGAGGTCGCACAAAGGTGACCCACTATTACTTTTGGCTACAGAATACATATGTTTTGTTTGGTCCACACATTGCAAGTTAATTTTTCAAATTAATGGCCCACATTTGAAAATTAGGAGATTCCATTTGAAAGCTGAATTTCTGGCTTCTTTTAAAATATTGGAATTGCTGGCCACGGTTGGCCAGCATTCCCATGTGGCAACAACTGACCAGAGCCGAGGACTCGCTGCCCTTTTCAGATGGAGCATGGTGGCCAGTGTGCCTCGGTCCCTCCCCACCCTGCTTGGCTGATTAATGTTACCTGCTTGGCCCCTGTAGGCATCTTCAGTCACAGCAGAGACTGCACATGTAGTTACTGTGTCTACAACACCGATATCCTGGTCCACAGTGGGTACCCAGTATGTTTGCTGAATGAAGGATTGAATGACTGCATCAATTCCGTACTTAAAAGGAATATGCAGAGAAGGACAGAAGTTCCTTTTCAACAGGGCCCACTTACGAATATCTAGGACTCATACCTTTGATTGATTATTTATTTCTTGGCCAACCTATGGAAGGGTCTCATGTCTGGAGCAAGGGAAACCAATTCTTGAGTAAGAAGATGAAACAAAGTACTTTCTTCTTGCAAAGATTAAAAAGAAAAAATTCTGAAGGCACAGACTTGACAAACAGCTAATAAGTAAAGGGGCAAGCAGATCCTGAGTGACTATACAGTTAAACAGATCTGACTTTTCTTAATGGGTCATTTACTGGACTGGTAACAATTAGGGGCAATTGTTCTTTTTGATTAAGTAGAACTTGGGCATTCACACCAAACAACAGATTTTGTAGAAACAGATATAAGAGGGCCCTAAAATAGGAATGCAGGTGCAAGATCACCAATAAATCCTGAGTTTACACTCATGCAAATGTGCATGGAAATGAATACTTTGCATCAGCAAGTGATGGGATGAGTTTTACATCATTAACATTTCAAAGCCTTTCATTATGAAAAAGCCCTAAAACTTGAGCTGTAAAGCCAATATTCTTTGGGGGGAGCCAACATTTTCACCTCAAAAATATCAATCACAGAAATTAAAAGCAAAACCAAAATGAGATCAGATCCTAAGATTCACCGATCCTAAAATTTAAAATAGCATAGTAAGTATGTTTTGAAAACATTACCCTTTCGTAAATCTGTACAGGGAGACAGTTCCATACAGCTTTATATTTTCACGGCACTCAGGACTTCATTATTATTATTTATGTGCTTTTATAAACAGTATCTGTATGCTGATATCTATCTTCTCAATAGGATTTATAAGTTCTTTCAAGCTTTTGGAACCTATTGGAAGCTTGCTCTGCCTGCTTGAACCACGGAATATTTTTAGGGCTTCTCAAATAACACTCTTTAGCAGAGAATGTACTTAAGGGGGGAGGCAAGAGTTGGGGCAGAAGTAGCTGAAGTACAAAGATTCTTTGAAATCCTTTCTTTCCTTAAAAATTCTTGTGAACAACGCATTTTATTTCATAATATTTCTGCATTCCTGTTAATATAAAGTAATGTTTTCTTCCCAAATCTCTTGTAAACTTGACGCTCCAAGATCATTCCTATGTTGGCCTTGAATTCCCTGGGCATGCAGACAAAGTTTGCACTACAACAAGTAGTTTCTTAATCCGTAAAATGTAATAATCCTACAAATTTTGTAGGGCTATTGTGAAACTAAATGAAATAACCTATGTAAAATGTTTAGTATAGTACAGTCAAAAATGCTAACTACAAATATTATTAATAAAGTGAGATATATGTGTCTAGACTATACTTCCTCTTTTTGTAATTACATTAGTGTTCACTGTTACTGGATCCCACAGCCTAGAGACAGTGAATTAATCACAATGGTTTGTTTTGTTTAACAAATATTACGCAGTACCTACAGTCTTCTCAGTACTGTGTTAGGTGCCGTGAGGGATATAGAAGCTTAGGTTATAATTGAGAAAATATCGTTTATACCATGTACAGGAAATGGAAAATACTTGTGAGACCATAGATACGCAAGCTCAAGATGGTGGTTGTAAAGAGAGTTGTGTTTTGTGGGGAGAAATTCAATGGTTCCTTCTATCGGTGACCTCCATTTTCTGACTGTCACATGAGGGGGCTGGATTAACCTCTTTATTAGAAACAGCTTTTCCCTTTTTGCACAGATATGGTATCACGCACTGTGCTAAGTGCCTGCCATGTATTTTCTCATTTTATCTTTATAATAACTACTTGAGATAGACACTATTCTTATTCTCCCTTTTCCAATATGCAACCACAGACTGAGGAGATAAAAAAATAGTTCAAGGTCACACAGCCAGTAAATGGGTAGAAGTTGGATTTGAACTCAGTTCTGCTTGCCTCCAGTGTATATGAATTGGCTTCCCCAGGGCTCTGGGCAGGTCTAAAACTAGGAGCTGCAGCACGGGTTACTAAAGTTAGGCGAACCCTGTCCTTCAGTCTAGCTGTTTCAGCTACCCTGAAAGCTCCAAATGCGGGTCCCACGGACCGCCATTTGCTGTTTATCCCAGTTACTAACAGTGCTTAGCCCATAAGGAAGCGTGCAGTAAATGTTTATTTGATGGAATGAGTTGTAAAAAATGGGGATACTCTCCAGAGATGCTCTAAATTCCACAGGTCCTGGCACCCAATATTGTCCCAAGAAAAAAGAATGAGCACATTGAAATCTGAGGTCTTTTGTTAACCTCTTAAAAAGTGATGTGCTAGTAACTTTCTGTTTTGGTATTAGAGAAACATTTGTGCCTGTGTTGGCTCTTAGTGTTTTTACCAATGAAACATGAAACTGAAGAGGAAAAAAATAAGCTTTACCTGAGAAACAGGAAAAATCCCGTCATGTGGAAATCTACTTTCACTGAAGAACCAATAAATTTCATAGGAACAAAACAATTTCACAATCAAAGGGATTGTGTAACTCCCTGAATATTCCACAGCTTAACCCTGGATCACATTTAGTTTTATTGAATAAAACCTGCTCTATTTTAGATTCTAAAATTTTGTCTAAAATTATTTAGAAAAATTGTGTAATGAAAATAATGAGAGGTATTTTCCATAAAGGGACGTTGAATTGTGGCCAAGGATCAGGTGAGGAAAATATAAAAAGAATGAAGAATCTGGTCTGATCCTTCATTCTGGTACAAAGAAAGGCATTGCAGTCAAAGGTAAAGGAATTTAGTTGAAACTTGGTTGGTAGTGCAGACTGCCATGTATCCAATTCCAGAGATAAAATTTCGGCAAGGATGAAGAATTTAAAATGGCCAGGAGATAAGAATTGTAAAACTAAATCCCAGTTGAAACATATGGTCTTAGGGTTCCCGTGAACACAGCAGACTGAATTCAGTAAGAGAAGGCCCAGCACGTTCCTTTGTAGCACGGTGTTGAACCTGACTGAGTAATCTTGTCTCGGTTGAAATTTCCAACCCATGAATCTCAGACTATTTGAGATGGTAAATCTGCCCTACTAGCTGTTGAGTAACTTCACAAGAGTGGAAAGGTTTAGAAATAAATTTAAAGACAATAAAATAAATCAAATCCAGAGGACTAATATTTTGTGTTAAAATTAGGAAAAGTTTTGCAATCATCAAGATCGTCTGAGTGTATTCATTATTGAAATAGAGTATTTGGTACATTAGGTAATCTCACTTGTGATTTCAATTTAACACATGTAATTGATTTTCTTTTGAGGTGTTAAGTGGGCAGGTGTCAGCAAACTTGACTAAGTTTGTAAACAGAAGTGGAGTGTTTTAAGAAAACTTCATTAAGTACCTCTCTAGGTTTGAATTATTAATCATAGAAGAGTTACTTAAAAGCTTGGAATACTTTGCCCATTAAGTTTGTGAGTTTGCCTGGTCAGGCATCTGAAGATGTTGAAAAAGATCAGATGTATTAAATTCATAAATGTTATTCAAAATGTTAAGAGGACTTTATGTAAGTTTCAAATGGAACTTTTTTTTAGGGATAACTTGTTGAACTTGAGTTAGTTGAACCTAAAAAGACCAAGTGTAAAGGATTGTATAAGTAGAATAGCAAGATTTGGAAGTTGTGAAGTCTTAAAAGTTATGTTTTAAAATTTAATACTAAATTCAATGTTATTTTATTATTTATATATTTTTTTTACTAAATTTATTTGGGGAACATTGGTTAATAACATTATATAAATTTCAGGTGTACAACTTTGTAATATAATACATCTGTATACTCAATGGTGTGCTCGCTACCTGAAGTCTAGTTTCCTTGTGTTACCATATATTTGATCCCCTCTTTGTCCTCTCCCCGCCCCTCTTCCCCTCTGGTAACCACCATTCTGTTTCCTGTATCTATGAAATTCAATGTCATTTTAAACCGAACTGACGTTAAGTAGCCCTTTATATATATGCACAGACGTCCTTTTGGACTTTAAATAACTCAGTAATACCTATTATTTGCTGCGTGCCTATTGTGCCCTGTGCTCAGTAGGTGCTACTACTACTCTCTTTTTGCCACATGAGGTTATTGAGGTTTTCTGAGACTGAGTGACATGCCTAAGGCTACAGAGCTCATGAGCCACTAGGATTTCAGTGTGAATTTTAGGACCCGCCCAGAATCCATATCACTGTCCGTCTGACCTACAGATTGCTTCTGATTGGGAGGCTCTAAATCAAACAACGAGGTGTCTACTTACTGGCTTCTTCTTTCACTTTATCCATTTCTGCCATTAATGAAACTTCTTTGTCAATGATGCTGGTAGGGGCGGAAAAACAAAGTCAAAGAATGCTTAATCAAAGACAAACTTTCAATGAAGTCATGAAGTAAAAGAAAGATTATTTTCATTAAACAAAATACACAATCACCATAAATATTTCTATGTTACAATGCCAGCAGCACACTCTGCTTTTCCAAAAATGAGGCAACGTGGAAGGGATGCTCCTAAGTATTACATAGTGACATCTGCTGATTAAATCATTGTCAGCAAATCTAAAAAAAAAAAAGCCTTTTCAGACTTTCAGAATTGCACTGCTTTGAATTTAAATTGGGGACTATTTTTGCCCTATGAATTCCAAAGTTCCAAAACAATGTGTAAGTATTTGAAAAGCTGGCACTCAGGTTATAAGGCTTGTACTTCTCAAAAGTCTCTATACTTCACTAGCTCAGATTCTGGCCAGGAGCAAGGCAGGTGGGCCCCATTCTGATGCAGATGGTCCTGACCAACTTTGTCATCTCCATGCTCTCTAATATGAGTCTATGCCGTCTCACTCTTCCAAACAAGCATTTCAAGCATCTTTATGTGAACTTTTTCCCATTATATTTATTTTTGGTTAGTCTTCTGAAAAAGTATTACTTGCACAAAATGAGTAATTATCTGTCCAAAAGTTTATTTCTCTCCCATACTGACTCCTAGTTTCCCTCCCAGAAGCAACACACCATCAGAAACTCCTATATCCTTTCACAGATTTTTATATCTGTATAAGCATAGATGTCAGATGTTTTTAAATTTTTGTTTTAACCATAAATATTTCAATATATAGCTAAAAGATGAGGACTTTGGGGGACTATAACCGTAGTATTACTTTAATACCTAAAATCTTAACAATAATTTAATGTTATCAGTTATTTACTCAATATAACTGATAACATTAATTTCCCATACCCTTTTAAAAACAGTTTGTTTGAACCAGGATGTAAATAAGGCCTGCTTACTACCACTGGTTGATTTTTTCTTAAATCTGTTTTGAGCTAGAGATAGATTCCTTCTTAACTCTGTTTTTCTCTCCTTTGCCATCATTTGTTGAAGAAACCAGGTTTGAATTTTGCTGACTGCATTTCCATGGTATTATATAACCCATTCTTTTATATTTCCTGTAAGTTTGTTATGAGATACAGAAATTTGATTGGATTTAGATTTGTTTTTTTATTTCAGGAGGAAAACTTACGTTATATATTTCCATCAGTAGACACATAATGACACAACACCTTATAAATATGCCTCCTGAAATCAAATCTGAATGTATTCAAATTTCTACACCTCATAACAAATTTATAGAAAATACAAAGGACATCTCTGTTTTTGATATTAGCAGCCACTGATGACCATCACCTGGGTCAATAGGGTTTGAAATATGGGGACATCCAAATGCTCCCACGCCTTCATTTATTTACTGGGCAGCTGCCATAAAGAGAAACTATCCCTTATAAACTACTTGAGTTACCATGAAATACGTCTTGTATAAGTAAGGCAGGATACATGCTTGGTTCTTCCCTTTTATTTATCAGTTTTTGAGATGATAGTTGGTTCCTTAGGATCCTCCGAAAGTAACTGAGATTTTTTTGTTTGTTTGTATAATTATGAGCTCATATTTTTTTTTCTCATATGTAATGCACTAAACACACTGCAGTTATATCCTTATTACCACTCAGATTGTTCCATCATATCTGCTATTTTTTTTCTCCATCAGATGTACTTTTAAAATCTAAAGTGTGCTGACAATGTATTTCTTCTTAAGCGGAACTATTTTGTAATATTTGTCAAGGTAAGAACTGGGCTATAGCTATAGGAGTTTGGGGCTCCTAAACCAGATGATGTAACCGAAACGTGAAGTGACTGTGTGCTGAGGAGCTCAGCTGTTTCCAACAAGGAAATCCGGAAGTCCTAATGGAAAGAACTGATGTGTAAGTCAAATTCTCCAGAACTGGGCTCTAAGCCAAATCCATCCAGTTTAGACATCAGTTATTCCCATGAGGCAGATGGCTTAAGATCACTGGATATGATCGCTTTGGTATAACCAGCATATCAGGTTACCTGTACCTTATTTATTGACATTATATAGGTATGATGTCAATGAGTTTTAATACAGGAAATACATGATACAGAAAGGTGTATGGTGAGAAGGAAGTCTTTATCCCATCTCTGTCCCAACTTATTCAGTTCCCCTCCCTGGAATTCTACGTTGTTAGAAGCTTCTTGCGTTTCTTTCCAGAGACCACGTATTCATAAACCAGCAATATGTTTGCTAATTATATGAAATGCTGGGTGGGTGGGAACAATAGGCTTGTGTTCCTGTGATTATGAGGTATATTTAGCGTCTCTGTCAAGTTCACAAATGTAGCCACAATCGAGGCCAAGTAATTTTTTCATTTTGTTTTTAGCAACCCCCTGAGAGAGGGCAGTTCCAAGTTAGTTTAGGAAAACAAGGTTAATGGATAAGCTGCTAAAGACATTAGGTGAGAACCTAGAGATCTGGAGTCTGGAGCCCAAATCACAATGTGGTTAAGCTACTCTGCCTGAGAAACACATTTTTATCCTCTATAGGCAGGGAGGCGAGAAGAGAGAGAGAAGAGTCAGCAAGAAGGCTGGGAGCTGTGTTGGGTGAAGAGCCTGAAAGAAATCACTGGAGTGGGGCGGAGGGGGGCAAAAGCGCTTCCAGGAGCCAGGAGGTCTCCTATGCGAATGTAAGGTGTACCCTGCTTGGTGTGCCTGGTCTGAACATGTGCAGGTACACACACACACTCTGCGGGAGTGGCTGGGTTTTCTGTCTGTGGACATGCAAGGCTGTACAGATGGGAAGAGGCAACAGCCTGAAGGCAGAGTGGACTGAGAATGTTAAGTCCTAACCCACCCCCAGAACTGGCACAAATCTGAGAGGGCTTTCAACTGCCACAGGACATGGGACAGGAGTCAAGGACAACCTCTTTGCTTAAGGGGCTGGGAGACTTCAGCTGATTTATGTCACGTGTGACCTGTCATGTGACACTTGCAGGTGACACTTGTGCTCCATCCTCTTGCCCAACGGTGTGAAACAGGGTTGGACAGGTTTGGGACGACTGTAAAGGAGGATGCCGCAGAGAGAACTAGAAATAGGGGGAAGCTGACAAACATTCATCCATCGGACAAATATTTGCTGAGTGCTTGCCATCTGCCAGGCAAGGGTGGTGGGGCTGGGAACCCAGCTGTGGATAAAAAAAAAAAAAAAAATCCTACCATCTTTGTGGAGCCTACACGTTCTTTTTGGGAATGCTGAGAGGAAGAAGGTGAGAGGAGCTGCCAAAATTGCTGGGGAAATAGTGGGAAGAGGGAAGAAAATGATGGCAAGAAGAAATTAGGGTTCTTCCACCCTTAACCAACAAGAAGGCTTCTAATTAGTTTCCAGGTTTTGAGAGCACGCAAAGTACACAACTAAAAGAAATACGTGCACACGACATAAGATTGGGTGTCTTCAGCCTTCTAGTAGATGGGGGGAAAGGAGCAGACTGCAGTGAGAGTGCCAGGACAGACTCACCTTGTCCCCCTACCCCATCTGTCCCCAAACAAGGCCACAGACCCCGGAGGCTGGGAACCCTGCAGCCTGTGTGTGTATTGGATGGGGAGAACGGTGTACGAAGAAGCCTTTGCTAATTTCTTAACCAGCTACAAGAGCATGGTAAATTTTTTTTTTTTTTTTTTTTTTTTTTTTAAGATTTTATTGGGGGAAGGGGAACAGGACTTTATTGGGGAACAATGGTCAAATTGTTGTCCTTTCAGTCTTAGTTTGTGGAGGGTTCTGTTCAGCTTCAAGTTGTTGTTCTTTCAGTCTTAGTTGTGGAGGGCGCAGCTCAGCTCCAGTTCCAGTTGCCGTTGCTAGTTGCAGGGGGCACAGCCCACCATCCCTTGCGGGAGTCGAACCGGCAACCTTGTGGTTGAGAGGACAGGCTCCAACCAACTGAGCATGGTAAATTTTTGTTGATTAAATTTGTTAACATAATTATGCACCCAGAGAGTTTACAAGATGGACATCTGGGGTCTAATGCATAGCCCCAGGTCTAACGCATATTACAGGAAGCTGATATTCATACAACGGTTAGTTCCGGCCTTTGGGGCTAGCAACAGGAGGAGTGAAAGTTATACACAATACATTGTTAATCTGCTTCGTGTCCACTTGAGGATGTGAGAAAGCCTGTGGAGTTGGCATCAGACCATGCTTCCATTCTTCTGGGTATTTCAACAAAATACTGTCCTCAAACACTTTAGTAATTCAAGCACTGTGGTGTATGACTGCTTTCAAAACTCATGCGCACAAAGGCAAGCCAAGGAATCTCTGCTGAGTGGGGATCCTGCTCTGAACTGATAGTCTAAATGCAAACAAGGTTCAGGTGCCAGCCTGAGACAGCACCCCCTGAACCTCCCTCAAGAATCTCAAAAAAGTGCACCTGAGGATTCCCTTGGCTTTTGCTTTCAAGGCAGCAGGCTGTGGAAGGGAAGAGGGGCTGTGGAAGTGGACGCAGGGGATGAAGTAGGAAAGGCCAGCTTGTCCCCTGGCAGGCTGTCAGACGGCAAGGAGCCAGCATCTTATCAAGCTTAGTGCCAGACCAAAGGAACGGGCCAAGAGAAAAGACTGTGTCTGAAACCTTCCAAATGTCCACAAGCCCTGGTGTCACATCCAGCTTCATGAGGAATTTCATCAGTGCCATTTGCAAGTCCTACTGAATCTTCTTAGCAGTGAAAAACAACTTCGCAGGCTAGCTAAGGACAGAGTGTGCTGGGCAAAACCCTGGTATAAGGTTACCAGATATGGGGGGAAAGAGGGAAGGCCTGTGAGAGGAATGACATCAGAGAGGTGACGAGTCATGGAAAAATCAGAGCTAGGGTCACAGATCACATTCCCACAGGGGAAGCAGTAAAGCTCACATGCTTGCTTTCGAGGTAAACCTGTGTGAACAGGAATCGGCCCCGACTCGCCTCACAATGAGAGCTGACCAAAGCTAACACATCCTGAGAGCTTACTGGGTGTTGGATACATGAAGCAGAGAGCCAGTGCCTTGCTGGATGATGTCATTTAAGTTTCACGACACCCCAGAGGGTATGAGCTCTGCTCTCTCCTCACCACAGGGCCTTGGCACATGCCCTGCTCTCTGCTGAAAGACAACTCTCCTCCCCACTCCTGCTTGTCTTCACCTCATTAACTTTGAGTATTTCTTCAGGTCTCTGCTTAATCATCACTTCTTCAGGGAAACTCTGACTGAAAAACTTCTGTTCAACTTCATGATCTTAGACTATTGTGGGTTGCTTGACAAAAATTGCTAAAGACTGATGAATGTAAGGGAAGAAAACACATTCATTTTTCTATGGCATACCAATAATGAAACTTTTAATTGGCATATTGTAGTCATTGTGTATAAATCATGTTTACGCAAAAATTTATAATTTTTGTTACTGACAGAATCTAATCTTTTGAGACATAAGCTTATGAATAAAAGTGCAACGATATTCACCAAACCACACGGGTTTGGCTCAGAATCAAAACAGGCAGTTGATGATTCTGTTTGCAAATTGAGGTGGTAATAAATTATTGAAATTTGTGCTTTCCCCCACTAATCATCTGCAATTCTAGGTTTTGAACATTTTGGCCTTTCAACAGTGATCCTCTGTACTTGACAGGAACACAGAACTCTTTAATTGGCTTTTTGCCGACCACTGAAAGTTCTCTCCATGGTTGGATCAAGTCATCCAGAGGGCACCAGACTTGACATACATTGAACGTGTTCCACCTAAACTGAGCCCACATAAATGACCTCACATGTTTCAGATGTGCCCTTTATCCTTCCAAACACATCTCCTCATTTTATCTAAACTGCCTGGACAGTAAAATTTTATTCTGCTGCCATAAAAAAGCTTTTATTATCAAAGCAATAAGGTGTAAGGATAAGGAGATTACCATGGCAAAGCCTTTATGGTTTATTACACAGCTAATCATAGAGATAAAGTGCCATTTTACAAAAATGTTTCCATTGTCTTGATTCCTTTGTGTAGAGGACTAATACTAACAATAATCAAAAAGAATCGGAAAGGTACGTCAGCAGGAATAGATGTACTATTTTCTGCTCTGTGGAAGACTCCTCTTTAAATTTGGAGACTAAGACACTGAGCGATAAAAAGGCTTCATTTGGAAGCCGGGACGAGCCACGTCAAGTCCTGTGTTCTTCATAAAGAAAGATGCTCTGATAGGGAGCAGCCACAGGACTGTCAGGGGTTGATAAGCTGGAGAGCAGAACCTGGGGGCGGGTACTGAGGAATGAAAGCAGAATTTCAAAGGGAATTGCTAGAAATCAATCAGTGACAGCAGCCAGAGTTAGACGCTAAAGAGTTAAAACTAGGCCACCTTCCTTCTCTGAGTTCGCCTCAGGGAGAGGGTAGTGAGACAAATTGCCTGGGACCATCTGATCCCAGACAATTTTACTTCAGGACCTTCTTGTGGATAAAGTGCTTCAGTTTGGAGTTTCCTTAACCCTTCCGCTGCCAAGCAGAACCAAGCAGGTGGAGAGGCTCTGGAGGGAGACAGAGCCCCGCCTCCTGCAGGATGAGCACGCTGGAGAAGGCCCTCTTGTCCGCCAGCCCATTAGAGGGAAAAAGAATGTGGAAATTGCTGGGGAGAAAGGAGTCCAATGAATGCTGAGGTGGTGTTTTAGCCTTTCTGGCCTTCACATTTTACATAAAACACACATGAGTGATAAGCCATAGAGCAAGAATTCCTGTATAAAGAATTTCTGTTTCTCTCACATTTGCCCCCCACTCCCCATGGCTTCTGCTCCTAACTGCTGCATCAGGAACTGTGCATGCCCAGGGGCATGCCAGCTGGGCTCCTGGCAGCCTTGTAGTGCCCAGTGCCCACTATGTGGGCCTTGAGCTGGGAGTTAGAGCTGATGGACGAGGCCGTGTGTACTGCCCACAAGTTCAGGCAGCTATGTCCCTTCCCCGGGGTGAGAGGATTTTGCCTACCAGGTGAAGTGTAGAAAAACTCCCTTTATACTTTTAGTACGTGCAATGCTGTTACCATGGGTACCATTTCTAGTGTAACTCCCCAAGCATTAGCAGAAATTCTTGGGCCCAGGGCAAAACTACTCAGGGGTTTCAGCTCACCCAGTTTTCAACTACTGCTGCTGTCGACCAAGTTCTGTCCCTGGCCTGACAGCCACAAATGCAGCAATACTGTGTGTGGGTCTCTACTCCTGGGTCAAGAGAACAGGCAGCCCTAACACTTATGACAGGTGCCTGCAAATGGCACCCATGCTCTTGCACGCTGCCAATTCCCTGCTCCTCCTTTACTCTGTTCTGCTTCCTGAAGGGTAGTAGAATAAGCCACCCCCAAATATGGCACTTTGGTATATTGACTATTTTGAGCTATAGGCACTTGAAAAACAGCAAAAGCAGGGAGAGGCTTTCTCTGAACTCTTCTTAACTACCTAAAGGCAGATTCTTCACAAGGAACTTGATTGCCATAAACACCCTTCCTCCCCAGGCGGTTCATCAGCCAGGGAGCATTGTTGACTCTTATCACAGGAGAGCAGACTAGAAATCAAGACCACACCCACACACCCTTTGCCAGACACTTGCATGCTTCCCATCTACTCTTCTAAGGGCCCATTCACCTTTCCTGAAAATCATTTGCTCTCCCTTATACCTCACCTCCTCTCCCCTTTCCCTTGTTAAGATGGTATTTCAGCCTGAGTTCTAAGCCAACTTTTTGAGTTCCTCGTTTTTTCCTGGGTATCTCCCATGTATATATGAGGTATACAAATTAATAAACGTGTTTGTTTTTCTCTTGTTAATCTGTCTTTTATTATAGGGGGTCTTAGCCAAGAACTCAAGAGGGTAGAGCAAAAATTATTTTTCCTCCCCTACACCCCCATCTTGTCCCCTCTCCTGTACCCGGTATACGGGCTACTGGCATCACCACTCACCCCGTGTCCGTGAGTCCTTTCCCTTCACTTCCCATGTGATCAAATCCTCTGAAGTCCACCCTAGAACTGTCTCTCCTACCCTACTCCACTTCCACTGTTGCTGATTTAACTCTAGGCTCATTATCAAATAGTTGGCTATGTTTATTTATTTTTTTGGTTGGGATTCCTGGGTTTGTCACCTTCTGCTCTGTCCATTTTTTCATTTAGATTTTACAACAACCTGCATTCTTTTTATAATTAGAAAAAAAAAAAAGGAATTATTTTTTCTTAAGGTAGCAGTGGTGACAAAATGGTCTTTTAAAATATTTCTTGCATTCCACAGTGTGATTTGGTAAACATATGAAACCCAACATACATATCGACAGCATGTAGACTAGGGTGGAACACACCCTTTGATAAACTGCCTAGTGATCGTGGCTCAGGGAAATGAAGTCGCAGTGCCTCTAAGCATGAACCACATTTAACATATAAAGCAAAATTAAAATCCCTTTGGCTGTCAATGAAAGTGACAGCAGCACTCAATTTGCCAATCAGGCCGAGCCCATTTGATTTCTATTTCTTTTATCAGAGGTAATATAATCTGTTAATGTTAATACCGCTTAGTCTGCATTTTTTATATTGAAATGCTACAATGATTTAAATCATAGTTAATGAATATTTCATCACACTGTCTGAGGTGCATTTCAGAAATGAGACATTTGCAGATTTAGCACAAGGACTAACTTCCAACACTTAAACAAAAATCCTAGAGTTCCTCAAAAAAGACATAGTTAATTGAAAAAACAAACAAACACAGGGATACCTTTTTTTCTTATAATTTTAAAAATGACATCAGAGTTGCAAAATCCTATATATTCTACAACTCCCACAACACCACATGTTCAGTGTAAAAATCTATATTCCTTGTCCACATCCATTTAGAATTATACATATAATTTTGCTTAATAATATGTTTTCTTATCTTTGCTAATTATTTCTTAGTTTTGTTTTCTTTCCATGGAGATCACTGTATAACTGTTCTCATCACTAAACTGTGTTCAGTTTCTATAGCTACACAAATTGTATGATTTATTACAACCCCCTTAAAACAAAAACAAAAACAAACTACATCTACATCTATAGAAAAGAAAGCAATGTGGATAATTGTCTTATAGCACAAGGATACCATTTAAGAAATTGAATTAACATTCTTCACATTTTTACTTTTTTCATGTTCATTAAAAAAAACTGGAAAAGCAAGATAAAATAAAACAAATTTCAAAATAAAACAAAATAAGACAAATGCTCTCTTGGTCTCATACTTAAAATAGAGTCAACCATTCTGAACACTTGCATTTCTTTCCAGTTTTTTGCGGGGAGTGGCATCTATGCAGAAGCCATCATGGTTGTTGAACATGAATATGTTAGGAACACAAACTAGAAGAGACTTATGTGGTACAAGAAGTCACAGAAATGCTGGCCCACAACCCAAGACCGCTGGGCCTAGCTGAGGCAGCTCCTTGCCTCCTGCTGGGCTCCTGAATTCCTTGGCTCTCATGTGGAAAGGGGAGGGGTGGGAACGTACACTTCTTGGTTTGGACCATAAGACTCTTTACCATCCAGCATTTTCTTGTCTCACGTACTGCCACTCCTCTTCAGGACCTGCCCTAGGCCATCAGTTTCCCAAGTGGGGGGAACAAACAAAATAATAAACTCTATGTACTTACTTCTTAGTCTAAGAAGTAGACCTTCCTCATCTTTAGTATACAGATTAACAGTAGAACCCATGTATGATTTATAAATAAGTTATCTGGTTTGAGACGGATGTTCTCACAATTCACTCACTGACGGACTGAGACCCAGGGAACATACTCCTTCCAGAGCACACTGTGGATGGACCCCTTCCTAACGAGCCAGCAGTGTTGATCCCCCTCCCCGCTGCCCCACGGCTCCATTGGTTTTTGCCAATACTGCATTACATAGCCTGTTTGTCTATTCCCACTAAACCTTGAACTTTTTAAGGGAAGAGATCGTCTTCTATCCCTTCGTGTTTTTAGCAGTGTTTCTTCAAGTGTGGTCCTCAGACCACTTACACGGGTACCCACTGTACTCATTAAATGCAGCTTCCTGGGCGCCGCCCCACAGAATCAGTTTCTGGGAATGGGGCCCTGATGTTTCCCATGCATTCCAAGCTTTGAGAAGCATGGCTTGTGACACATCCATCTATCTATTGGATGGATGAATGGTGAAAGGGGAAGAGAAGGTAGAGAGAAGGCATGGCAAGGCATGAAAGGGGAAGGAGGGCTGAAGTGGTGGCTACTGTGGCCATTCAGAATCAGGAGTCCTTTTGCCTTACTTCTCTCTTCATTGAGCAGTAAACAGTAAAAAGTTGTGATGAAATAGCCGTATCTCATAGCTGGGATCCAGTGCATGCTAAATAAACAGAAAGGTGGAGAAGCATAACGTCTTCCCAGTGTCTTGGTATAGAGGAAAAGAAATTTACTAAATGCTTATCTGGAAGAGAAGGGAACCAACCTACATTGAATTTCCACTGTGGGCCAGGCTAGAGATTTTCTAGAATAATCTAAGAAATGCTTATCTTGTACATGAATCTTCACAAAATCTCTAGAAAGTCTACGTAAAGTTAAGAAAGCCAACCATCTTCAGAGCTAGAATATGTGTAGATGAGATTTAAACCCCATTCTAACTCTACACCCCACGTTACCAATTAAGTGGTTAATAAACCTTGAAAATGTGACTTTTGTTAGAATATGGCCTAAGAACCAAAGATTTACCATCACTGAAATAAAAATATAACATACATATAAGGAATTTTATATTAACTTCATGTATTTTGTAGTCTTTTATATGATTTGTTGCTATCCTAGCTGACAAATTTTGCCCAAAATGATGCCTCAGTCTCACTCTAAGAAACTACAGAATCTCACCCTGTATCAGTCTAATAAATAGGAATAAGCTCCAAGATCCATTCTGAAATTATGATGTAAGCTATCCCACTTTTAACATTATAATGTATTTTATATTTATACTAATGTATAAGAATGAATTCACCTTATTTTCCCAGTGAAAATGGATTATACTGTAAACTAAGAAAAACACTCACACACAAATGATGCATATTCTCCCTCTGGTATTGTATAGCTAGAACATTTTGCTTAATTCCTTTTCATATTTCTATGGTATAAGGAAAACTAACAATTCCTATTCAGGAGCATGTTACCAAGCTGGTAGCCTTCATTTGCTGAAAAGATTCAGAAATCTTTTCAGATTTCAAGCTGGAGTCAGAATCAACTTCTTATCCTCCAGCGCTTATTGTGGGTCTATTATTCTGCAAAGGAGGCTGCAGTGAAAGGAAAGCCGCCTTCCAATGCTAAGTGTGCGACTGACATAACGTATGGAGGTAATCACACATGTAGCTAAGAAAGGCTGTTAATACAAGGTGCTATTGATGCTGGTTTCCTGGGGACCATACCAAAACTAGAAAGGCTAGTGCTGTAGTTTCCGTTATTTATCAACCTGCTCTTCCTTCATGTCGACGATTCACTCAGTCCTTGCAGTGGCCCTGGGGAAACATCTAACACAGAGAAAAACCTTGGGGAGGAAGGAAAATAGGAAAAGAAAAGCTTTCCCCTTCAAAAAGCGAACTACACTATTTAGAATGGCACCATCACAAACGAGGCAAGATTGGAAATACACTGTACCACAGGGACTTGCGTTAGTCACAAAGTCACAGGAACCTTGAGTTTCTCCATGGTATCCTCGTATGGTAGTTACCCTTTTCACAATTTCAAAATGGATCCTGAAGCTTATTTCTGTTTATTGGACTCGTACAGAGTAAGGAAATAGAGTCATTTTTGTCAGCCAGTACAGCAACAACAAAAAAACCCATACATATCACTCTCTTGAGGCATAAATATATTTATTAGCCTCTTCTATTGTCTCTTGATATCCTTTGCAGGTGTGTGCTCATCTCCGTACTGTGCATTCTTTCAATAAGCTGGCATAATCTCAACTATTGGGTGTGGGGAGAAGAAACAGGTTTGTTTAATTTCCGTTGTATTGTGCTTTGTACAAGTCACAAGCAGGTGGGCACTTAGGAAAACCATTTGATGAGAAGGAAAGGGATTAATCAGAAAGTCTTGTTTGTACAAGTTTTGATCAATGGGAAGATTGTACTCATTTCCAGAGCAGAAGGACACAGAGACCTTTTATTAAATTTCTTTAAAAAAAAAAATACATTGCAAACTCTTGATTTTTGTCTTCATTACATGTTGAGTCTAAGGAGCTGGTAAAATCTAGCCATCATTTAACACATTGCTGCTATTTTAATAGAGAACTGAAGGCTTTGTAATATTATTACATAACAATGCTAAGTGGCTGAAAAGTCAGTTCTCCTGCTGATAATCCCATTGCCAACATCCTTTGATGAATGGCACAGAGAAAAACATCATTTTATTACTGGACAACACAATACTCCAGATACCCTGAATGCTAGTGGGGCACTGACAATGCTTACTATTTCAACCACACGGTTTTAAAATGGAGTCGCTACTCATTACCCATGCTTATGTCAACATCCTCCATGTAACTGAACTCAAAAACCAAGCTTGCTGTTGTCACAGCATCTATTCTGTGACACAGATCTAATTCCAGGATGTGTTTCACCTACTATTAATTTCCCTATATTTATCTATCAAAGTATATACAGTGCTACAATTAATTCCAATGACTCCTAATTAAGAGAGGGTAATTAAATGGTTCACAGGTATTTGTTCAACCACGACTGCACCACAAGACACACAAAAACACCTTGTTTTTATTCCTTCATTTCATCTCATTAAGGAGCACAAGGGCTGGCACATCTGAGGATGTCACTGGCAGTGGAGTATTTGGACACATGCCATGTATGCCCAGGAACACCAAGTAATATTGTTGCCTGGCTGACGCCAAAGAAAAATAATAATCCCCTAGATGGAAAAATTCTCTACTGTATTTATCTTTACATGCTTCGGATCTTCACCCTAATCTCGGCCCCCCACTGTGCTATTTGGTTTTATTGTGAAATGAGAAAAAGACTCAGGTAGAGACAGAATGGCTAATGAGAGCGACTGCCTATCATTAGCTACAAGCGTCAGTTCTGAATATTTCCATTTTTCTCCTAAAGACTGAGTTGAATTCTATAATGAAAAACAGACAAAAAAGAAAAGCCCCCAAAGTTCTACACTTCAATACAATTGTTTTTCTGGTCTTCAGGAAACGAAAATGTAATTTGACCTTTAAAGTGTGTACCTAGAAGGTTCATGTTTCAGGCCATATGAAAAAAAAAATTTCCTACTTCACTGATCTGAAAGAGAAGATACTATGGTTATGTTTTGGGGGGTATGTAACTGACTGGAAAGGACACTTCCTCTCTCACGTCTCCAGTGGCACATTATGAGGGCAGTGGGAGAGGGGGGGATAGATAGTCAGGGGTGTTACAAAGGGAGGAATCTCCTTCCTTCCTCAAGGAGCTACAGCAGAACATGCAGAAAGGCTGTGTTGAAGTTGATGGCGAGGAAGACATGCAGTCTTCCTCTCACTGTCCTCTGTCCAGGCTTTCTCAGCATTACGGATGACTCAGGACAGATAAGTATTTGTAATATGGGTGGGGGCGGGAGAGGACGGTTCTGTGCATTCTATGATATTCAGCAGCATGCCTGGCCTCTACCTACCAGATGCCAATTGTGACAGCTAAAAATATTTCCAGACATGGTATCTCCTGGGAGGCAAATTCATCCTGCTTGAGAATATTGCTCTAGCCCCAGACATAGCCCTCTCTTTGCAGGACTCTCAATCAGTGAGTTTCAACCACAGATGTTCCCAAAGAATCACCTGGAGTTCTTTAAAACAAAACAAAAAAAGACACACCAAAAAACCTCTTTCTGGGTCCACTTCAGACCAGTGACCTCAGCATCCCTGGAGGTGGCACGTAGGCAAAGGATGACCACAGAGCTCTAAGAGTTCTTAATTATAGTGTATACACAATACTTTGGTATGGAGAGAAGTAAGTATTAATTTACAGGCACCATCTTTCAGTCACTGTTTAGTTACAAAGAGGAAAAATAAGAACCCTGAAGAGCCCAGAAAAACCAGGCTTTAGGCACCGCATGGGAAGCCAGGTATTAACCCCAATGCAGCTAAAAGTTTGGAGAATGTCGGGGGAGAATGAAACAACCAAGGAGGAAAGAATCCTCCTATGTGAGAAACCTGCAAAAGAAGGAAAATGGTCTTATTTGGGCTCAAAATGAAGTAGTTCCAAGGCTCTATGCTCCAAGAGTTTTACATCATGTGGGCACCCAAGAATCAGCAAGCTGGGTAGGCAGGACAAACTGCTGCAGAGCTGGTTCAGAAATGCAGCAGCCACAATGACAATTTCCCTGTGGGAAGCCTGCTGAAGCACACAGCCTGGAAAAAGGATACAACATTTAAAATGTCACAGTGATGGCACCGGTCAGTGTGGGGGGCCACCCTGCTGACCACCAGGTGGTCTGTGTGCGGTTTCGCGTGGCTACCAGCAGGACTTCCATAGTAGAGGCTCCGTTTGTAGTGGGACTGGAGGTCAGTCGGAAGAAAATAGACTTATCTCAAAATAGCTTTTTCTGCAGCCTGAAATTCTCACTTTTAGAGTGATTTTGGCTGATGGAGAGTCTAAACAGACTCAGTTAACATTTGTGAACATGCAAATAAGTGACTTTGAGAAAGAGGACACATGGTCATCAAACAGATGAGGTTATCACTTACACCAAAAGGGAGTTAATGGTTAAAAAGAAAAAGGAAGGGAAAGGGGGATCCCCTTCCAAGTTCCCATCTTATCCTGAGTGGTGTCATGGTGAGGAGCCCCTGGCCTGTAGGGGGCAGCAGGAGGTTCACCCTGCTGTGTTGTGAGGGGAGAAACTCCAAGATAAAGAGAAGGGGGCAGTGGGCAAAGGCTTACGGCTAGAGGTGCCAAAACCCCTGACCTACTTCTGAATTCTGCTTGAGCCAGACCTGGCACTGCTCCAGCAACAAATAAACATGAGGTATATGAACATTTCTGGCCCCTTTATACAGAATGCATGCTTTGACTGATTTCCCTTTCCTATTTGAATCCAAAGCAGCCTAAAAATATGATTCCTGCCAGTCCCCATTTTTTGTAACCCCGTTACCCCACGCGCAGCACACACTACCCTTTAGCTCATTACCATCTTTCATTTTCTTTAGGAGTGCTTTTAATTAGATGTTAAATCACCAATAGCACCTAACAATCTTTACAGCTTTATTTTGGAATACTTTTCCCCCTAGCATATGGCAGAACTATCAACTATTACTCTCCTTCCTCAATGTTTTTTTTTTTTTAATTCAATGATTTATTGCTCATTTTAAGCCTTCACCATCAACTTGGACACACACACACACACACACACACACACACACACATCTGTGGTGAGAAGCTACACTAGTCTGCACACAATGCAGTTAAATCTGGCAGCTGTAATTCCAAAGAATGAATATTTTCCAGTTGTGGTAGGGGGCCAATCATACAGAAAAGAAACCAGCTGTTACATGTTAGTTCCTGATGGGACTTTTCACACAGGCGCTCATGTTGCAAAATTAATTTTCTGTTAAGACTTATTTTGAGAACATGGTGTCACCTTTGCTCCCCTCTCAAATCCCTGATTCTTCCTGGGAAAGTAAGAATGATCCACGTAATGGTCATTTAGCCCTATGTAACTGTGTCCTGGTTAAACGCCAACTTTGATATTATAATTTAGCTATTTAATGGTTTTCTTCACTAACTGTACTGAACAAAGTATTCTTCACAACCAGACTGGGAAGGATAAGCCTTTAATTCATTTTTCTCAGATATCTGCTCACTTCGCTTGCACGAGCATGTGCAAACCAGTGCTTTTTCCCAGCCTCACAAAATCATCATTCCCACGAATTCAGCAGGATTCTGGGGGAATTCAGTCAGGCAAGATTCACTTCGTGAAGCTGGCACTTTGGTAGGAAAGTGAATGTTTAGAATTTCTTATCTGAGAGTTTCTATTTATTTCTAAACTATATGCGATGCCTGTTGAACGTTTTGGTGAGGGAACTGCTGGCCTCAAGTAAGGAGAGGAGACGAACTGGGAGGCAATATCGCTTGTACACCAGCTGAGTTACCATCTGTTTCAACCAGCACTTTCAGGAAATCTCCAGAGGACTTGTCCCACATCCTCCAAATCTGGATATGTCTTCCAATGTAATCCTGAGATTTCAACTGTATTAAATGAACGGTGCTGCATTCAAAATTCTCTCTAATGCCTAGAGTTCATGACTTCACCACCAATAGAAAGCTTAATTTTTTAAAACATTTAAGCTCCCTTCTTGAGTTCTGTGACCTGCTATTTTTCAAGAGCACCACAGTCCCTAAAATTCATCCCTCAGAAAACGAGAGGGGGTTTAATATAAGTACATTGCCATGTTGGCTGGGCTGCAGGCTCATTCGGAACAGAGTCAAAGTTTTTCCATTTGACAGAAATTCATGTAAGTGATTGATAAAAACAAAACAAAAAAACAAAAAAAGTTTGGTTTTATTTTTAACATTTATGTCATTTGGGGATGCTTTTTATTAAGGGTTAGATCAGAAATCAACTGCTGGTTCATTTTATAGCAATCGCATACAGAAAACAGTTAATCTAAATTTTTTCTTCTTCAGTTTGGACGGAAAGTGCCATTTTGTTAAGTAGGTGACTTTTAAACAGTAGTGTGGCTTGGAAGAGCTCATTTAGAAGTGATCCTTCCCATCAGTTTAAAACACAATGTGAATTACAAGCAGAGAAAAGATATACAACTTCCCTGGTGCTGACTTTCCTGGCCCCACACTTTCAGCTCTTGAGGAGTGAAACACTCAAAGAATCTGTTATAAATCTCAAGATGTCTCGTGACCCATGTGGTGTTCATTTTACTAAGGAAATAAAGTATAAATAAATAAATAAATAAAAGTACTCAGAGCAGCGGGAGGAGAGAGGTAATCTGAGGTCATTGCTACACTTTGTCAATTAGTGTGAGTCACTCAGATGGAAGGTAGAATACAGAGGCCTCGGAGGAAGAGTTTATTCTAAAATGCCACACAAAAGGGTAAGACAGAGATGTCTTCTCCGAGCAGCTAACTAATGCCTCCAGACAGAGGCTGGCCAACTATGACCCCCACAGGCCAAATCTGGCCCACTGTGTTGTGCATTATCTCTGGCTGCTTTCATGCCACAACAGCAGAGCTGAGTCGTTGCAGAGACCTTATAGCCCATAAAGCTTACAATATTTACTAGCTGACCCTTTACAGATCAAGTTTGCTGACTCTGGCTCTAGAGAACAGGCCTGGAAGTTGAGTGTGCTATATAGATGAGGGGAACATAAGGACAGAGTGGAAAAGTCATATAACTATCAAATTTAAAACCCAATGATACTAAGAGAAAACACCTTTCATTTGCACAGCATCTTTACCTTCTTTAAGTACTTTCAGACTATTTTTGGAGTTTGCTTTGAACAGATAGTTAGGTTGTAATCTGATCAAACAGAGAAGAGGTCCATGAAGGTCCAGACGCTGTGACGAGGGGAGGGTCAATGTTCTCACTGAATGATAACTAAGGGGCATGGTCTTCTTTCAAGTCCCTGGCATCTCATGCACCCTTGGGATCTTGCAGTATATGTAACACGTGGCTTCAAATTCAATAATTTTAGATTAGGTCAGTGTTAGGAGTCCTCTTTTAATTTTATACAACTCAACAATCAGTGTCCAACCAAGGACTTGGAATAGGAAAAGTTAGCAGAAGATGTGATCAAATTCTAGAATCATGGGAGGCCAATGAGATATAGGGAGCATGTTACAGGGAGCCTGGGCATTGTGGATGTGTTTTGTTTTGTCCTGTATTTTTCCTTTTTAGCACCCTAATTTTCCTCTGGGAGACACAGCTCTTTAGTTCTCACTTCATGAGGTTCAGGTGGGGCTCACCCCACCACTAACTCTGTGGTAGGCACAAGTAGGCCTGACTGGTGGGAATATTGTCTCTCCTAGTCACCGTGATTGGTTTAGGGACAGATGTATGACACAAGCCAGCCAATGAGAATTAGCCCTTGGACTTTCGTTAGGACTACTGGAGACATGGCGCTCTCTCAGATCACAGGGGCTAAGGATTATGGGAGCCTGGAGCTGCCGGGGGATCTTGCTGCTCCATGGACAGATCATGCCTAAGAATGAAGCCAAGAATAAGCAGAACAAGGAGACTTTGGAAAACACTGAGAGAGGAAAAGAGAAACAGGGAGTGAGGGAGTAAGGGAGAGAGAAAGATAGAGATAAAACTGAATCCTGGTAACATAATTTGGGCTTAGAACTAAATTCGCCTAATGGAATCTTCTGGAGTTTTCATGTACATCAGCCAATAAATTATTTTTTGCCTTTAACTAATGTGACTAGTTAGTTCGGTTTCTGCCACTTGAAAACGAAAATGTTCTGATTGATACACTGAGAACATTTTTTATGCTGATAATGACCTTTACTAACACATATTTCATTCCAATTGTGAACATGAGCAAATGTGCAGGAATCAAAGCAATGTCTCTCATCAAAATCAGCTGCAGAGCAGGGCAGGGCAGGATGAAAACCACCCAGTGAACTATTTCTAGATTCCAGTCTTACAGTTCCCCAAGAATGGGATTCTATCACTAAGCTTGTGTAAGATATTTCTGAGTTTTGTTTTCTTTTATAATGACAAAGCTGGAAAACATTTTTTCTTAGTAGCATTCATGATATTAGCCTTCCAGAGATTTGTCAAAAATATCATTTATTGAGGTTTTGTTCTTTGATGAGGTTGTGTTCTACATCATTCAGACACTTTTGGGCCAACTTCAAGCATCAATAAATTATGTGTATCAGGTTTCTTTTTATTCAAACACATTCTCTTCTTTTTTATTCCCAAGATGTATGCCTCTGCATGCACGGCTTAAAAAAATCTTCTGAAGAGTTGTTCTGTGATGTTTATGTATTAAATAAACAACAGTTTCCATCTGATGCTTTTACCTATAGGAACGGTGCCATACATTTACAGTTTCCAAGTTGAATTACTCACCAGTTGTGTAACTCAGCAAAGGCAGCTTTGATCTTCTTCACTGAACTATCCACCTCTTCCTTGATCATGACGCGGTATCTAGTTAGAGACACAGTGCAGCGTTGCAAATCCTTCACCGATTTCTCAATGTTTGGGCCTAAAATTAACGTCGAGGAATAAAATGTAAATTGAGTGCTTTATCTTTTTATTTGTGAGCTGAAGAACAACAAAAAACCCCAAGTAACTCACCCCCACCCCCCAATAAAAAGAGTGATGTGTTTTGTTTTTCAATGAAAAAAACAAATTCTGTCCCGAGGATGTTTATAACCCAGGGTTTTAAAAATCCAGAGTTGGTAGTTTATATGGCCCCTGAGACTGCTCTGATTTCACCAGTGGGTTCCCTGGCAGGGCTGTTCTGGACACACGTGTCTCCTTTGCTCTTAGGAAAGAGGTTCTGATCATATGTTTCATCACAAACTGCAGTTTCTTGGAAACGGATATGTCTAAAGACCATTTGTGCTGCTGGCTCACTCTGTGAACACCACTCTGCGTGGTTAAAAGCCAGCAGGGCTTTAGAAGAGGAAAATGACATAGAGATTGGGAGAGGTACAAATGAGCTAGAAAGAGGACGGAGCCTCAGTGCCAGGTAGGCTGGCTCTGGCCCCATCTGTCCTGAGCCAGGCCTGTAATTATAGCAGCAGCACTTAAAGCGGCTCTGTGGGTGCCAATCTTGCCTGATTTCCTGAAATTGTCACCAGGCTTTACAGATAGTGCAAAACAAATAGGCAAACGGTATTTATCCCAACAAGGGCATGTTTCTTAGAAGAAAGAAATCTCCCTCAAGAAAAGTGAGAAAGTATATCAAATCCAAGCCAAGGAAATCAGATACAACTGAGGCTGAATGGGAATAATATTATTTAATCTTCTGGGAATCAGAAAGGAAGTGTTTTAGCCCCTCTCATTTTTAATGCCAGTTATATGGATAAAGTATATCAAAGCTTTAAAAATAACAAAAAAATATAAAACCCTCTTTTACTGTTATACTGTCTGCACGTTCTAACACAGAACTGAATTCACACAAGGAAGATCCTGTCTGAAGAAGACATACCAGCCTCTAGACTCATCTTTGTTCAATGCATGTTTAGAATTTGTAAATCAAGAAAACATTCAGCATTCACATTTCTAAAAGAGCTCCTACATTCACATTTTCTTTATAAGATATTAGGGTACAAAGTATTTGTGGTGCAAAGTTATCCATGATTACAGAGAGAAGAATGGCCACAGAGCGGCAGAGAAAGGGGGTGCAATTACACTTAAAACACTCAAGACCTTTGGTTAACCTGGGAGGAATCACATCTGCCTTTCAATCTAGGTGGGTCATAGGAAGAAATGCAATTTCAGGTGTATCTCTCCTTCACTAAGCAGCATCTTTTGGCAAGTTCTATCATTCTGGAACTTCTCTGTGTGTGCAAAATACGTTGAATCATTTGTGCAAAAGAAATCACTTTACCTCTTTTCTTTGCCAACTCATCTGGCTTTATTTCAAGATGAGCTGCAGGGGCATTGCACTTAACAGGAGATGTTTTTGCCTTAGGCTTGCTTGGGTTACAAGGCTGCTCAGCTGACCACTGGAGGCCATCTGACCTCTCTGGTGTTCCATGTATAGGTTTGGGGTTCCCATCTAAGGATAGTTTCTGTTGCAGTGGTCTGTTGCCTTCTGTAAGAAAACACCAAATAATGACTGTGAAGTGAGAAACTAAAAACATTGATGATAATGTGATAGGGGATGCCAAGCGTTGTTTTTCTTTACATGTTGGTAATTATGCCTTTCATTGCAAACAGTCCAGAAATTGTTGTAATAGACTCCCCAGAAGATGAGAGAATAGACTAGAAGTAGAAAGAGCCTTGCACTTGGAGTCAGAAGACCTGGGTGGGTGTTTGGCTCTCGTAATTACTTGCAGAGTGGCCCTGGGCAAGCCACTTAACATCTCTGAGCCTTAGTTTCCTCAGCCAGAAAGGTTATTAGGTGGTTTACATCAGATACATGAGAGACGATCATTTTTTCCCCCCATTTGGTAAAGGCTCAGATGTCTTTAAGTATGAGTTTTGTATTGAGGCTATAAACATGTAGCCCTCCTATCTCCAAGAGCTACATTAATGTCTTGTGGTATTTTGTTCTGAATTAATGAAGGCAGAAGAATGATTGGAATTAGGGCAAGAATGAAGTGACAACAGGTACGATAATCATTTCATCTAATTTGTGGAGAGATTAAATCAGGAAACATCATCATAATATCTCAACTATTTGAAAATCTAGGGAGTCAGATTCTCTCTGGAGCTCTAACAGATGTGGCAATAAATTAGCAGCACGTTGCTTTTGGCATGTTTTAAAGGTAGGTTCCTATTTAGTTATTGCTGGAATAAATTAAATGGCACCTTCGTAGCCTGAAAAGGAAATGTATCACCCTTAACATCTTACTTAACCAGAGGGAGCTTTGGGTGTGAAAAAGGGGAAGCCAATGTGCTTCTGAAGGCCGGATTCTTGGAGAAAGCTGGGTGCAGTGGAGAGTGCAGGTTTGGATCCAGGAGACCCATGTTCTGATTTTCCCTCGTTCCTGATGACCCTGTGGAATGACTTCACTTTTCTGGTTGACTGTGGCTCACACTCAAACAGAGCACATTATCATCTCCATGAAGCCCAGCCCCTTTTCAGACAGTCACCCTTCCTCACTTCTCTCTGTCCCCGTGGTACGTCGTAAAAACTTAATGCATTGTATTTTAACATAAGCCTTACGTCCCCTGCCACTGCCCTGAAGAGGCTATGACTTCCTTAAAGGCAAATACTAAAATATGATTCATTTTTCAAGCCCCAGTACTTGTGGCTGGATCAATAGCTATCTGTAGAATTGTAACTGAAGTAAAGAACACTTAAAATGATTTCATAGAAGAAGAAGAAAAAAAAGAAACAAAGAACATCTTTTTTGACACTGTTACAAACTTTACGGAGACTGCACTGGGAAAGTGCAAAAGAATCTGATCTTGGTCCTAGTCAATTTGATTTTAGACATTAGTCCATTTATAATAAGTGTAAATTTCACTTTAGTTGAATCCATGAATAATAACCTACATATCAAGAAAGTACAACATACATTTTATGGGCTGAATGATGAATACTCTTTAAAATATGCTTAAAGGGAAATTAAGAAATACACAAGAAAATACACAAGAAAATTTTCAGGAAAGGTAGTGAACATGGTGATTAAGTACTGAAAACAGCACTTCCTCCAGTAATGACACATTTAATAGAATCCCCAGAAGATTAGAGAGCATACTAGAAATACAGAGCCTTGTACTTGGGAGTCAGAAGACCTGGGTGGGTGTTTGGCTCTCGTAATTACTTGCAGAGTGGCTCTGGGCAAGCCACTAACCATCTCTGAGCCTTAGTTTCCTCACTAGAAAGATTATTAGGAGGCTTTAGTTATACTAAAGTGGAACTTCACTCTAGGCAGTGTTGTCAGACTTTAGTGTGCATGAGTTCTCCCTTAGTACCTATTACAAATGCAAAATCCCAGAGGTTTGGATTTAGCAGTGGGCCCAGGATTCTACCCACCAAGTGATTCTGTTGGGGTGGAGATGAGTGGCACCACCCACCGGGATAAACTCTACTGTGAAAGATGAAAAACTGAAATTTTGATGAGTCTGTAAATGTTTTGTTAAAAACAGTGATTCAGTACAGGCTGGTTCCAACTCATTCTCTCTATATATCATAGTTAAGATTCAGCCTTGATGAAATATTGTAAATTGAGACTCTAAAATACAGCTATCTGTGCATAGTGTAGTAAATTAGTCTTATTCTTAAAAATAAGGGGATTTATATTATAGCCTAATGGAAATAATGACCTAAGGGAAAAAATTATTCTGTTGAATGCAAAAGAATTTTAAATGGAAGACAAGCATGCAAATGAGCACAGGCTCATTAACCCAGAGCTGAACATATTTCGTTTGTGTATCAGAAAACTATTGGTTCATTTCATCATGCATTCAACAAATATTTATTGAGAAATTTGAGTAGCAGTATTTATTTATTTTGGGGGGTGGTGTCCTGAGAAACTGTCTAATTATTGGTGGGATCATTAAACATTGGGATGATCTGAAGTTCTCAAAGACTACTTGGATATAATATTTGCACACTGGCTGTACAGATCTGTTTCCAAATATAGTAAAACTCTGGAGCTCTTTCAGATGAAAATTGGTGGAGAGTTACTATAGAACAGAATTAGGTTCATCTTGACCACGAATCCTGATATTTTTAGCAATTAGAATAATGGGAGTTCTCTCCTGGATAGAGTGATTTTCCTCTAAGATTAGAGGTCAGAAGTACCACCAGCCTTTTGTCTTTCTGGAATCCATTTGTAAACTTCCATAGACTACAGCTGATTCAGAGTTGATTCATATTACTGTCCAATAAGATAGCCATGTGGCTATTGAACATTTGAAATGTGGCTTGTTCTAAATGGAGATGTGCTTGCTGTAAGTGTAAAATACACAGTGAAATTTGAAGACTTAGTACAAAAAATATTTCTTTGATATTTAAAAAATATTGATCACATGTCAAAATGATAATATTTTGGATAAATTAAGTTAGATAAGATATATCGCTCAGTTTAATTCACCTGTTTCTTTTTACTTTTTAAAATTTAGCTACAAATATTAGTATTTTTGTTTTTTGTAGATCTCTTAACATTTTCTACATAGGCAATAATGACACCGGTAAATGAAGTTTAACTTCTTTCTTTCCAATATTTCCTTGCCCTATTGTATTGGTTGGGAATCCTAGTACAATGTAGTTAAGCATCCTTGCTTTGTTCTTGATCTTGGGGAAATGGTATTCAATATTTTATTATTAAGAATGGTATTAGCTGTAGAACAGATTTTTCATGTTTACCAGGAAGTTCTCTTATAGTTCTGATTTGCTGGGAGTTTTTATGTTGTCAAGTGATTTTATTTTGTTTTATCTATTGAGATAATCATATTGTTATACTCCTTAATTTTTTTAATATAGTAAATTGCATTGACTGGTTTTTAAATGTGAAATCAATGTTGTATTCTGGAGAAAAAGCACACTTGCTCATGGTGTATTTTTTTTTTTTTTAATTTATATTGCTTACTTCAATTTCCTAACATTTTGTTGATGATTTTGCTTCTTTAATCATGACCAATATTATTCTGTAATTTTTCTTGTAATGATTTAGTCAGGTTTTTGATAAAGTTATGCTAGTTTCATTAAATGAGTTGAAAAGTGTTCCATTCTTTCTATTTTTTTTTCTTTTAAACTTCTCTCTGCTCTTCAGTTTGGATAATTTCTTTTGACCTGTCTTCAAGTGCACTGATCCTTTCTTCTTCATTGTCCAAATTGCTATCAAATACATCTGATGATTTAAAAAAAAAATTCAGATATTGTACTTTTTAGTTCTAGAGTTTTCATTTCACTATTTGATCTCTCCTGAAATTCTCCTTATCTTCACCCTTTATATTCATCTTTTTTTTTTCTGTAAAAATTTTTAAGCATATTTATAATCTTTTGCTGATTCAAACATCTGTGTTATCTATAGGTTTGCTTCTAATGACTAACCTTTCTCTTCATTATAGGTCACATTTTCTTGCTTCTTCCCAGGTCTAGTGATTTTTAAAATTGGGTATTGAACATTGTGGATGATATATTGAGAAATGTTAGATTTTGTTATTTTTCTCCAAATACTTTGGATTTTGTTCTAATAGGTCATTAAAATACTAGTATATCACTCTCCACTCTCTTCCCCCACCACGCCCACCCCCCCTTTCCTTTCCTTGAAGGTAAATGTTAGGGATCTTATAGAATAAGCTAGAGTAGAAGAGATGTTAATGGGGTAGTGGACTGTTTCTTAAAATATTTTCATTTAATGCTTCTGTTTTATACCTCCCTTCTTAAGCTTGCCCTCCAGCCTATCTGCTGACTCTAAATCCTGAGCTTCCCCATTTTCTGCTGGGCAGTCATCCTCCTCCCTGCCACAGCTCCCTCCCTTGGAATTCTATGCTGCAGCTTCCCATACTCTGCTCCATCACTCAATTCTCATCCATCTACTTTCTCTCTCCTACTAATGGAGGCCCTCCTTTTCTTTCTCTTCATTATTGTATATTTCTACATTAAAACATTTCTTTACTATAATTCAGTGGGGTTTGTGATTAAGATATAAATTCATACCTTTCTTTTTCTTAAAAAGTTATTAATATGCATTGCTAAATTATTTTCCAGTCAATTGGTACCTATTTATACTCAGCTGTAATGCGCAAAAGTGTTCTCATAATTAACTCTTGCCACTACTGAGAACTATCAACTTTATAGTTACTAAGTCTTATTATCAACTAACGTATTTGATTTGTCCTTCACTTGATTTATTTTACACAGCAAAACATGAACTGTGGTGGTTGGTTTTTGTTAACAGCACCACAGAAAATAAATCTTTCTCTTAGGAGAAATATATGAACTTGGATGCAAAGGTTTTCATAATATATGCACAGCCATGTATAGAGTAGTTCTAAAATAATTATTTTAACCCATTAATATGGTTTAATAGTCTCCTACACACATACAATTTCAGTAGAGTACAATGTCTGATGACGATTAATTTACTATTGTAAAGTAGTTCTACCTAGGAAAAACTGATCAAGTATAATTTTGTTGTTATAAAATTGGCTAAAATTCCTAATGTCTGTGTTACTTAAAGCATGTCACTATTGACTTAAAAATACTTAAGTGAATATGAGAGTGTTTTGTGATAACTGATAATAATATATTGGTAGTTCTTTGATCATTGATCTTAGAGTTCTTAAATATTCACAAACGAAGAAATGCAAATGGAAATTAAATATCTTAAAAATGTTCCATTTCCCTATTAATCAGTTTTACAAATAAAAACAATGAGATTAGTACAATCTTTCTAGACAGCAATATATTAAAAACTGCAAAAATATTCATACTCTTTGAACCCAATAATTCTATTTCTAGGAAAATATGCCAAGGAAATAATCATAGTTGTTCATAAAGATTTATATACAATAAATATTCACTAAACCATTATTTATAATAGCAAACAAATGGAAACAATCTATATGGACAATAGTTTGGGAATTATTAAAAGAAATTGGCAAATTTATAAAAATACAATACAGCCATTAAAAATCATGTTTTTAAAGGACACATATGAGGTAATGTTTATAATGTTGTGTTAAGTAAAAAGAATATACAAGTTCACATTTGAAAAAATATATATCCACATATATATTTGTGCATTTAAAAAATTCTGAAATAAAATTTAACAGTAGTTATTTCTGTGAGGTAGGATTTTTTTATTCCCCTTAAACTTTACTCCATTTTTCAAATTTCTTCAATTAGTATAAATTTCTTTTAAAATTAGAAATACAAAATCCGTAAATCAGGAAAGCAACTTAAAAAAAAAATTTAATTAGCCTAATTAAAGACTTGTTTGAGTGCGTACTATGTCCATTTAGGCACCAGAAATACAATGGTGGTCAAAGACAGATGTGGTTCCTAAAATTCTAAAACTCACAGTCTAATAGGAAGACATGTAAATCAAACCACCCCACAAACAGATAAAGAATTACAACTGTGATAAGTGTTATGAAAGTACACAGTATTCTGAAATCTGTAATTGGCATTTTTGACCGAGGGATAGCAAGAAAGAATTCCCCAAGTTAAAAACATCTAAGCTAATTTAAAATCGTATGAACTAATCAGGTGAAGAGGGCAGAACATGCATTCTAGGCAGGAACAGCATTTGAAGCAGGAGGAAGCAATGTATGCCAGTCATCAAGTTACTGTCTCTCTGCTCACCTCCACCCTTCTTTGCCCTATTTTGTGATCCTGGAGCTGGACCCTGTAAATAATTCTCTGTTGCTAGCTAGCAGAATGTTAGCTTTGTAAGTAGAGGGTAATAAGTAATCTTGCCAAGCTATAAGGACAGGAATATACTTCTCTTCTAGGTTCTGATCCTCCATTATTAGTGGTATTCATTTCATCACAGGAACCAGCAGCCACGAGGAGGAGCTCCAGCTGCTCTCTCGTGCCACGTTCCCTGCTTCCCCCACCCCGACAGTGGCTTTGAGAAGCTCCAGTCTCTCTACATCCTCTGGCAATGGTTGGTCTCTTCTACAGAACAGCTCAGTCCATGACCTGAGACCAGTTTTTTATTTGTTTGTTTTTGCCACCACAAGGCCGCATGTCTCTCTGGTAGCCACACTTGTTTTTTTTTTTAATTAAAGTTTATTGGGGTGACAATGGATAGCAAAGTTGCATAGGTTTCAAGTGTATAATTCTGTAATAATACATCATCTATATATCACATTGGCCACACACCTTCTTTGATGAGGTCAGAATCTCAGGGTTGGATTGGGGGACTCTTCTTCGTCCTAGTTCCTTCATTGTCTAATCTTCCTAGAGATAATAATTGCTCTCTTGCCCTGTCTGACCCCTTGGAGTCCGCATTTACCCCTTTTGGTAGTTAACTACCTCCTACTGTTTTAGTTATCAATTCTTTGGATTATATTCCTCCCATTCAAATAACCAGCGTTCTGTCTCCTGACTTGAACCTGACTGACACAGATAGCCAGTAGGAGGGACGGAAAGCAGACCAATGTAAGAATGAGCACACCATAAAACAAGGCTGGAGCAGGACACACAGGTCAGACTATGCTGGGCCTGTGGGCCAGGGTAACATTTTTGGTCTTCATCTTAAGAGTTCATTTTGTTCAAGATTACAGGATAGAGAATGATTTAGTGGAGAACAAGAGTAAATGCTAGGAGATTAATGAGTGGACCACTGTAGCAGTGCAGGCAAGAGAGGGTCATGGTGATGCTGGGAAGGTAGATGGTAGAGACAGTGAGAAATGGATGGATTCTAGGAATATTTGGAAATGAAAAATCAATAGGACTTGGTGATTAATTAAATATGGGGGTGAGAGAGAGGAAGATGTTCTAATTTATGCCTATATTTCTGAGTTGCACAACTGGATAGATGGTACAGCAAGACGATGAATGATAAAAGAAAGTTAACTGGCTCATGAATTTGTTTTGAGCATGTTGAAGTGCTTTGAAATGTCAAAGTGAAAACGTCAAGTAAGAGCCTGGAGTTCAGACAGTAACCTGGACCAGAAAGAAGAATCTGTGAGCCAGCTTATGTAATTAAAGCTAGAGTATGTTGGAAATGATCTAAGAGAGATATAGCTTTATATGAAAAAAGACTTGGAACCAAGGCTTTACAAGCTTCACCAATTACCGTGTTTCCCCAAGAATAAGACCTAGCTGGACAATCACCACTAATGCATCTTTTGGAACAAAAAATAATATAAGACCCAGTCTTATTTTACTATAATATAAGACCAAGTCATAATATAATATAATATAATTTAATATAATACGGGGTCTTATATTAATTTTTGCTCCAAAAGACGCATTAGAGCTGATTGTCTGGCTAGGTCTTATTTTCGGTGAAACAGGATAACTAGTAGAGAAGAATGACCCTCAAAGGTAACAGAGAAGCAATAAAGATGAAGAGGAAAATCAGGAGAGTGTCATGTCATAGAAACAAAAGGGAAAAAACAGAGTGGCTAAGAATAGAGTGGCCAAGAGCATTGGATGTTGCTGAAAGGAAAGGTAAAGTAAGGATTAAAAAATATCTGCTAGATTGAACACAGGAAGGCCAATGGTAAACTTAGAGGAGACAATTTCTTCAGAGTGATGGGGCTGTAAGCCCTAATGAATAGGTTGGTAAGTGAGAGAGAGGTGAATAAATGGAGAACAGTGAGTAGTTAACTCTCTTAAGATGTTACAGAATAATGGTCTCGTGATTAAGCCCCAAGAAAACCCTTCACAGTGTAATTATTATACACCTTGTTTAAATGTTCATCATTATTTTATCACTACATGACAGGGTAATTAACAGATATACAGAGGAACCAATAACTTTGGAACAGGGACCAAAAACAGGTTTATTCAGAAGAAGTAATGTCAGATAAATGATTCGAGGGTTTATTCATACCAGATGCTGTAAATCCCTTGGTGTTTCTCACTTACTGCTCACCACAATCTTGCAAAGTGGAGTTATATTTTCTATTTTGCAGGTTAGAACATCGAGACAGAGTGGTTAACTTGTCCAGAATCACACACCCAGTGAGTGACGAGGCCAAGATTTGAATCCAAACACATCTAATGCTAAAGCCTTGGCTCTTAGCTACAAAATTATTCTGCTTCCATTTGAGAGCTGGCACTGCAATGCTGGAACACACGCATCTGGCTTTACTATCAAAGTTCTAGGTGAGCTGCTTTCTTCTTGTTGATATTTCCTAATCCTCTGGCCCAACACAGGGCTGAGAGAAGCAGGAAAGACGAAGCTGGGGCTACCAGCAGCATTAAAAAAATCTGCTTGGAAGAACTATAGGGACCTCCACACCATAAAAATACTGTGAAAGAATCTGGTGTTTTTGTTTTAACAAGAAGTACAAATGAGACACAAGCAGCCCACATTCTAAAATTAACAGGACCCTTCCTCCCACATTTGGTTAGTTCACTGTGAGAACAAGAAAGCAGCTCTGCACCAGTGCCGTGCCGGAACACAGACTGCATTGCACAGCTGCTCCTGTCATGTGATACAGGGCACAGAGTGAAGTCCAGTTTGTGGGGTCAGCGAACGCAGCACCGAGCCTTCTGCTTGAGACAAGTAACAGGAAACAGAAGAGCTGGCTTCCCAGGGTGCTTTACAAGATGAGGGGCTATACAGGGAGGCTGCGGGGCCAGCAGGAAGAAATGAAGATAAGGAGAGCCCCACCCCAAAGTTTCCTCCAATGGAACCAGTTGGTGGCCCACCATCCTGTTCCTTTCCTATTCAATGGGCATCGGGTCCAGCGGGAGAAAGACGACACAGGAACCTGAACTCCTATTCTGGCCTACACGGTGATAAGCACCTATACATTTCAGCAATCTGAGCCTTAAGAAAGATAGAGCAGGAGGAACATTTGGGAAAACTGGACCCGAAGGTCATCATGTGTTTTAGGCATTCAGGTGGGGCCTCAGAAATAAAAATGATCCCTGGCATTACTTTTGGTAGGGATAAATCTTGATCTACTCCTTGGCTGACTTTGTGCTTGGATGCAGGATGATCTTGATTGGATTATGCAAAAGATCTAATTTGAGCTGTTATTAAAAATTCTGAAACCCAGAAAAAATGACTCCAAGGCTTAAAGAAGCAATTTTGTACTAAGTTTAAATCAAACTCCCCAACTTGTGAGCTGGATGCTGACATGCAGCCTTGCCCCACTCGGCAGCGCCGTGTTTACAGCCTGAAATGACGATGCTCTGGGTGGTTATTTTTCACGTAGGAAGTCGCACTCACACCCCTGAGCCACCTGCATGCATCTCAAAGCTAACTTTTCCCCACCAGAAAACGATTCTGTTTAAACTTTTTAAAAAGAGAGCTCTTGAATGTCAAGATGTTATAAAAAGATAAAGCACGCATTCCACATGTTCACAGCCTGCTGCCTGGCTGGGCACTGGGCCGCCTTCCTTGAGCCAGTTCATTAGTGGAGAGCTTGATAAATGCTCACCACGAGCAGACTGGAGATTTCTTTTAGGCTCATACGTCGAACCCATTCAAGTACAGAGTATCATTATACAGCTTTGCTACGATTCATTTTTCCTAATTTTTCAATTATACACCAGTTAGGAAGCTCATTGCTTTAGCAGTAACTCTCTAATGCTTATATAAAAACACATGGATTTGGGTCAGACTTTTGCAAACTAAAGAGGGTTACACCCCTGGGGTGTGGGGGGCTCTGCTTCCAGAGCTATAAAATGAGGGGATGGGATTAAAGAATCACTCGATGCTTTCTAGTTCCAGCAGTCTACTCAGAATAGGGGGTAGAATGTCCAAGTTCTAACACTGAAGTATCTCTGGATGGTGGACAGGTTGGACAAGTATTTTAAAGTCATTTGACAGTTTTGACCTCAACTTCCAGATGAACCATCATTATTTTTAAGAAGAAAAAACCTAACTAGTTACAAACTCATTTTAAAATGTATGATCTTAATCAGTAAGTTGCTAAGTAACTTAATGGTCAACGAGAAAGAGTCCCTTCCCCTGGCAAAAATATGTAATAACCTGCCATTACCAACATTTATTCTTTAACAGAAAAATTTATATGAAGCAGAGATTTGTAATGAACCAATAAAAAAAATAATGCTGACATACCTCAATGCCTTCATACTAAACTTAAAAAGAAACTGAAGGGATATTGGGACGGCTCTTTGTGCAAGGAAGGATTCTTCACAGAAAGTTTCATGGTGAAGTTTCAAAAAGGCCCCTTGAAGAAAGAACTCCTCGAGTGGGTACTTAACTTTCAAGGCAGATATCTACCGTGAAGTGAAGCTCTTCAATATTGCATTTGCTCTAATGTCATATACTTGATAGAGCTACTGAAATTGTTTTAGGGAGAAGGTATAAATTATAAGTAAATGAACAAATATATGTGCTAGGCTTTTAGTCTATGATTGATATCAAAACAGCAACTTGAGTAATTAGATTTTGAAAGTAATTCATGTGAAAGCAATAACAAGCAAAGTTGGGAATCTGCCACTTGATTATTTAATTTCTTTTTCCTGCCCTGACTATAAATCAAGACATTCTCAAAATGGTAGGCATAGTAAAAACTGAGTTAAAAAAAAAAATTCCTAGAAAATCCAGATTCTGAATGGAAATAGGTTATTTTTGTTGTTGTTTTGTTTTAAGAAATCATTGTGGTAAGGATTACCTGAATTACAGCACTATTAATAGAGTTGTTTGGTAACGTGTTTCTGGAAGAAAATTAGTGCTCTGTGAGCAATCTAAAACCTCACTAGTGTGCTGAACCATGTGTCCGTTATTTAGTGCTTCCTCACTGTGTCTCTGATGTGGTCTGTGTCACCATGCAGTATTTTGTTTGCATCTGTCTCTTCTGCTAGACTGAACTCTTTCTGCTTAGGCAGGACCCCTGTCTTACTCGTTTCTGGTTTCTCAGAGGATAAGCACGACCTCATATACAGCACGTGTTGCATAACTTCCCTACTGTTTTCTAACCCTCCAAGTCCTCTCTGCCATGGCAAGTCTCTTGGTCCTTCAATACCCACAGTTCCCAGGAAAGCTCCCTGGATAACTCAGTCAGATGTGGCACCTCTCTTCCCCAAACCATAAATTCAGCATTGCACGCAGAGCCTTCTCTTTAAGGATATCAGAATGCGATTCCCTCAGGGCCTCGACCATACTGTATCCTTCTCCGAATATACTGTGGCCTCTAGCACACTGCTTTGTGTGTACGAGGAGTTTAAAAAGTCACTGATTCAGTAAACTCAGGATTTTACAGTCTCTGGGAATCATCTAGTGTAGTGGTTCTCATTGAGGGATCTACCACCTCCGAGGAGGCATTTTGAAAAACTGATGGGGCATTTTAAAAATCTATCAAATTGAGTGTGTGTATAGGAGGAAAGGGCAGGATGTTAGATGACTGAAATCACAGGAATCCCGCACAACAAAGAATTGCCCGGTGTCCTGACCTTTCTCATGTCCTAGACACTTTACATATAAACCCAAAGTATTTTCTGGTAGTTTTCCGATGGATTCCAGGATTCATGCTGTGTCGATTAAGAACAGATTGTACTTGGTGGTGTTCAGAACTTTACCAAGAGTTCTCCACCATTTGGAAAATCACATGGCCAACCCCAGCAGTCACTGCGGTTGAGTTCACAGCCAGCGCTCTGGGTCAGTTTGCATGTCTAGCAGTTATATTCACAAAGATTCCATGTCTATATGCAAATACACTTATGTAGCTCTTACTTCACATGTCAAATATAGAGAAGCAGTGTGCACAATATGCATTTGACTACTGTCTTACTTCTTTTAAGTGTAAGTACTCATTATATTAATAAGTGGTGTGAACATCTGGCTATTATACTAGGCCTTCTATTTTAATTGCTTCTGATTTCTTTTATTTTTTATTTTATGGAAAGTCTGTTTCTAGGTAGATTATATTATCTATGAATTTTATTTAAGGATTTGTTGTAAAAAATGAAGCACTGAGTCAGGATAGTACTGAGGACCACTGATCTAGTACATTCCAGTACAGTTTCATTATTTTACAGGAAGGAAATGGGACACTCGAGATGAAATGATGCACCCAAGGTCATACAGTTGATTAAGAAGTAGCCTTTTGTAGATTAACATATAGCTATAGCCCAAATAATTAACATTCCAGATTCTAACACCCTGGATGATTATGTTCTATCACATAATGTAAAATACTACGCTTTAATAATATTTCCTTTTGTCACCAATTATCCCTCCCTTATCCCAGCAAAGGTATCTAGAAAGAAAATTTCCTTAAACTTGGAATTTCCATTTTCCTAATGGTCCTAATACACACTAGAACTGTGTTTTTAAGGAAAAAGAATCCTCTGACTTAGTGCAGGGCTAGACTGAGCATTTACTTGTTGGGCCTGTTACAGTCGTCCCTGCCTCCCGACCCCAATCCTGCAGGAAGACTGAATCCCTGTACAGTGCAAGAAACCTTTCGCTTCCAACAATCCCAACAGTACCAACGACTGCACCAACAGGTTCCCCGTGCATCCTTTCCTAAGCAACTTTCCTTAAAAATTACTGACCTGTGACCCCACGGAGTGCCTTTGAAGGTTCCTCGGGTATTGAGAGCTTTTTCTCACGAGGGATAAGGGCTGGCTTTTCACTGGCAGAATCAGTGGATGAGCTGTCCTTCTCACAGCCATGGACGTGGCCATTTTGCATCTGCGGCGGTGCTGGCTGCAGGGGCAGGGGCCCCCCTTCAGGCCTCTCTGCCTTATCTTTAGCATCTTTGCTGCCTTGGTGCTGCTTGGACTTGCTCCTTTTTCTTTTATTGTTCTAGAATGAGACACAAATGAGAAGACAACATTATTTCGCTCAGACCTTTGATATATAAGACAAAACTGAGAAACCAAAATAAGATATGTTATATGTATATTTGTTTTCTGGCTCTTCTAATAGAATGGGTGAAAACACCTGTATCTTAACCACCCAAATTAAGGTAAACATCTTCCTTCTTACAATAAGTTGTATCAACTTTTACCTCGTAAACATAGTAAACAAAAAGTTTCCTCCAACAAGCAAAAATAGCAGGGAATGGCTAAAATACTGACCTGTGCTTTGAGGCACTACATACCTCTATGAGTACTAATACAGTAAAGTCCCCTGAAAGAACTTGAATTCAGTTACCATGCCCAGGGAAAATAACTCTCATTTCTTAAAGACGTGATGGCGGGGGGGGGGGGGGGGGGCAAGGAGGACACAGAGGTTGGAATCCTCTGGGGAGGAGAAGTTGAAGGGAGGATTGGTACAAAAAAGGCAGGCAAGTCCTTGCAAAATGAGGAAGTAAGCGGCAGATCCCCAAAGTCCACATTGGGTCTATGAAATAGGCACCAACCAACCAGGAGGTCTCCAGATTGCTGCCACTGTCCAGGAAGTGCCAGGCAGCCACAGGACCCAGAAGTGTGGTTTGGGTATGAAATCTCTGTGATGTGATAAAAGGAGCAGACGGCAGCTGTAGACCAACAATCATCACCGTGAATATTTAAGTTGGAGCAGACAACTGCTACAAAGTGATGCCAAAATGACCTGGGTCCACCTGGGTTTGGACTGTGCAGCTAGACTCCTGGACCTCCTGGCTGCTAGCTGAACAACACCACAAGGCTTCACTTTGTTTATTTAGAAATAACACACCCCTATGTTTAAGACAACCGAAATTATTTAGACCCCAACTACCACAATACGGCAGAGTTTTAATGTTTTTCTCCTAAAATATCCTAATGGTCAATAACTATAACAATATACAGGAAATTAAGCTGTTGTTCCTAATTATGTTGTATGCTTTATTGACTTTGGTTTTGTATAGAGGAGATATTCAAAATCCTTAACATCCAGTAGGGTACAGGTCTCAGCCAATCAGAACTGACCTATCAGGGCAGACTCTGTCCTGCCTGCTACATCGGTGGGTAGCAGCTGAACATCAGCCTGGATTTGTTCTTCAACACATTTGGGAAAGAAATACAAAAAAACCCAAAAAACAAAAAAACCCCAGCTTTCTCGTCTGAATTCTCTTCCCTACTCCCTTTCTTTTCCTTTGAAACCACGTCAAGCCCCTGAGTAAGAACTCCTCTAGAGAAGTGAGAGACATGCATTCATTGCGCGACGGGACAGGCCAGTGGCACCTATTCCCACACAAGTCGCATGTCTGCTGGGTGGTGAGACCATTTTCCCACTGAACTTCCAAGAGGGAGACTCACTAATGAGTTGGGTCTACAGCTGCTGTCTGCTCCTTTTTTCACATCACAGAGATTTCATACCCAAACCACACTTCTGAAAATTTTCCATTTAAGTGTAAATACTGCCTTTCAATCACTTCTGAATCATCATCTCACACAGAAGCCTTGGAAGCTATGATTAAAGATAAGCAGAGATTGTCCAAGATGGTGGCATACAAAGGTTAAGAAAAAAGTCTCATAATTCTTCCTGTTCTACATGAAACTAGGAGGAGAAAAAAAGGGAAAGGATAATTCCAGTAATTTCAGTAATCTTGGGATTTTATGAAAGTAATACTGCCTTTTTTTTTTTTTTTTGTTTTTGGTTTGTTTTAAATGTATTTCACAGGCCTGTGATCTTCCCTCATGAGGAAGGGTAGAGTGGTGAATTATATCTTGGGATACTCAAAACACAAGGCTTCGCTGGGAGACAGTGGGAAAGGGTCGGGAAGTTACTTTGAAAAGAGAAGCAGACTCTGTGTGAAAGTCATGAAACAGGTTACAGGCCAAGAACAAGGGGTTGTGTCTTATAGGAGCTAGTGAGCATGCTCACAAGATCAGGCAGGTGTGTGTGGGAGACCAGAAGTCCAGTATGTGCACTTGTACACCTCACGTGTGCCCAGAAGGCAGACTCTTTGTGACTAGACAAGAAAGCAAAATAATTTGAAAGGGGCAGATTAAAATTTTCCCTCTGGTTTCAAGGAGGCGTCTGCTAGGGTTCTTAAGAAGGGAAAACAGGTCCCCTACTATGATTGTAAGGTCTTGTCTTTTCTTCTTCTTTTATTAAAAAAAAAAAAAAATCTAGGTTAGAACTCAGCAAAAACGTATCTCAGGGTAACTTTGGATAAATTCTTTCAGTTAGAAAAACATGTGAAAATATACTTAGAGATTTTCAAGTATCTTTAAAACACTCCCGAATTTTTTCCTTTCTGCTACAGGATATGTTCCAGCAAGTTAATGTCTTGAATCTCCCTTTACGCCTTAAGAAAAACTCTAGGACTTCTAAAGCACACCTGGTGGCTAAAAACACTGAACAGAAAACAGGGGCATTAGTAGTGACGGTGGCTGGTAATTGAAGAGAGTCATGAATTTGGAAGCTCTGTGGGTGTACACATTAACATATTTGAAAGAAGCATAAAATTGGCAGCCTTGTTAAAATGATAACAACCATAAAAGTTTTGATTGAAGATGTTACTAACTTACAATCAATATTAATCTTACCTTCTTTTTTCCTGTCATATTCCATTCTTTTAGAACTTGAATTGCACTACCTAGACAAAGACATAGAATTTTCAATGTGCATTCACATAATAAACCACCACACAAAATTCATTTCAGTCTTTCCATCTTGGTAGCAATTTTTTTCTTGGCTTTTTCATTTGTTTTGATACATCTTACCTTAATAAAAATGCCACTTTCATGTTTTATTTCCAGAATTTCATTTAATTCACCGCATGATCTTGGTTTTATTAAAAAAAATGTTAAGCCCCACTACATCTGCTTACTTTGTTTTATCATTACTTTGTCTTAGAGAAAATGAAAGCTATCTTAAGCATTTTCTGGTAGCTTCACTGCCATTGCCATAGGTAAAATTAAAATTGCTCTATTTAATATATGAATCAAAATACCTATAATCTTCTGGACCAAATGTGGGATTTTGAATATTATTAACCATGAGAATTACAGCTTTTTGTTTGGCCATTTCTGCTCTTTTCTGCCTCTACTCATGTTCACAACTCGCAGGGTGATAGGAAGACAGATAATCGGATGTCAGTTTTGTTCTCATCACTGTGGATAGGCAGGGGATGTGGTCTTTGTAAGGTTTCCACTTTGAAGCAAAAGCAGTTCATCAAGTGACAGCTGAGTCCCAGGTTCTGTCAATGCCATTCATATATGAATGTGGAACAGCACAGACTCAGAGGAAAAGCCTAACCTGCTATCTCATACAATGTTTTAAAGGAATGCTTTGCCATTGGTCAGCGACAGTAATTGTTTCCACATAGTCTACCAATGTCCTTTCACTCATTCCAACTGTGCTGGGGGTAATTTCAACAGCAAATTATTGGTAATGAGTACATCAGTTGTTTTCTCATAAATAAGAGTACTCTTTCTAAAAGAGTAGCTTCTTAAATGTATTCTTTTAACAATTATAAGCATTCTCATACAATCTCATTATACGAATAGTTCTCTACAATGAGGGTGTTGGCCAAACAAAGATAAACTTCAGCCTGTATTTATAACAAATTGCAAATTAGTAGGGTCCCAATTATTGAGGTTACTGTCACTGTTGGATAAGTAGAAGCCATATTGCTTCGACTAATGTTTAGACAGGCTAATCCTATCAAATTCAAAGCTTCCAGTTCAATGCTCCTCTTAGGCTTTTTAAGTTACATGTACTTGAAATAGTACGACTGCACAGAAAAGTAAGCTCTATTTCAGACTTTGTAATAACTGGGCTGGTTTTTCTCTAACTTGCCTAGAGAATTAATGTTTCACAGTATTTTCCTTTCGAAGAACTTCAGGAAGTCACTTTCATTAGGTTTGTCCGTAAGTCACGCCAGTGGCTAATACATTAGGGTAGTCCTTACTTGTAGCTAAGCTTTAGTCTTATAAATCTTAAAAAGTTAAATATTGTTCTTTTTAAACAGAGGAAGAAGGTGAGATGCCCCCTGTTTTTAACTGCAATATTCAATTATTCCTCTAGTTTTCATATTTTGACATAAATTCTATTTGCAATTTAAACAATGAGCTTTTAGAGAGTAATTCTGAAGAAGAAATATCCATGTTTACAGAGAATTTTGAAACTGTTATTATTAAATTTTAATTACACTGAAACTGCTTGGAGTTTTTTTAAGCCACTTGGAAATAGTGATTTTAATATGCCTCATGATTCCTAACAAATATTTTTGATTCTCAGTGGTTTTTTTTTTTAAAACAAGTTGTCCAATTGGCCCCCCAACCAAAATGACATAAAGTTTCTCAGCGATCAATGAGGTTGTTTTTTTGTTTTAAATGAGACCCCAACACTGACAAGGTGAAACTTTCAAGGACAAGAAAGATGCTCTATTTAAATACAAGCAAATTTGATGACAGTGTGTCAGTTACTGAGCATCTGTGCATTTCATCAGGGTCACTCTGTGGAGGCCTCAACCCAAGTGAGGGTGGGGAGGAATGAAGCTAGGAATCTGTTTCCGTTCCTAAAGCTTTTTTTCCCAGGCGAGTGACATTGCAAGTAAAACCTGAAAAGAGTTTATTTGAGTCACGATGTGCATATTTCCAATTTTTTTTTCTTGAGACAAATTGCACTGAATGCTACAAAACTGAATTAATGTTGTTCTCTCTACTATTTGTTTCTTATGACTAAAGATTCTATACCTGCTAATCCATGAATCAGGGAAAAACAGAAAAGCTATGCACTATGGGTCTGCTTGTAGGTCTACTTTGAATGATAATCATTTTTAATTCAATTAAGACCCAAAACCTTGGCTGCAGACATCAGAATGTGAGCATGTTGCCTGGTTCCGAGAACTCGCCTGAAATGCAATTATTCTTGTAGAAACTTAGGAAAATTATTTTACTCCTAGGAAAATAAGTAAATCAAACCATCCTTAACAAATACAGTATAACTAGGACAACTGGGAAACATGCTGATAAGTCTTCCCTGACTTTATTTGTCAGATTAGGTGTAACTAGTCCATATTTACAAAATAGAAACTAATACCAGGACAGAAGACATATGATAACCTAGGACAGGTAGGAGATCTTTGTTCATAAATGGAACTTGTTTAATTTTATTAGGAGAGGAGAATTTCCCCATAATTTACAGGAAATGTGAAGCAGTCATACATTTATAGGGTACACATATTCCTGAGGCTTGAGATTCTATAATATCACTGGTAATGGGCTGTCTAAAAAACAATTATTTTAAGAATGTGAAAAGGGTGTTAGAAGTAGACAAGATGAACTGATATTCTGATTAATTAGACAAACGCAGAATCCTAAACTAAGAACATTAAAGAATAAACCAGCCCTCTCCGTCTACCAAAGCATTAAGTTCAAGGATTCCATTCATAAGGCCAAGTAGAATTACCCTGGTTGATGAGCAGACTTTCGAGATTAGGGATAAAGTACATTATCGTCGGTTCACATCAAATAAAGGACATGTCTCGTTAACTGGACTGACTGGTAGACAGTGGAATTCGGAGCATTATTTAGAAACTACCCACAGTCTTTATTTATAATGAGAAAAAAAACTTTAAATTCTGCTCTTATTGCATATGTATATGTGTTTTTAAAGCCTAACATATTTTTATGAGAATTACAGTATTAGTAACTAATTAGTATTCAATGCATTTAAGGGAAAACATACAGAATACATAGAATATTTAGGTCTAACATCTTCAGGTTCAGGGGACATATAATCTTACCATCTACGAAGGCTTGCACTGCTTTATCTACATTAAAATCAAACTGCTGTAGCACCAGCACTATTTCGTTATTGCTTTTGTTGGGAACAACTGATCGAACTGCATAGATCTGTAAAGGAAAAGAAAGGAAACTGAAATGTAAACACTTTAAATATTTTTCATCCACGAATTTCTCACTGGATAGAATTCTAACTGTTAGAAAGGCCCTGAGAAGCCAACTAATCTATCTTCTTGCCATCAAGCATACCCATGGCATTTCAGACCAGTAAAAATTCCTCCGTATAATTACCTTGATACCCTCTTTACTGTGTACACATTTCTACAAAGATCCCCTTGTTAGGACTTGAATAACAAGTGTGAAAAGCCAACTCTGGTTTAGTTATCTACCCTCCTCCAAGATTCCAGATGCACACAAGATGTGTTTTCAGTGAGGACACAGATGCTTTCCGTCTCAGGCTCTTCCTCCACTGGCTCGGGGGGGGGGCGAGGGGGAGGCATCTTTGGAAAACATGCAGAAATAGCCTCATGCCTCAGCTTCTCTTATCTGCACAGTGGAAACAGTCATCTCAAGGTTCACACAAGTGTGCCGGGAAATTCCATTAGTGTTTATAGAGATATAAAAATGTGGGGCATTGTAGTTTTGAAATGGCAGTGCAAGCTGTAATACAGAAATGTTCCCAAGCACACTTCTGAAAACCAAACATTTAAAACACAGTAAAAGTAAATACATACTTGTATATGAGAACTAAGGATTTCAACAGATTAGGCTGACATTCAATTTTTAATGACCTATATGTATTTCTTAGTCAAATTTAGCACGTATTCTTTCTTCTGGCTTACTAGAAATAATTGATTTTTATCTCCCAGAACTTGCAATTACTGTAGGATGCTCCATCTACTTTAGCAAAATCTGGTTCACTCAGCTTTCTATCAAGGGGATTACTGTAGCCGCTACTGACAAATACTCAAGTACTGCATGGAACAAAGATAAGTGGCATCCACAACGATGGCCATGAAATCACTGTCCAATTTTTACATGTTTTCATCAGTGGTGAATTATGACCAGTTGAGTTTGAGAGTCACCTGCAGTTTGCTGTAATCAAATTCATGGCATACATATTATATGGATATGGTATGTGTAATGTGACTATTAACCAGAACATTTAATTAAGCAGTATAGCATATTTCTAATTATGTTAGAAAATTGGCAGCCTTCACCATATAGGTCTGTGTGCAAGAGTATTTGGATTGTAATGAGAAAACAGCAAAGCCGTGGGTATGTGACTTGTAGAGGTTCTGACACTATAGATTGGAAAGCTGGTTTTGAATCTTTTTTTTTTTAAAAAAAAGATTTTATTGGGGAAGGGGAACAGGACTTTATTGGGGAACAGTGTGTACTTCCAGGACTTTCTTCCAAATCAAGTTGTTGTCCTTTCAGTCTTAGCTGTGGAGGGCGCAGCTCAGCTCCAGGTCCAGTTGCCGCTGCTAGTTGCAGGGGGCACAGCCCACCATCCCTTGCGGGAGTTGAACCGGCAACCTTGTGGTTGAGAGCCCACTGGCCCATGTGAGAATTGAACCAGCAGCCTTCGGAGCTAGGAGCACAGAGCTCCAACAGCCTGAGCCACCGGGCTGGCCCTGGTTTTGAATCTTAACACTCATAAATACTAACTATGTGGGGTTTGCTGAAGACTCTAATATTAATACAATATATGTATTTGTATATATGTGACTCAAGATTCCTTTGATATTTTTTTCTATTCTCACATTTTATGGTTCTTCGTTTTTCTAGCCTTCATATTAAAAAACAATAACTTGTTCAAATCTAAGTTTTTTCTCACTTTTTCTCTTTTCCCTCTTTAAAAATCCATTCAATATTTTTTGAATGCCTATTGTATGACAAGGCACCAAACTTCCTGGAATTTATAGACTTGAGAGAAATGTACACAATGATCAAATGATCACACAAATATGTACATATACAATGAAATAAAAGTTATAAAGTCATATGAAAGGGAGACCTGCCTTTATATAGATACAGAGATGAGTGGGAGGTAAGGGGAAAGGCATTTTAGGCAGAGGGAACTTCATGAAGGAGGAGCAAGACACAGATGAGGAGGCAGGGGCTGGAGGTGAGTAAGGAGGGAGACAGAGGGTGAGGCTTCTAGAGGGTGAGGTGAGGCCAGAAGTGGGCAGGAACCAGATCATGCAGGGCCTACAGGCTGTGCAAAGGATTTAGGTCTTGTGGTCATTACTCAACTATCGTTTTGTAAAGTTGTCTTTTCTTATTCATTGATTGTGTTAGATAGCTCTGTATCTACATCTACATCTGTATCTATAAAACACTGTATAAGTTAAGGTGTTGATTTGATAGACTTAAATATTGCAAAATGATTAGTACCATAGCATTACCTAACACCTCCACCCCATTACATAATTACCATTTCTTTTTTTTAAGATGTACTCTCAACAACTTTCAAGTACATAATACAGTATTATTACCTACATTCACCACGCTGTACATTAGATCCCCAGAACTTGTTAATCTTAATAACTGTAAGTTTGTACCCTTTGACCAATAGCTCCCCATTTCCCTCTCTTTTTCAAAGGAAGCCAAGATGGGGAGTAAGAAAAAACAAGAACAAAAACACATTTGCATCCAACCCAGGAAAGTTATTAACAGTGTCTGTCCAACAATAAACACGATGGCCTGTAGTGATCAGTGCCTTGGACTCATGCTTAACACTGTATGTTACCCTTCTAATGTAGTTCTTTTAAATAAAATTCTAGCATTCAAACCACTACAGTTGGTTAGTATACAAAATTTCTTAAATGACCACATCAGCCATGTCCTTATAAATAATACAATGCTTAGTTATTAATTATATTAACTACATTATACAGTTGACCCTTGAACAACACGGGTTTGAACTATGTAGGTCCATGTATAAGCAGATTTTTTTCAATAATTAATGTAAATGTATTTTCTCGTCCATGTTCCTTAATAACGTTTTCTTTTTTCTAGGTTAGTTTATTGTAAGGCTATAGAAAATAATACATGTAACACAAAATATGTGTTAACTGTTTATGTTGTCAGTAAGGCTTCTAGTCAACAGTAGGCTGTTAGTAGCTAAGTTTTGGGGGAGTCAAAAGTCACATGAAGTTTTGACTGCTTGGGGGTCAGGATCTCTAATCCCCACGTTGTTCAGGGGCCAGCTGTCGTTACATTCAACCAGAGTTTTCAATCCAGCAGAACTGCGATGAGTAAAGACGCAGAATTATGGAATTCACATAACTGTTCCATGCGCTTCCAGTTCCTCCGCTGTAAAACACAGTCCACCTTATCACGTTAAGGTAAAGTGTAGTATAAACCATGGTTTATACAGGCACGTCGTTTTTAGACAGTTCTCCTACTCCTCTCTCTTTTTAAAGGCAAAAAAATAAATAAATAAAAATAAAACAATACAACTATGGTCAGATAGAGTATACATCTCTCCTTGTCATTTTATATATCCTAGCTCTGAGCGTATCCTTAGAAAATTATCAATAACTGAGTTCTGATATCAAATCTAACAACAAATATTGCATACAATTCCCAGAGGAATGTAATTAAGACAGGGATGTCAAGTTTTAAAAAATGAGAAAACAAAAAGGACAAAAGAAATGTCTGCCTATTCTGAGGTATTCTATAGCAATGTTGAATTCTAGTGAATTTCTGGGCTAAGCTCTGTTTCTACTTTAATCACCAGACTTAGCTAATGTGAAGAGAGTAGGATTGTTTCTCCACTTTCTTATTTCTAGTCACTACATTTATTTTCCTATGAAAATGTCTTTAAGAAAGATGGAGAAATCATGTATACTCATCTGCGTGCATAAAAATACAGAAATTTAAATAAAAAAAATACAGGAACCTCACAGTGTCACTATTCATGATGCAGCAGAGGTCTAAGTATTTATATCTCAAAAAGACCTCATTATGAAATAGCTTTAAATATAAGGAAGGATGACAAAGGCAGAGTTAGAGTGAAGCTGTATTGAAAGGCTGCCTTTGCATTTGGAAATGAAGCTTGGGGAGGAATGGATCAATCAATGCGTGACTAATGGTAGTTTGCATACGGGGAACTCATAAAATTCACGCCAGCCAGCGGTGGCTGTTTTGCAGAGGCTGTTTCTGGCGCTGCTTCAGACACACAGCCTTTACTTCACTGCCACAGCCCAAGCCGATGTGCCTGCTGCTGCAGCTTCACGTGAGAGCCCACTGTTTGAAGCTGCACTTGACTGCGTCTCTCAAGGGTTCTCACGCCTCAAACAGAGTGGTCCAGGAGGGCCGACCAGGCAGCAGCGCAGGCTGTTGGGTGACAAGCAGACCGCTAGCGAACACTTCATTGAGCAACTGCTTTACCTTTCCCAAATCACGTCCCCGTTTTGCTTCTCTACTTTAAATCTGGCTCAGCATATTCAATTTGCTATCGAGAAATCTGCCTTTCGCACCTCAAAAGTTGTTTTGATGTAACCTTCAGCATTTTAATCTCCCCCATCCTCTTCTCTCTGGGGCTTTCTATCTGGCTGTGCACATTTTGCCCCATTCTGCCTCAGGCCCGCCCTGATGGCATTTCGCCCACACTAAGCAGGGAGGCAGTGTGGCTTTCAGAAGCTGTTTGATTTCAACTTCCTACATTAACCTACCTCCTCTGTACCTGAGTTGTCTGGTTTAAGAGCTGTTAGCAGATTTCCTCATTCACACTGTGTATTTTTTTGAGCCTGTTTGTGATGACTCTTTAGAAATCCTTTTTGGCTTACTGAGTTATTTAGACTATGTCTGAGTTTCAAAAATGGTTCTGACCAAAGTTTTCAGTCCACCTACACAGCTGTGGGATCAGGACAGACCCAGTGTTATCAAATACACGTACAATAACCACTCTCTCTGCTTCCAGTCTCCCCTCTGCAAACTCGTCCTGAGGCTGCTGCCGGATTGGTCTTCCTCAAGTCTGATCATGGCCATTTTACTGCCCTCCTTCAGAATAAAGTTAGATCTCGACAACCTGGCATTCGTGGCCATCAAATTGGGCTCCAACCTGCTTTTCCAAACGCTCCTCTTGCTCTGCCCTTTACGGACAAGCGCGAGCCCAGAGTTGGCCTCTCACCCTCACCTCCGTGTGAGTTTTGCCTTTGACCCAAGATGTGTCTACTTGTCCGAATCTTACATTCCAGCTGAGATGCATGTGTTCCATGAAGTCCTCCCCCATCCCTGCCAGAAGTCCTCCCTGCTTCCTTTCAATTTCTATAGCCCTTAGGAGTAGGTGTCTCTTAACACCTCACACCTTCTCCTTTCTATCCTAAGTGTGTGTGTACATGCTGTGTCGACTCGATGGTGACACAAGGGTAGAAGCCTCCTCTCAGATATTTTTGCATAGTCACCATGCCCACCCCAAGTGACTAATAATGTGCATGTGATGACTATTTGTTGAATGAGAGAATGCCAATTTGTAGGTGTACCAGGCTGCTGTTTTGCATCAAAGGAATATTCTACCAGCGTGTTTGGACCATCCCATCACTCTGCATTTACCGTCCACAATAGCAGGGGTGAGTTTCATTTGATTGTGATGTGACCTCTATGACATTATATGGGTAGTGAGGCATAATACATGTATGTTCTTTAAATTTTAGTAACAGAAATGGAAAAAAATATTTATAAGATGCGATAATTCCCACTTTCTTTATGGTAAGGTACTCCTCATAAGTATTTTAAAAACATGTATTTAGCAACTGCTTTACCTTTCCCAAGTATTTTAAAAACATGAAATGGCATAGTAACTGCCTATCCTTCCAAAGCTCAGCCCAGCAGGCAGATACTGGTTGAGACCCTACTAAGTGATGAGCGCTGAGGACATGAAAGGGAACCAGATACAGTTCCTCCCCTAAGAGGGACAGTGTAGCACTGGAGCCAGAACCATCTGTACCCGAAAGTGTGTAAAAACACTGAGCTGTCTTTAGGAACAAGGTACTGTGGTACTATAGAGAAGGGAGCAGTTAAGTTTGCAAGAGGAAGGGAGAATACGTCATAGAGGAGACAGCCAAATGTCATGGAAGGAACTTTGGAATTAAACACAACTGGGTTTTAATCTTGGTTCTGACACGTGCTAGCTCTATGACTTTAGATGAACTGCTTAAATTGTTGAAACTTGGTTCTGTCGCTGTAAAATGAGGCTATTACTTGCTAGAAGCTCCATAAAAATGAAAAGAGATGATGCATGTAAAGTGTCTGATATAGAATTTAGCATATATTAGCTGCTCAATAAATTTTAAAAAGAAAAGGGTGCAAGGATTTACATTGGGCTACAAAGGAAAAGGGATTCTAGGTGTACAGGCTGGCATGTCTTTGCAATTGAAAGAACATGTGGCTAGTGTTGCCAAGACGTATTCGGGGGAGATTGCTCTGTATACCACTCTGCCTAAGAGCCTTCCTCCACAGCCTTGCTGAGCGATCAACGGACCCAAAGCTCTCCCCAGCCTCCCCTCTCCTGCAAGCTGACTGGTACCAGAAGGAAACTCATCTCGAGGGTGACTAACAACACGTGTTTTTATTCTCCCTCTCATTCTTTCTTCTTTTTTTAAGCCGCTAAATGCCCTCTATGATCAGGTACTGTATGAGTGGCTGGATATAGTAATAACAAAACAGACATGGTCACTACCAAACCTAGAAAGGAAAAGAGATATAAACACGTAAATTAAAATACCTGTAATTGCAGCTCATGCTATGAAAGTGATATGAAGGAAGCAATCAGAACACAGTGACAATGTTCACAGTGGTCAGGAAGTGGCCCAGCTGAAAAGGCCAAATGGGCCAATCAGATCCTTGGCCTTGGGGGCCTAGACTACTCAACATGAAGGGAGAAAACAGGGGCATTTGGGAGCTAACTCACTTCCTGCCTTTCCTGCTTCTTCAACTTTTCTTAAGCCCCATGAGACCCTACCAGACCTTATAATAACCCTATTTTTTTTTTCTTACCTGAACTAGTTTGAGAGGGTTTCATTTTCTAGAATAAATACCAAGTGCCTAGAGGCAACATTAGTAGCAAGGGCTGAACATAAAGACAATAAAGCCAAATAATTAGTTCAGTTGGCAAAGGGGAGAAACGGACAATTTCAAAGATAAAGCCAGTTAGCAATGTGCATAATGGGTGGGAGAAGAGAGTCCCATGAGCCTTGTTCACGTAACTCTTCTGGCACTCATGTTGCCATAATTATATATTTACTTATGTGACTATTTGCCCCCCTGGGATGGGAGCTCCTGAGTGACAGGGACCACATCTTTATATCCACTGGGCCTGGAACAATGGGTGGCATTCAGTAGATGATTCATAAATGTTTGTTGAATAAAGGAATGAACTACTGAATGAACAAAAGGAAGTAGGAAGTCTAGTAAGATGGTTACTAAAGTATTCCAGTTTTATTTATCCATTTTCCCAGTGTATTTCTGTAATTGAGCATAAAGTATTACACAGTACTAACAAGGATTCAAGCCCCAAATGTATGGAGCACCTCCTAGGTCCCAGGAACTGCATGCATATGGCCGGTCCTGGCCTTGAGGTGCCTGAAGCCTTGGAGGTGAGCTTAATCTTATCCCCTACAATAAGGAAAGCAATCAAACAGCCAGCAACCTCCTTTTCGTACCAGTCAGAACCAGAGGTATTGATGGGTTTGCCATTCCTGCAACTCTGAAAGGAATTTTATAATCAGCTTTGGTCCCATTTCTAAGGCTGAGTCGTTCAGAGATGCCTTAAAAACAGCTCATCTGTGTACATTTTGCTTCACTTCTTGGGCTGCTAATATTATCTTCACACTAATGAAGGCAGCTCTCCTGTGAATCTTTTTGGGGAAGAAAATATTCTTTGCAGACCAGTACCTTTACATCATGGATAATTCTATAATTTAATTGCCTTTCCTCGCATCTACTTCTTGCCAGCGGGGGAAAAAAATATACATGAGGTATTGTCGTGTTCTACTTGGCTGACTTTTTGGGAATTAACACCAGGGGTACAAATCAAAATTAACCTCTCTCTTTTTTTTTTTTTTTTTGGCAGGAAACCAGGATAAGGAGGGATAATAAAGATTTGAAAGTGGGGAAAAAATGCAGTTTTCATAGAATCGTGAGAAGTTTAAAGTAGGACTTAGAGATAGCCTAGCTGTGGCTTCTCAAATTTTAAAGTACATTCAAATCACCTGGGGACCTGATTACAATGCAGATTCTGATTCAGAGGTTTGGGCTGGAGCCCGAGATTCTGCATCTCTACAAGCTCCCAGATGATGTAGAGGCTATTTAAAGATGTGGCAGGCAGAATAATGTCCCACAAAGATATCCATGCCCTAGTCTCCTGGAATCTGAATATGTTAGGTTATATGGCAAATTAAGGTTGCAGATAGAATTGAGGTAGTTAGCCTGCTGACCTTGAGATGGGCAGATTACCCTGGATTATCTCAGTGGGCCCAATGTAATCACAAGGGTCCTTATAAGTGGAAGGAGGAAGCAAAGAGTCAGTGTCAGAGTGATGCAATGTGAGAAAGACTTGACCAGCCATTGCTGGGTTTGAAGAAGACAGGGGACTATGAGCCAAAGGATGCAGGCAGCTCCTAGAAGCTGAAAAAGGTAAGAAAGCAAATTCTCCCCTACAGCCTCTGAAAAGGAATGTAGCCTTGTTGACACCTTGATTTTAGCCCAATAAGACCTATGCAGACTTCCGAACTCCAGAACCTTAAGTAATAAATTTGTGTTGTTCGGAACCACTACGTTTGTGGAGACTTGTTACAGCAAATCCCATTTGTTACAGCAATGTGAAATTAATACAAGATCACAATTTGAGGAACAAAGGTGTACTTTCTTCTTCCTAATATGGAGATGTCTTTTCCTTTTCCATGAACTACTGTGTTTCCCTGAAAATAAGACCTAGATGGACAATCAGCTCTAATGCGTCTTTTGGAGCGAAAATTAATATAAGACCCGGTCTTATTTTACTAAATATAAGACCAGGTCAATATAATATAATATAATATAATATAATATAATATAATATAATATAATATAATATAATATAATACAATATAATGCTGGGTCTTATATTAATTTTTGCTCCAAAAGACCCATTACAGCTGACTATCCGGCTAGGTCTTATTTTCGGGGAAACAGGTTATCTTCTTTTTAATAATATACCTTTCAGAGGGCAGCTCTCTCCCCATACACACATGTTTTGAGGGAATTCTAACTGTTCATTCATTCAAGCCAGATTTGGTGAGGGAAAGTGAGATAAATCTGACAGTCTTTGCCCCCAAGGAGCTAACAAAACAGTAGGAAAATAAGGCAAAGTCGTAAGTAACAACTAACTCAAGAGTCATTCTAAACAACAAAATCCCTTCTGAATCTCACCTGCTCTCCATTCCTTCTTTCACTGCAGGTTCCCTCTGCTTTTCACCTGGACTCTGGAAAAAGCCTTCTAACTAGATTCCCTGGCTTGGTTTCTCCTCTCCCCAACCCATCTGAAACAATCACTGCACAATTCATCTCCCCAAAATATCTGAGTATGTTCACTGACCGAGGGAAGGCCCTGGCAATGAGAAAGAATTTGAAGAGAGGAAATAAATTATGAAACAAAGTCCTAGAGGAAATGAAAAAAAAAAAAAAAAAAAAGGTATCAAAATCCTTGTGAAAAAGCACGCTTTGGAAAGGAAGGGGGTGGTTCTCTTTCATTCTCAGACTTCTGACAAAGGAGGAAAGGATAGAAAGGAAGAGTACAGAAGATACAATAAAAATCTGAGATTGTGAAGCGGCAAATTTAAGGAAACTATTTCCTCTATGTGAGAGTTTTGGACTTTGCTTTGGGCTAAAAAAGCGGAAAAGGGTTTAGAGCTGCTTTTCGGAATGTGACAGGAAACGGCCTAGATGAATGAAGGGACGCTGAGAAAGACTGGAGGCCCGCGAGTAATTGTAGAAAACACAGAGTTGTCGTGGAGCCAGTTGGCATGGCTTTCCCTAGAGAGTCTCCATAAGCCAGGAGCAGAAGCAAAGAAAATGATCCAAGGTTACAAACCGTAAGAAACATAGTGATAGATCCGAAGGCTCAGGGATATGGGGGCTGAGAATCATTAAGGTAGCCGATCAAGGCCTCTGCGGTCTGTGAAGAGGGACAACGGGTTGGAAAACAAGAGGCTAAGGGATGAGAGATCCTATGGAGAACAAAGAGCAGGTGTCAAAGAGAGAGAGGGGATGAGAGCGGGTGGATGTTAAGAAGGATGTGGGCAGAAAGGGATGTTAGTGCCAATCCTGGGTCTTAGTTCCTCCTTCAGGTGTGTAACTACAATCTTTTTTCTAAAAACTAGCCCTTCACTTTTTTTTCAAGGAAATAAAGTATTCCCCAGAATTCCATGTTTTATGTAGCAAACCTCTGCTCTTCAGCAGTTTTCCATAAGCTGTGCTTCCCAAGCTTTTACCACCCTGGGCAAGCTCCTCTGAGGGTATCCTGTTGAGATGTGTTCCTGTAAATGAAGCACACTGCTGCAGAGATGGCTGGATCAGCGCAGAGCACTGTGGGGCCTTCCTGTCATGGCTGGGCCCTACATCTCCATGAAAGGAATCAAAGATGGCATTAGCACTCTTAGGAGCCACGTCAACTACTGCCGCAAACGGAACTTACTCTCCTACTAACGTGCCCTGAATTGCTTCTGTGACAGGTGTCTCCTGTCCTATACTTGTGCAGTGACTAGAATGCAAGGGTAGGATTTTGCATTCATCATTGATAAATTTCAATCTGTTAAGTTCCGACTCATCACTCCAGCTGGCTATTATCTTTTAGAAACTTGTTTTTTGCCACCAAAAATAGGGAATGCGTTAGCCATTCCTTCCAATTTTGTATTATTTTAAAAATTAGCTAACGTCTTCTATATCTTATCCAAATTGTAGGTTTGGATTTTGGATGGGCCAGAGCCAAGTATAGAGGCCAGAGTATCGCCACGAGAACTTCCCTCAGAGTTGATATTGGTCTTTTAATCTACGTTATTAGTTTATCCATTCAGTCACCATGTCCACACTGTGCTAGAAGCTGAGCTGCACTCAGTGACAAATATAACCCCTGACCTGCTTTGGAGTTGATAGTCTCGAAAGACAGATGTTTGACGAGTGTTACAGAAGGGGAAGTAAAGATGCTTTGGGTCCCATAACAGGGTGACCTATCCTAATCTAGGGAGTCAGGGAAGCCCCTTCTAAGGATTGATATCCATTTAAACTGAGGCTGAGGGGTAAGACTAAGACAGGAGAGGGGAAGCGGAGAAGAGATGGAGTGTTCCAGGAAGAATGTATGACAGCTACTAACGGACAGGACTGAGGGATTAGACACACACTCAAAATAATGAAGCTTCAGGCTTGTTGGATCATTAAATGTTACAAGGAAGGGGATTTTAGATGAACTTGGATCAAAACATCATGGGCCAAAGTGTGCAAGGCCCTGAAAGCCATCTTATAATTTTGAGCGTTATTCTAAGGGCAAGCCATTGAAGGGTTTTACTCAGAGAAGGAGTGTGATATTTGCATACTTACTAAGGTCACTGTGGTTTCTATATGGATACACACACACACACACACACATATATATATATGTATACTTATGTATACATATATATATATACATCAAACGGTTGCTATAGTAGCAGTTGCCCTCTAGCCTCTATTGAGACAAGTAATGGGCTTAATATACATTTCATTTCATGCATTTAGCTAGCACATATTCAGTGTATATCTGCATGTTTTCTATAATTGTGTTTGATTTTTCCTCATATTTTCCCAAAATCACCAGTTAGACTTGCACATAATTTAGGGCAGGGTGAGCCCCTGAGGCCATTGGAAGTCTGTTTTCAACCAGCCTATTACACCCACACAGTATTAGGACTTAGGTAAATACCTTTTCTGATGAAATCAGAAAATGGCAATGTTATTTTTATAAGACATTTTGCTTTTAATCAGGATAGACAAGCAAGATAATTTTAATTTATCTTCTGCTTCTAATTTAGACTATTCAGTCAAAACCTTTCCTCCTTTTCTTTGGATTTAAGGTCTTCATTTGGGTGGGGGAGGGGAAAGGTAATTATTGACATCCAGTCTCTTGTGGATTTTTTTTCTCACTCATTCACAGAACTTTTCAGATAAAGAGTACCATAAACGTGTAAGTTACTAATACCCTTTAATCAATACAAGAATAAAGGAGTTAATTACCCTTTTTAGTCAATACCAGAATAAAAGAATTAAGTTAATCTCTAAACTATATCAACATTGGCTATTTCTTCACTGAGGCATGAATGAAGGAGACCCACCTGAACATCGTAAAAACCAGGAACACACTCTCTCTTTGGAGGAAGTGTGTTTGTTCACCCACATACTATTTTTTAATTTTAATAGGCTGACGACCAATTTTTAAAAAGGCATGCTGGTTTCAACACCAGTAAAAATTACCATCTGATTGACCAGACCTTGTTTTTCCAGTGATGTTGAGTTTGTTCGTTTGCTTTTCCTCTAAAAGCAGTAAACAGAGTTAAAGCTAATTTGTGCAGTCAGCCTCAGTCAAATAACTAAAATTACAGTTTGAGCCAATAAAATATTTTTTTAAAAAGAAACATTAACAAATGTCCACCAATGGATAAGTGGATGAAGAAAATGTGGTATATATATACAATGAAATATTATTCAGCCTTAAGAAGGAAACCCTGTCATATATGACAACATGGATGAGGACACTGTTAAGTGAAATAAGCCAGCCACAGGACAAATACTGCATGAATCCACTTATATGAGGCATCTCAAATAGTCACATAGTCAAAACTCATAGAAGCACAGAGTAAGAATGGTGACTGCCAGGGGCTACGGGGAGAAAGAAATGAGGAATTGCTGTTCAGCTGGCATAAGGTTTCAGTGACCTGAGATGATTAGGTTTTGGAGAACTACTGCACAATAATACTGTGCCTATCATTTAATACTGTATTGTCTACTTAACGAGAGTCAATCTCATGTTAACGCTCTCACCATAATAAAAGTTAATAACTCCAAGTTATGTAAATTATCCCCAATAATTATTTCAATACACTTTTATTGATAATTATCTTCAAGGATTGAGAAGCAGAGTTCTGAAGGGTCCCTAGGCAAGATAAATGCCGTACCAGTGAATGGTAAAAGGACCTTCGAGGTGGTTTAATTAAACTCCTTTATTTGTACAAGAAACTGAGTACAGAGACGTCGTGTACTGCAGTCCAACGGAGGCAGCTCCTTTGTGTTAGGACTAAGGCTGCGCCAGCGTTCTCTGATATGTGGCACAGTCCCCCTTTTTGGTCTTGCACGGACGGCACTTATGAGGCAGGAAAGACCATGGAGTCATCCAACTTTAGAGTTGGAAAGGGTTTTGGAGATCCTCTACGTGAATCCCCCATTTGGAAGATAAGAAAATGGAAGCTCAGAGAGATTACACAATGTACCAAAGAACACATAGTTTTTCAGTAGAATTAACATGTCCCTTTGTTTCCTTAAACATGATTAGAAATAAAGTATACTGATAAAAGAAAATAAGGCTACTGAAATCATTGTTTGCCCTAGAAGCCGAGAAGACTCTCTATACTAGTGGCAGTATGGCTCAGCTTACGAAAGGAAAGGAAATAATACAGTTTGTATTTTAACTTACTAATTAGAACAGTGGTTCTTGAACTTCTTATTAATTCTCTTCAATAAACACATAAGTCACATGCTTTTCTCTTAGGTGAATGGATTCTAAAATAGGTATTTTGATTTTCTTTTTAAACATAACATTTGTTATACTCTCAAATATTGTGGTAGCTATGGAAATCTCCCATTGAGGGAAGCACAGTTGACTGACAGCCCAGCTGCCAATCCCCTGGGTCCACTGGTGCCTTGGCACCCATGCCACCCTTCCCCCAGGATGTTCTCAGTCAACAACTGAGGTGGTGGAGTACTAGTGAAAGCTCATGTCTGAGGGACATGGGTAGGGTATCCCCCAGTCGGCAGCTTTGGCCCAAGGACTCCCCATCAGCCTGTGGCAACTTTCTTAGAATGGCACTGCAAGTTGAGACTGCCTACCCAATTTTCCTTTCTTCTCCCTCTTCTTTCAAAGACGTCAAACCTGCATGGACATCTGTAGACTCTCCCTGCCTGCTCACGCTTCCTTCCTCTCGGTTTTTCTTTTATAAGTTCTCACCTGCTCCCCCGACCCCCAAGAAACCTCATGCTCATATAATTTCATCTTGGCATCTGCTTCTGGGAGGACTCAAATGATCACAAGTATGCTTTTTCTAATTACCCGTCTCTTCCCCACTAACATCTAACACTTGTCCCAAAACAGGAAGGCATGCTCCCTTCTTCTAACAGCTGAGAATCATCATTATAAAATCTTGGCTCGATTATTAACTAAATATTGACTACCAAATATTTTGGGGCATAAAGATTTTGATAGTATTATAAAAGCTATTAAATACACAAATAAATTAAAAGGCCATTTGTGCTTATAAGGAGTTTGTAATAACTTGTAATCAGGTTGTAGAGAAATCATAGAGAAAAAGTAGTTTTAATAATAATAAAAGCAGCATACTTTTAAGTGCTTAATCAATCAAATTATCTATTTACCTATCTAATTTATCTGGACAGATTTTTAGTGCTCAGGGTCAGAAGAGAAGAAACCACTGCAGCTCTGTCTTTTTTCTTAATCTGTAAAAAGTGAATAATTTACTATGAAAGGCTATGGTGAGAAATAACTAGAATATTGGTAAAATACCCATAAATTCCAAGGGATTGACAACAGAGGTAACTTTTTTCCTGCTACCAAAGGTTTTAGTTTTTGACATGCTCTTGTATTTCTTAGCATTAACCATCTACCTCATATATCCCTCTCGGCCACAGTACAAAAGAGTCTATCAATGAAAGGCTGGAAAGAGAGGGGGGCAGGAGAAGCAGAACAGACACACTGGCTTCTAACCGTCAAGCTTGGAAAAGGCAATGTGATGGTAGTCCTGCAACAGTAAATTTCTTCTTATCCCCTGAAACTGATGCTGACATTTCCATTTATTCCTTCAGTTCCTTTAGACTCCTTGTCAAACCTCTTCTAGTTGCCAAGCAACAATAACAGCAGTTCTGTACATAAGCATTAGGCAGTAACTATTGTCAACATCTCTCCTTTCTTTGAAAGGGAAATTTAATGACCCTTTCCTATGAGAAAATGATGACAAAAACCTGTCCGTAGTGAAACCTAAAAGCTGTGTGTGTGGCTTATGTTCTTGCTGCTTGAATCCAACGATTGGGCTAAGCTGACTTAAACACTTCTAAAAACTTATAAAATTAAGATGTGCCCCAAAGCTTGCATGGTTCGGTCTTTTAAAACAACTGCATGTCATTAAAACTTGTCACGAGTTCCATGAAATGAGTTCTGTATTAAACAGAGTTAATATTTTAAAGATGCACAATGACGGCTTTCTTCTGTACTTTCCCTGATCCTGCTAAAAACCTCTTCAATCAAATGCTTAGGTTTTCTGACCATACTGCACCCCACATAAAGATTTGAACTATATTTTGGTCCTTTGTAAAACACAGATTGAGGCAGTTACAGGGAAAGAATCACAATAAAGAGGGACATCTGCTTACCTGTTGTGGACAGACTCTACCACACAGTGTACCTCAGCCAGCGGCAGAAATGTTGAGACAACCCAGCCCTTTTCCCACTGTGGCCAAGCGGTTGTTCTCCCCTTTTCTGTTCCTCCTCTATCACCTTAATGACTCTGTATGATTATTGTTTACAGCCCAATTTACCTCTGCACCGTGAACAGCTCTTAAAGCTATTCACAGTAAGTGGCACAGCTCAGCAAGGATATTATAGTCTAAGCTCTTCTTCATTTCCAGAGCATCACATTTTCTAATCTCACTTATTTTTCGTGAGGCTCAGCAACAGCTATCGAAGTATGAGAAAGTTAAGTCCAGTTTTATGTTCTTTTTCTCATTTGGGCTTTTTAAAATTTTGTTTTCTTTCTAATCTCAGTTCTGTATGAATTTATATTTTATCTTAACTAGAGCTCCCTTTCCACTTTTTAAATTGTAAAATAAACAGATGAGGTCCTCTAGATCCTCTAGAGTTTATATGATTAAGAGCTCATAAAGCAGCTCCACATTTATTACTGTATTGGATGATTTTGTTAAGTAGGTGTTATCATCACACCCAATCTACAGATTAGGAAACTGAGGCCCAGACAAGTTAAGGGTCTTGCTCCAGCCTGCTCGCTAGTAACTGGGGAGTTACTAATCAGTGTCTGTCTCTAAACTCCATGCTTTTTCCTTACTTTTCATATAGCTCACTTCCCGATTGTACTAGGTTCTCTAAGGTGGTTTAGGACTAGTTATCACTTAGAATTAGTTATCAGTCCATTGCTGGACACTCAAACATTAATCCCATTTTACACATGGGGATCTCCTTTACTTTCTATCACTAAATTTTATTGCTGAATTGTATTCTATTTAAACTGATTTATAATAATGCATGGAAATAATCTAACTAAAAATTTTATTTTGTCTATGCTAGTTCTAATAACCCTTTCTTATCAGTAGAGAATTATATCTAAAATTTTATAAATCAGTTTAGCTTGGTACCTTAGTGTTTCACATGAGAAATGATGTAATAATCACTACTTGAGTTCTATCCTTAGCTCACCTATGATTTTCTAGTGTTGGCTTTCTTTAAAAATATGTCATTTGGAAAAGAGCTATAGAAAGTAAGTATGCCCTAAATATAAGATCCATGATTAGCCCTAAAATTTTATCCCATTTGTTCTGGTATTTCTCCTTAACAAAATGAGATATGGGGATTTCTTCCCCTCCTTCCTTCCCTCCCTCCTTCCCTTCTTCCTTCAATTTTTTTTTTTTTTTATATGGCAGGATATGATAGGTTACTCACCAAAAGACATCACTTGTTATCATGAAACCTACCTGAGACCATAGGTATTTGATAAGCATCTCATAAAGATGCTGCTTTTTTGCAGAACCACCTAAGTAACCTTAGTTTCTGTTTTTAGAAGCAATCTAAACTTGCTTGATTTAATAGCAAAGAGAGTACCATGTTTCCCCAAAAATAAGACCGGGTCTTATATTAGTTTTTGCTCTAAAAGACGCATTAGGGCTTATGTTCAGGGGACGTCATCCTGAAAAATCATGCTAGGGCTTATTTTCTGGTTAGATCTTATTTTCGGGGAAACATGGTATTAAAACGAGGTAACATTTCCATTAATATATATTTCAGTTTTCAAGAATGCTTGAGATTTTGCAAAATATCATGAATGGGAAATACAGCCTCTAAAGAACTTAACTATTCAAGCACATTCACCATTTGGTATCCAGTCATTTGTCTGATTCTAATTGGGGGTCGATGATCTGAAAGGCCCAGTCCCTGCCCCCAAGGAGCACACAGTCTTACAGGAGAAGAAAGACAACTAATGATCACAATAGAAGGAGTAATGGCTGCATGCTGAATGCAGAGAACCCCACCGAAGCAAAAAGGACAATAGAGAAAGTACAAATGATTCAGATGGGGCAGAAGAAAGAAGAAAGGAGATATCTGAAAGATTTGTAAAAAGGAGGAGAGTGAGGGGGGGTCCCTGAGGAAGACATCTCAGATACAGGAAACTGCCTTTGCAAAGTCCTGGAGACAGAAACATTCGAGGTCAGGATGGCTGCTATGTTGCAGGGTGTGGTGTGTGTGGAGAAGTGGCAATAGATAAAAGTATAAAAGTAGATGGGGGTCAGATCACACCGGAGATTGATCACACATGTCACACTAAGGAGACTGAACTTTGGCTCCAACAATATTTCCATTTAAATCACTACAGTTATAATCCAATCATATAAAGATATTTTAAAATAAAACAGTCACAAAAAGTGTCGATTATAAATTACAGTTGTCTTGGATATTAAAACTTAAGTTATTAGTTTCCCCTTTGCATTCATTAAAAGCTGCCGGAGGACAGAAATGACATCCTCACCAAAGCACCTACTCCTTTTCAATTCATCCAATAGTAGACCCACTAGAGATAAATGATGAGCTCATTTCATCTCAAGGCTTTTATTGAGTATTTAATTTCCCCCAGTGCTTGACTAGATATTGTATAAGAACACTACATAGATCTATTCTTAGATCTCTAAAAGCTTATAATTTATGACATAACAGTTGTTATTATTCTTAATTTTCAGAACTAAAATGTCATTGCTCTGTGTGACAGATTGAGAAACAAACTAATCATATAAAGGCCATAAAAGCTAATAACTAAAGGAAATAAATGTACTAAAATAAATCAACGTAAAATTATAAATGATCTGAATTTTCAGTTGTTTATTATGATTTATTTTATTGAGTTGAGAAATCTATTAACCTTTTGACATAGGAAGATGGAATTTACTAATTGAGTTAGAGGAGCTCTACTTTCATTGTCATATGGATTGATAATATTTACAACTTAAATATCACCCTCTTTCAAAATAATGTCAACCTTTTGATAAGTGACTCAAATGCAATAGTGAAACCGCTATCTACTGTTCATCTTCACAGGCATATGTAACGTTGATCATGGCAGGTGGATGATGTGGCGCCTGAGCCCAGTGCATGGCGAGTTCACACCGAACTTCTGTGCCCTGTGTGCTGACACATCAGCCTTCTTCCCCTTCCTGGCTCGATGCCACCTCTGTTTGAATAAGACACTCTGTCTTTGACTGCTGAGCCTATCATATTGGTCTGTCCACTCGTTATAATTTGCAGGGAATCAATTGCTATGACTCTGATTGTTTAAAGTGTTTTACCTTCCCATAGCCCAACTTTAGGAGGTGTTCAATTCATCCATCAACAGACATTTGGAAAGGGGCTGGCCTTTCTTTGATCAGCACTGGGGTGCTGGACTCAGTTTCTCCAACTAGGGAGAATAAAGTCTCATCTGAGTATATGGCTGTGAGTCAGGGAGAATATGAAGCCATGATATAAAGGGGGTATATGTTTTTGCTATTGTTTGCTTAATGATCAGTAACTAAAAACAGTTTTGTATTAAAGTTTTGTATTAAAATAGTACATGGAATATATTATGAAATAGAATGGATAAAAAAATGTGTATCAACTTTTAAGGTAACACATAAAAGACTCCAAAGAAATTGTATATTGGTGGAAGTTGGTTTTGACGATGTCCACAGATTTGGGGTAACAAGTTTGTTCTGACTTTGACTTTTACTTGGAGCCTCTGTGTTCTCACTAAACAGGAAAGTTACTTAGTATGAAGATTTACAAAAACATGTACCATAGTAGTTGACAGAGCCAGGGTGAACTTTTGAAAAAATATCACTCCAAGTCAGGCTTCTGCTTAAAACCTTTCAACTGCTACTTCTGCTCTTTGAATAAAGCCCTTCATGGCTTTGTCTTAGGTTCTAAACTTTTTGGGGCACGGAGCCCCACTGACAGACTGGTGAAGCCTATGGGGTCCTTCTAAGAATAACGTCTGAATATTCGTGAAATAAAATCCATATGATTACAAATGAAACCACTCCTATTGAAATAAATTTAAAATATTATGAAATAACAAAATTTATGCAACAGTAAAATATGTGCTTCTCTATCAACATCAAATAACACAATATAGCACAGATTCTATTAACTACAGTAATTGTGAAGTAGTGATAAAAAACAATATTCAGGATATCTGCTACAAATGTAATTATCTGTGATTTCTAGGTGTGAAAGTCACAGGTACTCTTGCTACTACTGTAGGTTTTTTTTTTTTCCATTGCCTACATTCGTGATTGAAGGAAATGCTAAACTTCATTTAGACGTTAGTAAAGAAAAATGTATTTTTTTCCCATCCAAGTCCATGGAACCCTGCATTTTACCCACAGATCCTTTGGAGGTTCAGGAACACAGGTGAGGAGCCAATAATATTCTACTGACACTGGCTCCTGCCATACTCTCTGGTCTCACCGCCCATCACCATCCCTTCTGCCTACCACACTCTGGCCACCCGACCACTTGCTCTTCAAACACAGCTTAGTCCACCTGGGCTATCTGCTCTTGCTTTTTCTATTTGGAATGCTCTGCCCTCGAATCTTTGCGCAGTGTTTCTTTCCTGTTGTCTGTGTCTCAGCTCAAATATCACCTCCTCCGAGAGAGCTGCCTTGACCAACCCATCTAAAGTAGCCACCCTACTTTCTTCTTCATATTTATCACTGTCTGAAATGACTGTATTCATCTATATGTTCTTGTTTTATTCTCCGTTTCCCCCCCTAAAAGTGAGCTCTATGGAAGCAGGGACCTCATCTACATGTCCGGTGCCATATTCCAGCATCTAGAACAGCGTTTGGCACAAAGTAGGGATCTGATACATCTTTGCTGAATAAAAGAAAAAATAGTAAGGATGACACAAATGTTACTTCTCTCATCCTTCACTCTGTGTTTTAGGTACTGTGGGGATACAAGGGGATGAAAGACAAACTTCCATCCTTAAGTAGTTTATAGACTAGTGGAGATAGCCTTGTGGAAGGTGGAGAGAGTTCTAGTCCAGGCTCTCCAACTTTGCTGTGTGACCCGGGACAAACCCCTTCTAAAACATCAGTTGCCTGGTGCCAGATGAATGGGTTGGACAAATTTATCTCCATAGTCTCGTATGGTTATGATCATTTAGACCTAACCCTTGCCATATGTGGCAAGTGAGGGACTGTGACCCCAACTGGAGGAAGCTTCACAGATGAAGACAAGACTCGGAAAGGCTGTAACGTACAATCAGCCTCCAACCAATGATGAGAAGGTGGGATTTTCAGAGTCATGAACTCTCAGTGCTGAAAGAAACTTTAAAGGCTATGCAGCGCAACCTCTATATAAGGTTTTAGATATCTTTCTATGAGGCCATTTCTGGAAACATAACATGATACTGCAGCTCTTAGATGCAACCACTATGATGGGTAAGTGTATGACTGTAGAATGGCACTGCTGGGTTTAAATCCCAGCTGTGTCGCTTACTAGCTATGTGAATTTAGGCAAATTACTTAACTTCTCTGACTTTCAATTCCCTCCTCTACAAATTGAGAATAATAATAGTATTAACTTTATGAGGTTGTGACCAAGTTTTAATGAGAAAATGGATGTAATATACCTAATACACATTCAGTAAAGACTACTTATGATTCTGTTAAATGATTTTCTAGTGTGTTAAACTTACTATATATCCCCCAAACCATTTTTCCCTTCTTCCACTGTAATTGAGGTTTTTCCAGCTAGCAACCACATTATCCAGTCTAGAGTTTCTACAAGCCTACATCCAACTTTATCTTACCTTCTCTTTGACATTCACATGAGTATTGAGTTCAGCCATCTTGCTTTCAATGGAATAAGCCCTACAAAGAAGGGAAAAACAAAGGTTAACTTTAAAGTGTTAAAATTGATTTCTCAATGTGTTATTTTTATGCTCTCTTCCAAAATAGTAAACAATTTTATTCAGCCATAATCATAATAAATACCATTTTGGAATGTAAAAATACTTTCAAGCTAAGCACTTGTCTTGTATATGTTCTAAAAGCATGTTATGATAACCCTAGAAGACAACGTAAAATATTTTATTCATGCTGCATTGACATGAAAAATGACAAAGACAGATGGGTATGCACACAAACTGTGCTTCTTACGTAAAAGAAAGGTGGTCAAAACACTGAGAGGAGGAAAAGTGTACGTATTTGAACTAAGCATTGTCATCACAAACCTTACTGTCCCAAAGCTTTTATCAGCCTCTAGTTAATATAACAAACATTTGTTGAGTCTTTCCTGCATGTATGTAACTACATCATGCACTCGAGGAAGAAATAGGAGAAATTATTCGAGAATTTAAATGTAAGAAACACTGTATATAGCAGTTTCAAAACTTGCTTTTTCACTTACCAACAAACATATCATGAACATCCATACATATATACCTTCAACATATTTTTAATGACGATAAATTCGTGATCTTGAGTTTCAAATGGCCCCTTAAAACTGCCCATCATCCTTCTGTTTCCCCAAATTCCTTAGTTTTTCTGCCTTTAGTGTCCAATCTTCTTTGTGAATGGCCCATTCTGAGATCTGTAATCTTAACATCAAGCTGTGGTGTTTTCTTCCTTCTCACCTGGTCTAAATCTTTCACCATTATTATGGAAGCTAGATCTTACGTCTTTAATAGTTCCAATCTCTTTTTGAAATAGAGCATAAATGACTTAAAATGGGCAGATTCTTCAGAAATCAGCAGCTAGATAGGCCACAATATCAATATACTACCTATTTGCATGTTTAATGCTTTTTGTCAATCAAAAACCACTGAGAGTTCTGGTCAAGATGGTGCAGTAGGTAAACACTGTGCTTACCTTCTCTCACAACCACATCAAAATTACAACTAAACTACAGAACAACCACCATTGAGAATCACCTAAATTCTTGCTGAACCAAAGCCCTACAACTAAAGACATACAGAAGAAGTCACCTTGAGACTGGTAGGATAGGCAGAGACATGGAACTGGCTGGTCCCACAGCCACGTGTGACCATTAAAAAGTGGTTGTGGAGGTCCTCCACAAAGGAGCAAGGGGTCCCAGTGCCATACTAGGCTCCCCAGCCCAGAGTTCGAGTGCCAGGGAGAGAAGTCCCCATAATTTCTGGTTGTGAAAACCAGCAGAGATGTGGCTGAGTGTGATGGAAGGCAGCTGCAATGCCGGTGCTCCTCTTAAGAAGGCCATGCATGGACTTACTCACCAACGGAATCACTGGATCTAAGTTTCAGCACTGGGGCAGCTGCTAGAGAGGCGACAGGGACAAATGGTGGGGTGGGGTGGAAACTGAGTTTTCTGGCTTCAGTACAAGGGCTGGAGGGGCAGCTTTCTCTTGGACTGAAGAGCTGGTGGAAGCCATTGTTTCTTTATTGAGCCCTCCCCATTCCCAGTGTGCAGACGCAGGCAGACACCATATCTGAGTCTCCATCAAGCTGGCTGACAGCACTGGTTTACCATACCCTGGTGATTCCGAGACCCCATCCCCCTCAACTTCCAGGCACCCAAGCCACTTCCAGTGGCTTTTTCATACAAACCACCTGCCTTGGCTCATGCTGCAGACTTTCCTAGGGTCTCTCAAAGGTTCACAAAACCCAAACAAGCAGCATCTGGCTTCAGCATGCTTCACACCTCTGGATGAGTAGCCCTAAGCCCAGCACTAGTGGCAGTCGGCCTTGGTTTGTGGCTTGGCCTCTCGAGGTACTTCCAAGTACAGCGCAGGTGGTAGCCATCTGTGGATTGCTTTGTGGCTCCTACTGGGTGGCCCTGGGTGGGGCACAGGCTGCAGCTGAACTAGAGCGTGCCCCTCCTAGGTGGCCCTGGGGCTGGTGTGCCCAGTGGCCAGTTTCAAAATGAGCTGGAGCATCACTCAGCTGCCTTCAAGGACGACACACCAGGGGGCAGATTGGGCAGGCACCAGAGCCCTGCTGAAGCAGATACTGCTCTGTAGGGTCAGCCACTGCACCACAACTCCTCCAGTGTAGTAATGGACAGTCCTCATAGCCAATGAGCCCAAGGGTCAATCCCTCCCACTGATGTGCAAATAGCAACCAAGGCTCAACTACAAGAGAAGGGCACACACAACCCACACAAGGGACACATCTGGAGCACCTGGTCCTGGTGACAAGGAAGACTGCACCACTGGACCCCACAGCACACCTACTACATAAGGCCACTCTACTGAGACCGGAGACATAGCAGCCCAACCTAATACATAGAAACAAACACAGGGAGGAAGCCAAAATGCGGAGACAAAGAAACATGTCCCAAATAAAAGAACAGAACAAAGCTCCAGAAAAAGAACTAAATAAAATGGAGACACATAATCTACCAGACACAGAGTTCAAAAGACAGGTTATAAGGATGCTCAGTGATCTCAGGGAGAACTTCAACAAAGACATAGGGAAAAAAATGGAGACAGAAAACAATTAAGAACCAGTCAGAAATAAAGAATACAATAATGGAAATTAAGAATACATTAGAGGGGCTCAACAGTAGATTAGATGAAGCATAAGATCACATCACTGACTTAGAAGACAAGGTAGCAGAAAACACACAATCAGAACAGCAAAAAGATATAAGAATTAAAAAAAAAAAATGAGGACAGTTTAAGGGGCCTCTGGAACAATATCAAGTATACCAACATTTGCATTATAGGGGTACCAGAAGGAGGAGAGAGAGAGACTAGGAATTGAAAACCTATTTGAAGAAACAATGACAAAAAAATTTCCTAACCTGGTGAAAGAAATAGACATACAAACCCAGGAAGAGCAGAGAGTCCCAAACAAGATGAACCCAAAGAGGCCCACACCAAGACACATTACAATCAAAATGGCAAAGCTTAGAGACAAAGAGAGAATCCTAAAAGCAGCAAGAGAAAGGCAACTAGTAACTTATAAGGGAGCGCCCATAAGATTGTCAGCTAATTTCTCAACAGAAATTTTGCAGGCCAGAAGGGATTGGCAGGAAATATTCAAAGTGATGATAAGCAAGGACCTACAACCAAGATTACTCAGCGTAGCTATCATTTAGAATAGAAAGACACATAAAGAGCTTCCCAGACAAGAAAAAGCTAAAGGAGTTTATGAACATGAAACCAGTACAACAAGGAATCTTAGAGGGACTTCTTTAAGACAATAAATAAGTAAATAAACAAACAAACAAATAAATAAATAAATATAAAATGGCAGTAACTACATACCTGCATACCTATCAACAATTACTTTCAATATAAATGGATTAAATGCTGTAATCAAAAGACAGGGGGGCTGAATGGATAAGAAAACAAGACCCTTACATATGCTACCTATAAGGGACTCACTTCAGATTGAGAGAAACACACAGACTGAAAGCAAAGGGATGGAAAGATATTTTATAAAAATGGAAACAAACAAACAAAAAAGCTGGAGTAACAATACTTATACCAGACAAAATAGACTTTAAAACAAAGACTGTAAAAAGAAACAAAGAAAGACCTAGTAATCTCACTTCTGGGTATTTATCTGAAGAAACCCAAAATGCTACTTCAATGAGACATGCTCATCCATATGGTTCATTGAAACATTATTTACAGTAGCCAAGATACGAAGGTAACCTGGGTGTTCCTGAATGGATGAATGGATAAAGAAGAGGTGGTACATATATACAATGGAATATTACTCAGCTGTAAAAAACAATGAAATCTTGCCATGGATGGACCTAGAGGATATTCTTCTGAGTGGAGTTAAGTCAAACGGTGAAAGAAAAATGTCATATGGTTTCACTTATAAATGGAATCTAAAGAGCAAAATAAACAATAAATAAAACAGAAACAAACTCATAGATACAGAGAACAATTTGATGGTTGCCAGGTGGGAGGGGGTTTGGGATGGGTGAAAAAGAAAAGGGATTAAGTAAAAGTTAGTTGTTACACAGTAGTCATGGGGCTGTAGGCTCTAGGATAAGGAACGTAATTAATAATATTGTAATAACTATGTAGGTGCCAGATGGGTACTAGATCTATAGAGTTGATAGATGGGAGGGGGTTGGGGGGCAGGGTGGAAAAGGTGAAGGGATTAAGAAATACAAATTGGTAGTTACAAAATAGTCATGGGGATTAAAGTAAAGCATAGGGAATACAGTCAATATGGTAATAACTGCATAGTGCCAGGTGGGTACTAATCAGGGGGATCACTTCTTAAATTACATAAATGTCTAACCACTATGCTGTACATCTAAAATTAATACAAAATAATATTGAATGTGAACTAATTGAAAATTTTAAAAAGGAGGTGAAAAGGGGAAGAGGAATAAGAAGTTCAAAGTTCCAGGTATAAAACAAATAAGTCATGGGGATGTAATATGCAGCATAAGAAATACAGTCAATAATATTGTGATAACATAGTAGGTGTGGTGTCAGATGGTTGCTGGACTTATCATGGTGCTCACTTCGTTAGCACAGGGATTATAATCAATAATGTGGTAATACCTATGTATAGTGCCACGTGGGTACTGTTAAATAACTATGATGTACCCCTGAAACTAATATAATATTGTATGTTAGCTCTATTTCAATAAAAATCTTTAAAGAAAAAGAACCACTGAAACACATTTCTATACTCTTTTTGACTTTTGCTGCAGAAGAGTGTATCTAGAGTTGATACATTTTAGGGACAACTTGCAAAAATTCTCGGATCTCTCCCCATTTGCTTTTCAGCCTAGATCTTAAAAGAGCTATAAATTCAGATCCATTACCCTTCATTGATGTTAGGATGAAAGCTTGGTAATATGTAATCTTAATTCTATTACCACTCAAATAGGAATACACATAGATATATTATTATGTTACCAAAGATTAGAAACGGTAAGATTTTATTTATTTTTATAAGCATCCAAATGATAGCACAGTGACAGACACATGCATTTAAATGGGCATGGCAGCAGGAGAGACCCTGCGTACTCAGTCCCCAGTAAGGCCGCTCCTGCCCACATGCTCTCCTAAAGGTGCCCATCCCACCGAATGCACCTCCCATTTAAATAACTTCCAAACGATACATTTTCTATCCTCTGACTTGGCATATGGGAGAAAGTAAATAACGCTAGCTAGCAAATAATATCTGAATTTCATTCTCGTTTATTCCTGCTCCTGAGCGTTACTAGTAGAACACAACAGGATTATTTCTGATTATCTGCAACAGTGAAGAGAGATGGTAGGTGAGGTACACTGACAAATAACGAGGTGTTTTTGTTTACAGGCCATAGATAAAAAGTGAAACCTTTGATCAGTCATCAGAATGCCTACAAAATGGTCTATAATCATGGTATTTGAAGACATTTGGATAGTTGAGTTTCTTATTCACATGGAAGTTTTGGCATCGTGTTTTTGGTGTTTTTCTGTGTATGATAGTGTTATGTGTGTGAGAGAATGAGGATGGGGGAGGGAAGGAAGCACGGAGAGAGGGAAGGAGTAAAGGAGAGAGTGACACACATTATATCTATGGAAATATTAAGAATTGAGGGGACAGCTGGATTCAGTGCTATTTGTTACGATGGATCCCTGAGCCACAATTCCTTTCATTAGACTAGATTAGCTGAATCTTTCAATCGTGCCATTATAGATCTGTGAAATCTGAGAAAAAGGGTTTTTTTGCTTTTGTTTTTGTTTTGCTTTGACGTCTAGGATTTGGGTATGCAGCATTTTGTAAAGCTGGAGTGTTCTAATCCACAGAGGAATTAGGGAGGAATTCCACTGAGGACAGAAAATTTCTGAGATCTGAGGAAGTGGCAGCACTGAATGGTAAGGTATATTCATAGGAAGGAAAAAAAAAAAAAAATATATATATATATAGTATTCATAGGACAAAAAAACACACACGTATTTCCTTGGCTATTCTCTTTCTCTTTAATCTCAAAATCTGATTCAGGGAAGGCTCTGTTTTGGTAGTGATGCCAGTAAAATTAATTACAACATTATTGTTTTTGTGGAACGAAAATGCTGGCTATGAGGGTAGAATGAGGCTATTACAGGTTTCTCAGATGAGAAGGTAAGATATAAAATAATTGTAGGGAGGTGTTCTTTGCTCGTTTTACTCTCCTCAATTGTCTTTTCCTGTGTGGAGGGCTGCCTCTACAGGCTGTGCCTTCCAGGTAACTGGCAACGCTCTCTCCACATCAAGGTTTTCTGCTGGCTGGTGGTTAACACAGGGAAATCAGCTCCATCTCCAGTTAGGGAAACCAGAGGAAGGATTTTAACCTAAACAGAACATAAATTTGGTTTGCCTTAAAGAATTAAGAGTTTAAGTGACTAGATAGTCAAACTGGGTTGTTCGAAAAGGAGACATGCTAGGGAAACTACGGAACAGGCAAAGTTGGTCTTCGCTGTGCTGAAATTCCTCAGTGGTGTCGGCAGCCCTGGACTAGCACTGGCCCCTCCAGAAAATTCAGAGGCACACACGCCTGGCACGGGCATGAGTCACAACTCCCTACGTTGAGCTGTCTCCCTCGCCCCTATGAAAATGATACTGTGCCGTGCCCCTATTCTTTTGGGATTCTGTTGTCTGCTATGAACTATATAAGGACAGTCAGATGAACTCAGTCTGAATCTTAATTGTTTAATTTAGATATAAGAAATATACATCTAAATCTTTCTTTCTTTCTCTCTCTGTCTTTTTCTTTTTATATCAATATAAGGAACTTTGCCTCTAGGAAACATATTGTTATCCCCTCCCAATGACAGGCTCAAAGTTCAGCAACTTGAAACCCAGCCCTCATGGTTGCAGACCCCTGGGTTAACCTGAGAAGCCCGTAATGCTGTGATTGAGTGACAGATGTTTGGGGCCAACAGACCTATCACCCTCACATAATGCTTGGTCACCACGCTTGATAATGTGTCACTCCTGGACATGACTGATGCCCATATCCTAAGAGAGCTCGATCACAAGAGCTTCAGAGGCACAAGAAAGGTACAGGGAGTTCTGATTTCTTGGGAAAGAACTTGGTTTCTAATTCCTATTATCACTTAAGACTGTTCTTGTAACCAACCAATTACTGAGGCCTAACTATTCAAATCCATGGATACATGTTCCATGCACATCAGACAATCAATATAAAATTAAGATAACCAGAACTACAAGTCCTAATAGTGACACAACATTTCAACAGCTCAGATATTATTTGAAAAATTTTTCCTTTAAATTATACTTCAATTTTCAATAATAACATTACAAACATATATAGCTATCATAAAAGTTATATATATAATATATATCTAAAGATACTTTTAGAAAAAATATATATGTATATATACATATATACATTCACACACACACACACACATATATATATATATATATATATATATATACACACACACATACGATAAAGATCAAGGAAATTGTTGACTGAAATTTTATTTATGACAAGATTAATCTCTTACTTCGTTCTAGATTATATATATTCCATAGTCAAAAACTCATTAGGAAAAGACATCAATCCCAAAGAAAAGAATTTCATCATTTATCACCAATATATCATTTATACACTTCTCCAGTGGAAAATTAATAAACCATAAATATGGTTACTACCAATCACTTCATGTGCAAAGTTATAGCAAACTGCACTACTCATTATGCAAAGATCTTACTTAATATGCATTAATACCTGTCAGAAAATCTATTAGTTTATAACAAAGATAAATATTCTTTATGAAAAATAAATCTGAATAGTACAAATTCTGGCAAATATGTTTGTTTCAGCATTTCTAATTAATACAACTCAGTGAAGTATAATATATATGACAATCTGATTAATTACCAAACTAATTTAATATATATATATTTATATTTCATGCAATCATATAAACTATAAAAAGGTAAAGCAATGTATTGAAATGCCAGATTGCTTTCTGACTTCCCTATCACTGTTTTCCCTTATGTTTTATTGTGTAGATAAAAATAAAGTTTCACTTTTGTTTCTCTGAAACCTACTACTGCTCTTTGAGTCACTGTTCTGTTCTCAGGCATTACATCACTTTTCTTGAATTGGATTATGGAACCAGAGGAAACACATGAGAAAACTTTTTAAAATAATGATTGAAAATAATAATTGGTATACTTATGGAACACTTATAATGTGCCCGGCACTCTGCTTAGCGCTTGACACACGTTTTTCCATGGAACCCTTATACCCCTATTGAAATTATGATTATCCCCATTTTATATATGTGGAAGCTGAGGCACAGATCTGAAATAATCCTGGGTCCCACAGTGGCAGGGCCATGACTCAAACCTAGGCAATCTGATTCTAGAGCCCCAGCCACTGTGCCTATAATACCTCAAAACCATCACACACAAGTTATGGGGCTCACTGCATATGAACTGCAGTAAAAACTCTGCAAGGAGAATTCAACTGATCCCAGGCACCCTTCCTTCTCAGGCCTGGCAGACATCTATCTGATGCATGCCTCAAAATTATGCAGGGCACTCAAGCAGCAGAGCAAAGCCACTAACCTCACACAGGAATGGGCAGGAAAGTACCTGCTATAAAAAGATGACTATTTTCCTGTGGCTTCCTACTTCAGGTGAGAGTGTAAAAAGCTGCATTTAGTGGCCCAACAAATTGTTTCCCTGGCTCCACGATGCTGACCTGGGGATCCATGACATTCCAGGGTCTAATGTGTAACTGCTTCTTCTGTCACAATTAATGAAAGTGCCTATGTGTCTGGCTTTGGTACAGCCTAGGCAGCGCTGTGATCCCACAGATCCTGACACACTTCCTCATGACTGCCTCAGAGAGGAAGAATCAGGAAGTCAACTACGTGATGTGATTGGCGAAGCAGCAAAAGGCCTCTCAGTCTAAACAATGTCCAACCAATCCCCAGAGTGCGGATTCCTAACCTGTACAGTAAGTTTCTTAAGAGACATCTGCATTTTTACTCATCTTACGCATGCTATTACCTCTAGAAGAAGGTACAGTATCACAGATTAATTTATTTCATTCTCTACTGCCATCGATTGGCCCTGAGCAGAGAGTAGTGCTCTGAGAGAATGGGAACCGGGACAGGTAAGTGTTAATGGAGTGGGGAAGGCTGCACAGCTCTCTGTACAAGGCACCATCAATCCTGATGGGACATGTGAGGAAAGGTTCTAGATTGTTTCAGTACAGCACGAGGGCCTCAGGTCTCGCCAGCCGAAGAGTAAGAGGTTGGAGTGGTATGGGAGGAAAAATAATTTTCTCTCTACCTTTCTGAGTTCTTAGCTGAGACCTGTCATAAAAGACAGATTAACAAGAGAAAACCAAACAAGTTTATTAACACGTATATGTGTACATGGGAGATACACAGGGAAAAACGACCAACTCCCCAAGATGGCTTAGAACTGAGGATTAAATACCATCTTAATAGGGAAAGGGGGTGGGGTGTCGGCTCTTATGGGAGGCAGAGTAAATGATATTTAGGAAAGATGAACGGGCCCTTAGAGCAATACATGGGAGGTATGAGGGTTGTAACAAAGTGTGTCTGGGTGTGGTCGACTTCTAGTCTCCTCTCCTGTGATAAGAGTCAATCTTCCCTGGTTGGTGAAACTCCCAGGGAGGGGATTTGTGACCACGGAGTCCCTGTGGAGGAGGATCTGTCTTTAGGCAGACAAGCGAGTTCAGAAAAAGCTTCTCGCTGCATTTGCTGTTTTTCAAGTGCCTGTAGCTCACAATAATCAATATGTCAAAACGGCCTATTTTGGTTAGCATGTCCTGACCTCCTACCGTCATATTTCGGAGTGAACAATTCTCTGCCCTTCAGAGTACCTGACCTCTGTGGTCCTTTTCAGTTCTCAGGTACTACAAAGGCCCTAGGGGGTGAGGCTTAGCCACTAGGGTAGTAGAAAGCTGAAAATCCACCTTAAAAAAAATACAAGGTGTGGCTGCAGTCTTCAACGTACTAGGCTATTTTTCTGTAAAGATCACCTTCAAACTGGTCACGGACTAAGCGTCCATGTGCCTAGCAGTCATGGGTCCTTGCATGCCAGCTTAGGAGAGAAGCAGGGTTCTTTTATAACATTGAGGCATTGCTTAAATGTAGGTTTTTCTGTTGCTTAACTTTTCCATTGCCTAATTTTTCTCTCTTCCGTTTTGTATCCTCTACCCTTTCCCTCAACTTCTTTGCTATTCCTTTTCTGGCCTTGTAATTACCGAGGTAAGTCTCTTATATTCCAAGTGCTTTAGCTCTTTGTTCTGTGATTTAAATCCCACAGTTTAATAGAAGTTCCTATGCAGTGCCTTGTTCCTTAGAGGAAAGTTGCTTTAATTATTAGGAATGAGGACATGTAAACAATGAAACACAGGATGGTGACTGAAATATGAATGTCGTATGAAGATATTTACCTAGACTTTTTTGTTTAATTTCGAGGGGGGGGCAAAAATCTCAAGGTTGCATTTTTATTCAAAGACACTTCAATGTACTAAACCCACTGTTAGAACAAATTCACTGAAAAGCATTTTAAGGGCAAATGTCAGACAAAAATTTCACATTTAAAAGCCCTGGCTCTGCCTCTTTTGAAAAGCAGGGTTAGCCTTTGGTTTAGAAATGTCACTTCCTACTAAGTCCTTTGTGGGGGGAAGAAAGAAAATTGAATGTTTTATTTAAACAGGTCATTAACAGTCAATACTTATTTGAAAAGGCCTGCTTCCAGAAGCAGATAAAAGCTCCCAATCACGAAGAATATCACTTGAGCACATCTAGGGCAAGATGTGCTGATGCGACTATCAGTCCTTCATGGGAGAAAGTCTCCACTCATCAGCCCGAGTGTGTGTGTAGGAGGCAGAGTCATCTGAATTGTGTGTCCTTGTACATGCTGCACACACAAGACGGCAGAGAGCCGCACAATGCACACTTTGTGGCAGCCTTGCTTTGAATTTTCCGTTTGAGTACTGGCAAATGCGCGTGAATGAAGATTAACCATTTTTGCATAGAGTGCCAAACCACCTCCCCACAGCAGCAGAATGCAAATGGGAGCAAAAGAGCAAAGGACAGCTAAAATAAATGCAGTGGATCTCGGGCACGGCAAGCACAGGGGGAGGGCGCGTGGCAGGCACTATTAGCATTCATCTATGGCATGATTTTTCTATTTAATTTGAAATTATTTCGTTTTGTACGTCTCTGACGACTTGAGAATATAAATAAACGCCTTTTTAAATAAGTGACCCGGCGCTAGCTCCTGGAAGGCTCCGCTTCTGATGGCTGGGCTTTCAAGCAAACATGTGTTTCCATAGAGATGAGGGTGACCCGCGACTGGTGCAAGTACCCACTTGTATCAGCAATTCAATTATGCTCAGTTCTTTTAAGATGCGATGATGTCAGCTCAAGTCTTTCGAACATGCCCATCCTCAGAGATGCCTTGGGAAAGGTGAAGTGGCCTGCCTTACGAGATTCAAAAGAATAAATTCCACCCTCTCCAAGCACACCATAATAGGCTCCCTCTGAGCAGATCACATTGGCATGCCTCCCACCCCCCACCACTTGCTAAGCAAATCCCAAATCCCAGAGGGGTTCAGACAAAAGACCAAGCACAGTTCTCCTTCACACCCCAGAGCACCAAGTACCTTACCACAAACTCCCCAAATGTTGAAAAAGAAATATCATGTTTTCCCTGTCTTTCCTTCCTTTCCATAGCTCTCCAACTAGCTATAGGCAATTCCAACAGAAAGAACAATGTTTTTTCTTATTATTTGACAGACATTTACTGAACAGCTACTATGTGCCAGGTTCTATGGGGAATTCTGGCAACGGTTACAAAATAACACCTATTGAACTCTTAATGTATACACGGCAGGCACTGCTCTAAGCACTTTCCAGGTATGAGGTCATTTAATTCTCATAATAACCCTATGGAGTAGTACATTATCCTCATTTTATAGCAAAATAAAATGAACCACAGAGAGGTAAGTACTTATTCAAATCACACAGCTAGTAAGAGGCTGAGCTGAGATCTGAACTCGGACCTTCTGGCTCCAGAACTCTTGCCCCTGAAGGAGCTTATATCGTTGGACAGAGACAGGTATGTACACAAAACAGAAAAGAGCTAGTTGAGGTGGGGAAGAAAATCAGAATGTAGACTCAGGAAATTAGAGTTGGAGTTTACTTGGCTCAAAGCTCTGGCAAAAACAAGACTGGGTCTGTGACGTGCCCAACTTGCAAGTCTCATCATCACACAGACCAGGTGCAGCAGAGGGTTAGAATCTCCTCCCCCCAAAAAAAAACCCCCAAAAAACAAAAATCATGCATTGTGGTTTTGCAATGTAACTCTGGGCTGGCAAGGAGAAATCCTAAGAAAACCTGGCAAACAAAAGCTATACATTCATAGCCAAATCTGGGGAACGTGGCTCATTTGTCATGGAATAAACGCCTGGTAGAGGAAGCCGTCATCTCTTCAGAGTATAATCTGGTTGCAGAAACCTCTGTTCCAACAAACTCGCAATATTTCTTTTTCATTAAGCCAGCACTCTCCTAGTAAACATTAATGATTTCCTCAAAGTAGCAGAGAAAGTTAGGTTCTTCCTACTTCCTTGAAATACCACTAGCCCTGGCTGAATACCAACAGTATAAGATGTACTACTTCACGCGATGAAAGACACACTAGGGAATGAGGCAGAGCACCCAGCACAAGAGAACTCACCTGCAGCCAGCCCCTCTCGGGCCTCTGCCGCCACCCATTCCTGTGCCTAAGGCTTTCTAACAAAATCAACCTCAACTCACTTTTTAAGGTCCCCTGGTGTTCCAAATCAGGGTTTCCAGTGCACGGCCGGAGCTACTGGCTTTCTCAATAGGCAAATAAGCCCTGTTTCCCAACTGGCCACCTTTATCAACTTGCATTTACTGCAGCCAGTTAGTCATTTCAACAGTGACGCAGATGGAGTCAGAAACCTAGGTAGGTGGCAGGATCCTGGGTGTGGCTGAGCAACCTGAGGGTGGCCTCAGCCACCTGAGGCTCCGAGGGAATCACCTTAGGAGAAACTGCTGGGTTCTTTTTTATAAATGTGCCCAGGTGCTTGTCTTCAGGCCCCTTAGTTAGTGAATCCCCAGTGCTTTGTTCTTCTTATCTTGGGAAAGTCATAGTTTAAGACTGGATTGATTTGCAATCTTTACACTGACTGCCCCAGAGGCTGAGACAGTACAGGCTGGGATTGCAGTCACCATTCCAAAGGTCGCTTCTGAGTATGGTCTTGGCTACGGGCTTCTAATCTTCCGGTGAGACCAGCGCAGGCTTATCAGTCAAGCAGCACACATTCCTCTACTGCACCTGAGGCTCCTTCGCCTCCCCCCCCCCCCCCTAACACCTGTTCCTGGTTCTAGGCCTACTTGAAAGCATCGTTGGCTAATGCTGCACTAAGTGAATAATGTACTACTGTCCAGGGGTACATACATTTTAGCAGGGGTCATGCTCTCACCCAAAGGAATGAAGTTCTCCTGGGGAATGTTCAGTCTTTACCAGTAAAAGCTAGTGTGAGGGGCATGGGGGTGAGGATCACTGCTTGGGGGGCAGAATGGAGAAGGCTTTCTTTTTTCTTTTTTCAAAAATTTATTGGGGTGACAATTGTTAGTAAAATTACATAGATTTCAGGTGTACAATTCTGTATTACATCATCTATAAATCCCATTGTGTGTTCACCATCCAGAGTCAGTTCTCCTTCCATCACCATATATTTGATCCCCTTTACCCTCATCTCCCACCCCCCACCCGCCCTTACCCTCTGGCAACCACTACACTATTGTCTTTGTCTATGAGTTTTTGTTTCTCATTTGTTTGTCTTGTTCTTTGGTTGTTTTTGGTTTATATACCACATATCAGTGAAATCACATGGTTCTCTGCTTTTTCTGTCTGACTTATTTCGCTCAGCATTACACTCTCAAGATCCATCCATGTTGTCACAAATGTTCCTATATCATCTTTTCTTACTGCCGAATAGTATTCCATTGTGTATATATACCACAACTTCTTTATCCATTCATCTATCGAAGGACATTTTGGTTGTTTCCATGTCTTGGCCACCGTAAACAAAGCTGCAATGAACATTGGAGCACACGTGTCTTTATGTGTAAATGTTTTCAGATTTTTTTGGTAGATACCCAGGAGACGGATTGCTGGGTCATATGGCAATTCTATTCGTAATTTTTTCAGGAACCTCCACATGGAGAAGGCTTTCTTACCTGCTAGTCCTTCTCTACCTACAGGCAAGGTAGTCCTATACACTGGGGGTGCCAAAAAAATGTACACATTTTAAGAGATGTTATCTATGTATTACTTTTCGAAGTTGAATTGAATTACGATGGCAATGCGTAGTATGACGTTTGCTCAAAAGATGGCATTAACCAGATGAATTCTAGCGCCATTCATTGTATTACAATCTTAATACAGTTTTTCCCTTTCTTAAAATGTGTATACATTTTCTTGGCACCCTCTGTATGTGACCTTGTTTGCTGGTTTGCTTTTTCAAACACTAACACGTAAGTTCAACATGTCCTTCGAAAGGCGCAATTCCTCTTTAGGGCTCATCCTGTCTTGGCCCCACCATGATGCCGTCGTGCTACCACGCACAGCCAGAGGCGGTCGGGAAGGCCCTAGAGCCAGCCACGCGGCAGAAGCCTCTGTTGTAAGGAAGCTGCCTCTGTCAACAACCAGTGTCTTGGGCCCTTAAATGATCACAAAGTAGAAATGCTGCCTATTTTCTGCTATTTAGATTCTTCCTATCTTCTTATGATAGAAGGTAAGTAACGACCATTTGCCAAGTGTGAATCCCAACTTCGCCTCTTACTAGTTTTGGGATTTAAGCAAGTTACTCAACCCCTCTATGCCTTTGTTTCCTCCTCAGTAAAATCAGAATATTAATCTACCTCATAGGGTGGTAATGAGGATGACTTTACATTTGTAAAGTAATGAAAACAGTGCTTGATACACAGTATGTGCTACAAAATAAATATAAATGGAAAAATAGTCTCTTTAGATTCCTCCATAGCCTATTGCTTGTGCCGAAGCTTTAAGAGACAGTACAGGCTGGGGCTGCAGTCACGAAGTTTGTGTTGCCTTTGGCCATAGGTGGTTAGCAAGATGGGCTCCAATGGTGGGGACCAAGAGAGAACTAACCCTAAAGAGGCATAGCACCTTTCTAAGGACATGTTAAACTTACGTGTTAGTTTTTTAAAGAGCAAACCAGAAAACAAGGTAATGTACACATATATAGGACTAATTTGCCTGTAGGTAGAGAAGGACTGGAAGGTATGAAAACCTTCTCCATTCTGCCCCCCAATAGTTACCCCATCCCCCTGCTACGGGGGTTGCTTTCCCATGGTCCTCATTTGCAGATGAGAAACTATGTTTTGAGAGGTTGTGGTCATGCATCTTAGGCGGTGATGGAGGTGGCCCTTGAAACAGAACCTTTTGACCACAAATTGTCCTCATTTGGCTACACTCTTCCCTACCCACAGACACCGCCACATTATGGGAAGACTAGGGCAACTCCAGGGTGGCAGCCCAAGGTCAAGGCCTGACTGCAGCATTGCTAAGAGGGATATACACCCTCAGGGCTCTGTGTCCACAGGGTCATTTGTTTTCCATGTTCTTGTAACTTCAGCACAAGCAAAAGTGAATGCAAAACTATAACACCTCTTCCCTGTAGCATGGCTCAGAGACCCGTGCCAGGTCACCGGTTCCTCCCTTGTATCTAGCAGATGTGATCAGGACTCTAGAATTCAAATTCACAGCTAAGGTACTTCCCTTTAGAGGATAACAAGCAGTTACAACATAGAAAGAGCAAAGCTCAAATAAAGTCTTAGAGCTACAAAGAGAACAATCCAAAAATTACGAAATCTCCTTCCAAACATTCTGATTTCAGGTAATTATATCAAGATGGATAAAGGAAAGAATATGATATTAATGTCCTTGAGTTTATTCTAATGCAATCACAGATAATAAAAATTCATTTTGACCATTTTATGATATGCTCAAAATTCTAGAGGTCATATTTATTCAGCAAATTTTATTTCCATTTCTAACTATAATAAAACAAATAGAAATCTGTCACCCGAAATGTGCTATTTTGGGAAAATTAATAAATACTTCAAAAATGCTTCAAATATACAAGATAGTCATAGATTTAATGAATAACAAAAATAATTGCTTTCTTTTAAAAAGTCTGGCTCTGATAAATTCTATTTCTCCTTTCTCTTTTCCAAATTACCTAGTAGAATGCCTTTGACAATTAAATGTTCAATAAAGACATGTGGAAAAAGAAGAATAAATGTCCCTCATTTTGTTTTTTCTTTCTGGGCTACAATGAGTCTTTAAGAATTTATTCCCCAGTTTTCAACACCTAGTACTGGGTTATCACTTTAAATTCCACCATTAAAACAAGCATTATCCAACGCTGTTCTAGCCACACCACTTTGCACACCTTCCAATCCAATCCTCATCCTCCTCTCCCCATATCTCCAACCCTGCAATGTTTTAATCACTCTCAGAGTCAAGGTCTAATCATGAGCACCAAAGCCCTCCACTTCTTCCCATATTGGACCCCATGTATCCCATCTCTTTAACCAGGTAACTACCCCAATATCTACTTATTTTATTTCTTCTTAACTCAGAGCCTTGTAGTGGGGATAACCCGATCTCTAGACTAGCCCTCTAGTTTCTCTCCATCAAAGCCTATGCTCTGTCCAAAATAGAAAGACTGAAATTTTACCTTTTCTATGGAATATGAGAAAACAAAAAATAAATGGTTTCCAACCCAATGCTAAACACATTTAACCACTAACCTCACCTTTATGTACCCCTGTAACTCCACCCATAGATATGGGTCATTTTTGCTGCTGACACCCACATGCACACCACGGGTTCTTTGTAAACCTTCTCATGGCCTGCCTGCTTACTCCTTTAGTTTGCAGCGTAAAAGCTCCAGGAGCAGACACCTCAGACTTTACTTTGCACGGAGCTCCAGCCTGCCCTATCGCTCAACTCCTACTGGGGGGAGTTTGGAAAGTATCAAATGCTTATGATGGTCTATAAGCCTTAGCAATATGTAGGGTAATCTCTTCCAAATCATTTTTCTAAAGATTGAATAAATCAAAATTGCTTTTGTACAGTAGTTCAAATATTGTAGAGGCCTCTCAAATAAATATAACACCATATATTATTTCCCTTTGGAAGACTTTCTATTAGTCATCCAATCTATGTGGAAGAAATTTTCAGGAGTACATGTATTAGGTTTTGGTCACTTGTTTGATGAAAAAGATCCATCTCTCATAGCCTTGATTGCATTTATAGCCATTCTTGGCAGACGGATAGAGACAAGCAAACAGGGTTGTCTGTGTTTTTCTTTCTAACACTAAAAAGTTCCGTTATTAAGCTTCAGAACATGTCTTTGAGTCTTCCCCATGGGCTGGACACTGTATGTGGAGGGGCGTCCATGTGTGTGTCCAATGCCTGTTCTTTTAAATAAATATATATATATATATATATATGTATTTTTTTTAAACAATAATCTTTTTAAAAAATTTCAACTAGTTGACATAATTATATTAGTTTCAGGTGTACAACATAGTAATTAGACATTTATATAACATACGAAGTGACCCCCTCCAAGAAGTCTAGTATCCCCTGGCACCATACATGGTTATTACAATATGATTGACTATATTCCCATGTGACTGTTTTTATAACTGGAAGTTTGTACTTCTTAATCCCTTCCCCCTTTTCCGCCATTTCCCGACCCCCTCCATCTGGCAACCATCAAAATGTTCTCTGTATCTATGAGTTTGTTTCTGTTTGTTCGTTCATTTTGTTTTGTAGATTCCACATATAAGTGAAATCATATGGTATTTGTCTTTCTGTGTCTGACTTATTAGCATAATACTTGTTCCTTCTAGGTCCATCCATGTTGTTGCAAGTAGCAAGGTTTCATTCTTTTTTATGGCTTAGTAATATTCTACTGCATATATGTCTGTTCCTGAGTGGTATATATTGTGGGCGTGGGGGGGGGGCGGGTGCAGAGCCAAGAGAAATAAGAATGCCAGTAACATATCTTAAACAAATCATTATGCAATGACTACAACTATGTTAATAAAAGGAGCTTCCAAAGGGGTGAGATGGCTTTAGTTTGGGTGGGTTTAATCAGAGAGGAGTTCTGAGAGAAGGTACTCTTTTCCACTGATTTGAGGCAGTAGTGCAGTAATGGGAATGGCATTTCAGGTAAGAGGAAGCGCAACACTGAAACCTCTCTCGCAGAAACAAGCAAGTGATGTGTGAGGTCAGAAGAAAACCTGGCTGCACAGTGCACATAGTTAATCAATCAATATTTATTGGGGGTCCACTGTGTGTCTCGGCTAGAGACAATGTGTTTAGCTGAGTGCAATGCAATGTAATTTTAAGACTGGCTCCTAAAGGGAGATAAGATTACCAGGCAGTAAGCAATTAGATGACATCAGAAGGCAGTATGTAAAAAGGTGTTATATGGTGTGGTTTCCATTATATGCTTGTCCTCTTCATAATGCAGCAGAGAAAACATCCCTGTTTCACTTTCCTTTCAGAAAATGGGCATGTTCCTTCTCACCCCCACCCCACCCCCAATTTTCCACCCCACCCCACTGTCATTTTTGTTTACAAAGTTCTGAAACTAGACCCTATTTCCTTGAAATGCTAAATTGAAAACTGGGTGTGTGTGTTTTTTTTAACCATTTTAACTAGATGTAATTTGATGTTTTTGTCCTTTTAGTTTTGCAAAAACATATGCTGTAATCTGACTAATATTAAAGGCTCCAAAACAAATAAAACTATGTAGCTGAGTTTCACTTAGTGGTAGGAAAGCAACTCATACATTACATTAAAAGTTTCATTTGGTTTTATTTTTACCTGGTGTTATATACTGGGAGGTGCCCAATAGCTAATATTTTGCAATTTACCAAATTCAGTCTTGGGAAAGAGATAACCAGACACTGAAAAGACAGTCTTGTTGTTTTACTAAATGCTTCTTTTAAAAATATGAGAAGTATTAATGAGGGAAAACATATTTGAAAATTAATCTACTTAAAAAAAAAAAAGATCTATTTCTGAATGGCTACCAGCCAGACTTAACTTGGTTTCATTTTTCATTTCAAGCTTTCAGATATGACTAGATAAAATGAGATCACTCTAGATACCTCATGGAAAGCACGGGGTAAGGACTGAGGAAAGACTATAAAGACTACATAATGGTCACAATTTTAGTTTAGTTTTTAAAAAAATCTTGAAACTATGCTGCATGATGGGAAAAAATAAATTTGGCAATGACAAAGAATTCTCTTTCTTCAAACCTCTGAATAATGAGCCCGTCTTTATAAAGACTCTCATATCTGATAACACTGCCATCCCTTTAGCAAGAGTTATACACTGAGCACATTCATTCATTCATTCATTCATTCATTCATTCATTCAGTGTTCACTTAAACTTTTACTAAGGATCTCCACTGTCCAAGATGATGGGGAATACAACAGCAAAAACAAAACCCCCTCAGGCATCACACTGGATGATTTTATCTCTTTCTATTTCACTGAGTCCCCACAATGCTCCTGCAAGTAAGGTGTTATTATCTCCATTTCATAGATGAGAGACCTAAGAGTATAGAAGTTAAGGCCAAGCCCAAGGTCCCAGAGCCAGCCAACAGCAAGGTGGGGGTTCAGACCTCCGAAACTGACTCCCAAGCTTGCTTTATTCCACTGGCCTCTTGCCATCATTTTGGTTCAATGAAAACAGAGGGAATTGTTTAAAAATTATTTAGTGGGTTCATTCCAATTGAGAAATCTTAGCGTTCACGAGAATTAGAGCCAGAAATGTAAAGCTGGCTTGGCAAAAGATCTAATGGGGCAGGAAAATTATCAATGGGATAAAGAACACTGTTATGTCCACGTTTTAAATTTTGGTCTCCACTTCTCAGTGAGGACAAATCACTGTGGAATACAATTTCCCAGGTTCTTGCTCACCCTTCCTTCACTTGCTATCTCCCGGTGTTCCCTTCCCTTTCTTCCCGTTACATATGGTGTTTTTAAATAGCAGCTATCTTAGGTGGGACTGAGTCTCCTGTCATAGAATTAGTTCAAGCAAAGGTTAGATGACCACTTAATGGGATGCTGGAGAGGGGTTCACTTACAGTTCAAAAAGATGGCGTACCTCTGAGTCCCTTGGAATTCCAGGATTCCTTCCAGAAGGGGAGACTATGTAGTTTGTAGTTTTTCCTGAGTCCTTAGTCTACGTTTCCCATGAAGCCTAGAGCGGTCTCATTCTGTCTTAGTCATGTATTTATTGCCTAAAAGCTTGAAATGGAAACTGAAACCAAGTCTGGTCTAGCTGATACTTGGCATACTCCCAGAAGTGAAGTATTCCCCTTGAGCTTTTTGTACCTAGTAGCCTGAGATGGTCATGTTAGCGCCACCTGCAGGCAGGGCCAGAAATGCCTCCTAATAGGTGGTTTTGTTGTGACTTCATTTGAAGCAAAATCTGAAGAAACTATCACTGGGAGGGCACAAACAAATATCTTCTTAGATTTTTGTGCTTGATTTAGTTCATAAGTCAATCTAACGCCCATGGAAAGCATCTCCAGGCCTCAACTTACCCCCAGTTCTGCAAGCTTGTACAACTTCAACACTTAACATCCATCCCTTACAACTTGTTTCACAGAGTCTAGTAACTTCTCTGCTGGAACCTGGAATTACAAGGGACTCACAGGTCTCCCATCTTCCTCACCTGTAAGTGAATCTCCTCTCCAACATCCTCATTAAGTGGACTTCTAGCCTGAGTTCACACAAATTCCATGATGGAGATTCAATGCCTCCTAACATGGCGTCTTCTGCACAAGAATAATTGAGTCAATTCTCAGATAAAACTCAAACGCCTTCCTGTAACTTCCCATGCAATGCTCCTAGTCCTGCCTCCTGACACTCCATAAATCTGACCACTCTTCCAAAATAGATTTGTCTCAAAGTATGCTTTCTCTGTTTAGCACAGAATCATTCACTGAATCATAGGATGTTACAGTTGGAAAGGACTTTATAGTTTCCTAAATTATTTTGTAAGACATTTTTTATTGTCAGCCCTGTAGAACTTTATTTTTGAGAGTGTACTCATTCCTCATGTGACACAGTGCTGAATCTTCTCATCCACATGTACGAGTGTATACGACATATATCATGTATCTATATGTGTAGATATATAGATACTCATTCTGTGGCTTTATTCTTTTTTTAATGCAGCCTAAGATTACATGTTATTGACAATCACATCACACTATACATTGGTCATAATGAGTCTATATTAAATGAAACCCCCAAGACTTTCTCACTTGATCTATTAGTAAATCCCATTTCCCCAATCTTTACTTTTACAGTTGATTTTTTGAAACTTAAGTGCATGAGTTTATATGTGGCTCAAATTATTTTTGCCTTAGTAATTTGGCCATTTTTTTCCAGTCTACTAGAGTTCTATTAGATACCAAATCTATAACTTTCCACTTTAGCTGCACATTTCACTTTGGCTATTCACAAATTGACAGATATCATTTATGTAACTTAATGCCATTAAGGACACAGTCTAGGCTTGAATCTCAGCTCTGCCACCTAAGAACTGTGTGAACTTGAGGAAGTTATTTCAACTCTGTGCTGCAGTTTACTCATTTACTAAGTGGAGATAAAAGTACAAACTACATAGAATTGCCATAAGGATTAAATGCATACAGAGTAATAGTACAGTGTTTGACACATAGGAGTTCAATAGATATCTGTTATTTCTATTATTTTCATCAAATTCATCATCATTCAAGTCACTGATAAAGAGAGACCTAGAATAAGACACAAGTAGGTATCTATACATCACCCTCTGTAATCACATAGACCCATTCTTTAGTGCTCTGTTTGGGTTTGGTTATGTGAACCTAGTTGTGAATCCACTTAACTCTGCCTTTACTTAGTTTATATTAAATCCACAATGAAATATTGAGATAGTGTGAAAACTGCCTTGATGAAATTCATATACACCACATCTACATTTTCTTCATCTTGCATTCTAGTTATTCTATTAAACAGGAGACTCATTTAGTCCTGCTTGACTTCTTATTGGTACTTTCTTTTCTGAGTGTTCTCGAAAGTTTCAGAATAAATTCTAGAATGTTGCTGGGATTTTATGTTTCCTCTTTTTGTCAGTCTCCAAGCTTTTTGGGATTTCTCCATTTGCTAAAATTCCAAGATGGCTGGCTGAAGTGGGACAGTCCCAGGCATGGATACAGTCTGGGCCAGGAGACCCCAATCCATGACCAAGGGCTAAGGATCTAATATTATGCTGCTGTGCACCTTAAGTCCCTCATAATGACATTTTGTGCTCCCCTTCCCAGGTGCGAAATTATGATCCTTGATTAACAGCAAGAATAAGAAGAGATGAATCATCCTTTATTTTCATCAGAGGTCTTATCCCTTTCTTAAATTTTTTTTTCTACAAAACAAAATTCTATGATAAAAATAGTATTCCAGTCTTGATAGAAATTATAACTATGTTATTATGAAAAATGGGCACAACACTCTTGACATCACAAGATTCCAGTTTTCTATGTCTGGCTTATTCATTCCTGTAGGATTTCATTTTCTGTGCCAGCTTTTTCAGTCTCTTTTGTTGTTTTTAGAATTTTTTCCATACTTCAGTTCATTCTGGACTCTAGGCTTCCTAACATTATTCTAATGGGATTATCTTTCTTTGATATTTGTTCTTGGGTATGTGCCTCCCTTTGCATTCTTTAAGTGGTCTTTTATATTTTCAGTTAATTTGAACATGCCCTTTGTAGTCACAGCCATCTGTCTTCCTCATTTTTTAGAACTTTCTAACCTCTAATTCTAATCATTCAAAAAAATGTGGACTGTTAGACTTGGGGTGCGTGTGTGTGTGTGTGTGTGTGTGTGTGATTTGTTGGATGACAGCTATGTGCCAAGTACTGTCCTATTTGCTGGGATACAAAGATAAACATGATAGATGCAGCCCTGCCCTCTTCAAGCTTAAAATTCCACAATAAATAGAGATGAGTACAAAGACAGTTATGACTGAGTATGATCGAGATTTGAGAAGGAAGCTTTGCGGAGCTTTGGGCGCACACAGAAAGGGCCTTCATCTGAACTCAAAGGTTGGGTTTCTCATTTCTTTGGTTATCTTATTTTAGGGTCTCAGGCTATAGAATCACATCTGTTTCTCTGAATATTTGAAAGTTCCCTCTTAAAGACCGTAATGCGTATCTGGCGATAGTCATCATCTGCCCCTTGGTTATCACAAAAGCTAAAATGATGTGGCCACAATCTTCCAAGAGCTTGGCATATAGCAGACACTCAGTATTTATTAAATAAATGGACACATGTTCCTTCCACTTCTATTTTGCCAACCAACCTCTTTTTGGTTAAAATTAGATTCAAAATAAGAGTTCCCTTCATTTTCTTTACCTTCCTAGAGATGAAAATGTCAGTGAGGTATATTGGTATCTAAGACCCTGTTTTCATTTAAACATGAATAAGACTTCCAGCAGATGCCCAAATAGCTTGTCTCCCAACACTCCTATTAATTTCCTTCGCGTCACTTTTGTACGCAGTATCAGAAGTAAACGATACCATGCTTGATATGGTTGGGCGGTCTAAGTTCATTTATTCACTCAAACAATTTACTGAGTGCCTACTATGTGTACTGTATTTTTTTCTTCCTACTTTTAACCTCACCAAATGTGTGTCCTCTCTTGGGTTTTTGGATACCCACACTTCTGCCTTCTCTAGAACGTCTGGATTCCTGCACCATGGGAATAACTCATTTTCTTTCTGTTTCTTCTCTGTCAAAAATTCTGCCATTGACCAACATTTTTTTAACTGCAGATTAGTTAAAAAGGATTTCTCAATTGCTGGTAATGAAAACGTTCTTATTTTCCTATAATGTTATTTGAAATACCAAATGAAGTATAGTAATTTAAAAAATCAGAGCTATAAGACAAAGTGCTAGATCGTTTATAAAGTACAACCCTTACCACCCACCATTAAAAATCATCGATCTTAATGATGGAAATAATTAACATTTTTAAAGAATATAGTTAAATTTATAATATTATGCAGTTGATCATCAACATAACCAGCAACTATTAGGATTTGAACTTTCATTTACATATCCACATCCCTCATCTGTAGCATAAAAATTGGAATTCACTTTCAATACTAAGACATGTAAATACAACCATTGCTTTCTTAATTTCTTTAATTTACTTTTTGCAAAGTAAGTAATCTATAATCAAATGCAAAAGCTGTCCCCAAATAAGCTACAATTTATTTTCCATATAAAATGAAAATATATTTTTATTTTCTTGAAAAATGTAGATTTTTATGCAGGTTGATGTACCAAGAATTATAGTCATGAAATCATTTTCATTGGCTGTGATTTGAGCTCAGAGTAACTTGTCAGTAGAGAAGCAACAAATCCATTTGTCTTTTGTGTTTGCCTGATGTGCTGAGTCCAGACTATGCTCTGTCCATGCAAGGTCATGGCCACTTAACCTAGAAGTGGGCTTCCCTGAATCAGGATGTCAGAGATCATCGTTGATTGCTAAATAAGCAACAATACATAA